>NC_036238.1:12534666-12679556 GCF_002742605.1 Olea europaea var. sylvestris
ACCTGCGAGGGTCTTGAATTTTTGGAACTGCTGAAAAGGCAGATTGAGAACAACTCGAGTTATTCAACTCGCTCGGTGAGATCTTTTTCAATTTTCTGTATATTAACTTTCAGAAACATGTGTTTCTTGAACTTTCCCTTGATTTTTTGATACACCGTTGAAACCTCATTGAGACTAATCTTTGTCCAGTGGCTCCTGCAAGACTCCTGGAATATGAGATAAATCAAGTATGAGTATGTACATGGAGAATCTTGCTGGAGGGATCTGTGAAACCTTGTATTCAATCTTTGTGATTGTTGTTTGTTAATTGATCTTGCCTGTTCTCTTCTAATATTGCAAGAATTGTGAAATCTTGTATTACTGTGTGTTCTACTGTGCTTCCAATTTGACACAAAGTGGTATTTTTGACTCCTTGTTTAAACTGCTGCAAGCTCTAGTTGATCTATGTGTGAAAATTTGTTTGCATTATGGCTACTGCGAAATTTGAAGTTAGTTAGTTTGATGGTAAATTTGATTTTGATATGTGGAGTCAGAAAATGAAAGCAATTTTGATACAAATAAAATGTGCCAAGGCTTTAGATGATTCATGGCCTGAGGGCTTAGCTCCTAATTAGAAATTTGAACTTGAGAAAATTGCTTGGAGTACTATATTTCTGTATTTGTCTGATAATGTGATCAGAGAGGTAGGTGAAACTACTACTACCTCTGATCTTTCGGCCAAACTTAAGGCTAAGTATGAGACCAAAACTACTTTAAACAAATGTTTTCTTGTAAAACAATTCTTCTCTTTTAAAATGAATCCTACAGTTGATTTAGAAGAAAATCTTAGTAGGTTTACAAAACTTACCCAAGACTTGGTCAATTGTGATGAAAAACTTTCAAAAGATCAATTGGCTGTAGTCCTGTTAAACTCCATTAGTGACAAGTATAGGGACATTAAAGTTGCCCTTGAATATGGTAGAGATGAACTCACTCTTGATGTTATAACCAATGCTTTGAGAAATAAAGATTTAGAAATCAAGGCTGGGTTAAGTAACAGTCACACTAGAACTAATTTTTTTAACTAAGTGAAAATCTTTTGAAAAACCTAAACAAAATTTTGAGGTTTCAAAAGCAAATAAGAGATGGGCTGACAAGAGTAAGACCAAAAATAATGCAAAAGGTAAAAAATGTTATTATTGTGGCAAACTTGGTCATTTTGTAAAAGATTGTTTTAAAAAGAAAAATGATTCAAAAGAAAAAGGTTTTGATGGAAGCAATGCATTGGCCTATGATAAAATCAAAACAGAAAATGATTTTGTTTTAGTAAGTGCTGAAAAATGTCTAAGTGATGAATGGATACTTGACTCAGGATGCTCCTTTCATATGTGCCCCAACAGAAATTGTTTTAAAAATCTAGAAAGAACTAAAAGGGGACATGTTATAACGGGCAACAACTTTGCCTGTAAAGTGAATGGAATTGAGACTGTCAAATTATTATTAGAAAATGGTAATATTTTGTTCCTTGAGAACATAAGACATGTCACATATTTGAAAAGGAACTTAATGTCCTTAGGAATGTTAGATGACCAGGATTTTAACATAATTATAGGTCAAGGAAATATAAAAAATTCTTAGGGAAAATGACTTGGTCATTTCAGCTCCTAAGAGATATGGCTTTTATTGCCTGAATGTAAAACCTTTGCTTGGATTAACTACTTCTGTTGTATCTGAAAAATTTACTTTGGTTAAATTGTGGCATGAAAGACTTGGTCATATTGGTAAAAAGGGTTTGAATATTTTGCAATCAAAATGTGTTTTTGGAAAACATAATCTTGGTGATTTTGGCTCCTGTGAACACTGTATTTTGGGAAAACAAGCTAAACTTCATTTTCAAAGTGGAATTCATAAATCCAAACAAAAACTTGAGTACTTGCATGCTGATTTGTGGGGTCCTGCTTCTGTCTCTACTTTAACTGATTTTAAATATTTTTTGCTAATAGTTTATGATTTCTCAAGAAAAATTTGGGTTCATCTACTAAAGTCTAAAGATGAGACATTTTCTGTTTTTAAGGATTGAAAAACTCAAGTTGAAAATCAGGTTGATCTTAAAATAAAATATTTAAGAACTGATAATGGTTTGAAATTTTGCAATTATGAATTTGATAATCTTTTTAAGGAATATGGCATCATGAGACACAAAACTATTCCACACAGTACAACAAAATGGAATGGCTGAAAGAATAAATAAAACTGTGTTGAATAAAGTTAGATGCATGCTATTAAGTTATGGACTGCCTAAAATGTTTTGGAGTGAAGCAGTTAAAATTGCATCTTATCTTATTAATAGGGGTCCTACTAGTCCTTTAAACTTTGTTGTTCTTGAATATGTGAAGTCAAGTAGTCCTGTAAATTACTCTTATCTGAAAGTATTTGGTTGTGCTACTTATGCTTATCAAAATGTTGGTAACTTAGAACCAAGATCATTAAAATGTGTCTTCTTGAGTTATGATGAACATGTTAAAGGGTACAGATTATGGGTTAAATCTGAAAAATGTTACATAGTAATAATTAGAAAGGATGTAGTCTTCAATGAATCATTCATGTCATGTCTTGAAGGAAAAGAAAATGCTTTGATTGAAAAAGATGTTCAAATTGAGGTGGAGTCCTCCTGTAGTAACCAGAATATTTCTGTAACTACTGCAAAAGAAAATGAAAATGAACAACATGTTATTTTATCTGAAACTGAAATTGAAACTGAACATGTTGAAGATGCTAATTCTGCAGCTCTCCCATTTGATAAGTATCAACTCACAAGAGATAGGAAGAGGAGGTAAATCAGACCCTCCACCAGATTTGATAGTGACGCTTTTGTATCCTTATTTACCTACCAAGACGTTACTGAAAATGAGCCAAACTCCTTTGAAGAAGCCATGAAATGTAAAGAAATGAAAGATTGGAAGATGGCCATGGAAGATGAAATGTCTTCACTCCTTAAGAATAAAACATGGATATTAGTTGCTAAGCCCAAATGACAAAAATTAATTGGTTGCAAGTGGATTTATAAAATAAAATCTGGAGAAGAGAATAATAAAAATGTTAGATATAAAGTTAGAATTGTAGCAAAAGGTTTCACAAAAAAAAAAAGGTGTGGATTATACTGAAATTTTTTCTCCTGTTGCCAAGTATGTTACCATCAGATGTCTGCTTGCACTTGTTACAAAATTTAAATGGGAGCTTGATCAACTAAATGTTAAGGCTGCTTTCCTATATGGAGAATTAGATGAAATAATATACATGAGACAACCTGTTGGTTTTGAGGAAGGTGATCCTGAAAACATTGTATGTTTGTTAAAGAAATTCTTGTATGGTCTAAAGCAGGCACCTAGGCAATGGTACAAAAGATTTGACACTTTTGTCTTGAAACTTGAATTTAAAAGAAGTCAATATGATACTTGCTTGTACTACAAAGGTAGTGGAGTTAAAAACTCATTATATCTAGTCCTCTAGGTGGATGATATATTGTTGGCTAGTTCTGATAAATCAAAAATTGATGATATTAAATCAAAATTAAGTTCTGAGTTTGATATGAAAGACCTTGGTGCTGCTAAAAGAATATTGGGCATGCAGATCTGGAGAAACAAGGATAAAGATATGTTATTTTTAAATCAATGTGATTATGTGTCTAAAATCTTGAAAAAAATTCAACATGTATGATTGTAAGCCTGTGACACTGCCTCTTACTAGTCATTTTAGGTTGTCCTCTGAATTTTGTCATAAATCTGAAGATGAATATGCCAGAATGTCAAAAATTCCATATGCTAATGTAATTGGTTCTGTGATGTATTTGATGATATGTACCAGACCTGATCTTGCATATAGTATTAGCATTTTAAGTAGATTTATGAGTAATCCTGGTGAAGAACACTGGCATGCTTTAAAATGGTTATTGAAGTATCTAAAGGGATTATCAAATTTAGGCTTAATGCTTAAATCAGATAAAAATGGAATAAGTTTGAAACGGTATACTGATTCTGATTTTACTGGCAATAGATATAATAGAAAATCAACCTCATCTTATTTTTATACAATGTGTGGTACTACTATCAGTTGGAAATCTCAACTTCAGAAAGTTGTGGCTTTGTCCTCAACTGAGGCAGAATATATAGCTGCAACTGATGCTGTTAAAGAAGGGATTTGGTTGAATGGTTTATTGTCTGAAATGAGTTTCGATGATAATCACATATTTCGTTTTCTGATAACCAAAGTGCTATTCACCTAAGCAAAAATCTCACGTTTCATGATAGATTGAAACATATTATGTCTAATACTATTTTATAAGAGATATAATTTCAAAAAGTAAAATTAAGATTGAAAAAGTTTCTACTCAGTTTAATTCACCTGATATGGGCACAAAAGTAATTCATTTAAACAAATTCTTAAACTGCTTGAAACTTTTATCTATTGATTCTCTGTGATTCATGTATAGGTACTTGGAGCAAATGAAAAAGATATAAGATCATGCTCTTGGCTACACTAATAGCTCAAATTCTAGCAGTAAGGTAGAGATTGTTGGAGTCGAATCTTGTTCTCTTCAATTGGTGCTTCTAGAATTTGACTTGTGACAAAATCGTGTTTATGTGAAACACGACTTAATAAGTGATGACAACTTATTGGATGGCCAACACGTGGACTATCTCTGGATGTTGGATGGAGCCGGTTCATCTACCCTTTGTTAAAAATGTGGGGCCTTCTGGAACATAATATTACACCCTTCATCTTGCTCTCGTCTCTACGATTTTCAAAGAGAAAATATTGGCGATCTGAGAGATGATCATTTTCTTTGAGTTTTTAATGCGTAAAATCTTTGATTTTATGTACAGTATAGTGAGATCTTCCTTTGATTTGTAATATTCTGTGTGAATAGTGAAAAAATCTGAGTGATTTCTTTGTTGTAACATTGTGGCGGTGTTCGAAGGGTTTGAGGGCTGAGATCTGAGTGAATCTCTATAAATCCATCACTATACTTGAGAGATAAGTCTCATTTTCATCTCTCTGAACAATTTGTAATTTTTGTTGCCATTTTGGGCTGTTTAGTGCAACCGAGCATAATCCAAATCTTTGGATGCTCAACGGGGAATGTAGGCATTAGAAGTGGTCGCCGAACCTCTGAGCCTTAGGCCAAAATAATTCCTTTGGGTTCTTTTAATTTTCTGCAACTTTATTTTTGTTCGATTAAGGTTTTCTTGTTTCTTGAACTTAATATCATGTGATCCTGCCTTAACAGTTCATACTTCTTCTTTTGCATTTAATCATGTCATACATTTTCCAAAATTGTCATTTAACCTCCTATACGTTAATCAACTTACAAAATCCTTAAATTGTTCTGTAAATTTTTTTTCCAACTTATTGTATCTATCAAAATCTCCAGATAAATTAGTCATTGGACACGGCTTTGAGTCAGGAGGAGTTTACCATCTTACTCGTGATTCAACATTTAAAGCTATTGTTGCTGGGAGGTTGTCTCCTTTCAACTGGCATTGTCGTTTATGTCATCCACCTCTTTCTAGGTTAAAAAAATTGTCTCTTTTTGTGAATCTGTTTCTGAAATAAACTATGATGCATGTCAATTAGGTAAGCATCATAGAACATCTTTTCCTTCTAGAGAAAATCGAAGTATGTGTCCTTCTGATTTAGTCCATTCCAATGTATGGGGTTTTTGTCCCTATTCTACTATGTCAAGTGAGGTATTTTATTACCTTTGTGGATGACCATTCAGCAATGACTTGGCTTTATTTGTTAAAAGATAGGTCATTTGTTCTTGATGTATTTCAAATCTTTCATGGTGAAATAAAGACTCAGCTTTTCTTCTAATATTCATGTGTTAAGATCTAACAATGCTTTAAAATATATGAGAAATCTAATTTCTCAAAGTTCTATTCGTCAAATGGTATATTCATCAAACTTTATGTGCTTATACCTTACAACAGAATAGTGTGGGCAGAACGTAAAAATCGACATCTTCTTGAGGTTGAACACACTGTTATGCTAAAATGCATGTACCTAAATCCTTTTAGGGTGATGCTATACTCGCTGCAAGTTTCTTTATTAATAGGATGTTATCATCCACTCCTAGAAGTGAAATTCCTTTAAAACGTCCTTTTCCTAATTCTTCTTCATTTTCACACACACTTCGTGCTTTTGGTTGTGTGATTTATTTACCTTTTTGCAACTAGTATGGATAAGCTCTCTCCTAGAGCTATTCCTTGTGTTTTCTTAGGGTATTCTTGAACTCAAAAAGGGTATCGGTGTTATGATCATGGAACTAAAAAGAGGTTTGCTTCTGCAGATGTCACCTTTTTTGAGTCTGAATCTTTTTTAAAGGTCTCGACTTCCACAAAAGCTATTTCTTTTCCTACTCCTGTTTATACTTCTACACCACCTTCTAAACCCTTACAGTTTTACACTAGGCAAACATTGTGAAAACCCCTCCAGCTTGGGAGTCGTCTCCAACTCCACTAAATTCCAATTTTGATTCTAATCATTTGCCAACTGCTCATTACAAAGGTAGCATTCTTGCACTCAACAACCAATAACTAATTGTCTCTTTTGATAAACTTGGTCCGTTTTTTGTCGTTTTGCACAGTCTCTATCATCTATATCCATTCCTAGGCATTACCAATAGGCTTTCCATAATCTTGATTAGACAAAGGCTATGGGTGAGGAGATGTCAGCACTTCTTACTAGAAGCATGTGGGACTTAGTATCATTACGTATGGGGGTTCGTCCAGTTGGATGTAGATGTGTTTTCACTATCAAATATCAACTAAATGGTTCTATTGAGAGATATAAGGCACGATTGATTGCTAAAGGATAAATTCAAACACTGAGCATAGACTGTTTTGAGACTTTCTATCATGTTGCTCAAATAGCTCCGTGCGTATACTTATATCTATGGCAGTAAACCTAGATTGACCGTTGCATAAATTAGATGTGAAAAATGCATTTCTTTATGGTGATTTAGCCGATGAGGTTAATTTGGAGCAACTACTGAGATTTATTGCTCAGGGGAAGAGTTATCTGATTTGTAAACTCAAGAACACATGGTTGAAATAGAGTCCTCGAGCTTGGTTTGATAAATTTAGCCTAGTAATTCTTGTCACAGGTTCTAGACGAAGTCGAGCTGGTCATTCTGTCTTTGTGAAGCATAGTACATTGGTATTGTGATATTTATTGGATATGTTGATGATATTTTGTTATCAAGTATGATGTAACTGGCATCGAAGAATCCAAAAAATACTTGCGACAATAATTTGTTGTACAATATATTGGCCAGCTGAGGTTTTTTCTTGGTATTGTAGTTGCTCTTGGTAAACAAGGTGTAGCGTTATCTCGAAGAAAGTATGCCACAGATCTCTTAGAAGAAACAAGCCCATTAGGGGGCAAAACCAGCAAATGTCCCTATGGAACCTAACCTAGACGTGGAAGGAGAATGAAGACTTTGAGGATATTACATAGTATAGAAGGCTTGTTGAGAAGCTTATTTATTTGACAATACAAGACCAGATATCTAGCATGCCATGGGCTAGTTGAATCATGCTATTTGTACAATCTAAATTAACAAACTCGATTTACAAATTATTTGTTGACAAAATCTAAGCTAAACATTTCAAAAACCAGTTTTTAAATCAATGAAAATCAATGACAAAAATCTTGCCAACACTTAGTTTGTACATTAATTCTTATTCTTCACAACTATACAACTTCAAAAACAGGCATATAGTCAGTCACATTCTATGGTCACAACTGCATCATGTCTAAAAAAAAAATTTACAGGAAATAGTTTTATTCGTCAATTTGTCCTTCTGATCCTAGTTCTTTGCACAAAAAAACTTAGGAATCACAGTATAAATATTTCAGCGTGCCTTTATCACGTATGAGAATCAACAAATTAATGGGAGTCACCAACGCATTACCAGTAATTCCACATAGAAAGAAAACCTGGAATTTATAATTCATCATAGAACATTGACATTGCAAAAATGATTTAACATTTAATAGCATGAGTTCAATATATCATAATGTACGTCAAATTCTCGTGCAATCATCGAATTCAAATACAATGACCAAAATCAAATTCAACCAAATAACGCTTATCTAACACCAATGGTGTTAGGCATCAGTTTAAATGGCTACACTTTATTGGTCTGATTAAATGAGTTATGTAACTTTGCATTTATATGAATTTATCGTATAATGTCATGTAATTGCCACCTACATTAGCGTTTAACATCAGTGGTGATAAATAATATTACTCAATTCAACCAACATAATATCACGTAAATACAATTAAAATATTTCTACATGATAATCATATTTCTAACATTCATCCACACTTGGGTTGCTGAGGATTTAAATTGCAATGATTAGGATTTAGCGGCGAATAATCTTCACCGACATTAAGATATTTATCCAGCTAACAAAACCAATATAAACCTAATATTTCGATTGTCTTCATAGCTTAATATCCTCATTTCAACACATCATCACGCTCCTTATGGCCAAGGGAGAACGAATGATCTGATGCTCAAATCTTCAAATATAAACAACTTACCAAGAATATGTATGTAATATGACAGTCGTATAACATCATCATGAATGTATAAATGCAATTAAATATATTGAAAATGCTTGATTAGTAAGATCAATCGAGTAGATAAAACTGAATAATGAGATGATGTCGAAAGTGAAAGGTAAAGGTAAAGTAGACACTGCAAACTTGACATGAAGATTGAAGTTCAACACAAGATATCTATCGGTTGAGAAGATATTGAAGGTATGTATTTAAACTTACAATTTTCAAGATTAGTGAACAATTCATAGAATGCATAAAGCAATGCAAGTTGCAGCATCAATAACAATCACTCAATTCCACAAATTTGACCATAAGGGTTTCTAGCATTAGGCATAGCTCACAATGATAATATGATGAGCATATAAAATAAGTGAATTAATGAATCACTTTAGATGCCTCAACAGTCCATACACTATCCAAAAGGCCGCCCAATCCTTGTCATTTCATGCAAAGCTTACTCGTCATGTTCATGAAGAGAACACTTACAAAGTTCGTAAGCGCACATATCTCTGAAACTAGATAGAGGTTGAGGTGTGAGATCGATATATAAATAGTACCTCCGTTGGTTTCTCAGTGAAATGACATCTATTTTCACTTAATCTCTGCTATTCTGGCCATTCCCTGATCGTGCTTCAAGAATAAAAGGTGAAAATGATAAATGTTAGAGCCTTATAATTGACTTCCACACATAGGTCATAGGATCATACTATTGATTGTGCTGCTAAAGTCCAAAGTGAAATTTGTTGATCCACAAATAGGGAGCGCTCTACTACTAGATATAGTTTGAATGACCAAACCACTATAAATTTAGTTTTCAAATCTTTATTCTCCATCCTTTCCAATTTCCTATTTTCACAGGATGATTTTTGGGAAACAAAAACATTTGGTGCTTTGCATTTATATTTGTTTTTATGCTCACTTGCATTCGACGTTTAAACTCCAACGGGGATTTCGAAAGTTTGGAAATTATTAGAAGCTTAAGAATTTGATTAATTATCCATAGGCTGCTTCTATATGACTAATAGGCGCCTTATAGATGAAAGGTGGCCGAAAAGCCAATTCCCATCAAACAGAATATTTTTTTTAAGAGCAGAAAAGTAGTCATGTATTGAAGCATTATACCACCAATGGAATTTTTTCTTACTCCAAACACTGCAAAATTTGTTGGTCCCAAACAACTTATTAAGGATTTTAAGAACTATATAGAAAGGCAAAATGATATTGCAGATTTAAAAAAATTACCACCACAAATATAATACGAGTTGAAAAATGTTAAGAACGAAGTGCAGTTGTATCTTTCGATGGTTTGACAAAAACAGTTTGGCAATAATCATATATTAGGATAAAAAGATAGAGAGGAGTGATTCATGCTGAGTTCATAGTGATTGAGACATTAAGTCTTTCTAGACGTAGATCCACTACTAGCAGTTCCCCAGTAGACTTCGAAAAATAACACTATTGATAACAACTTTAGAGTGTACAGAGGAACCAATTTCCAAAATCTACAAAAGAAATTAAAAAATAGAGAAAAAGAAAAAAAGGAATAACTAATTTGAAGATAAAAGATCAAGCATCTTTTGGTACCCTCTGAGAATGAAAGAACCTAGTAAGTTTTTTTACTTCATATTTAAATCTCTACGAAACGAATAGCCTCTATTTATAAAAGGATTAGTAAAGTAGTCACCAGGATGGTTCTGGTTTACATAAGCTAGGAAGGATGAATCCGAAATTAAGTTTTAGACAAAAAATAAAAATAAAAATTGTTCCATAACTATTTCTGGCTCATAAGAACTCTGCTGAAAGCTTTTAATACAAACTTTTGAACTTTATATTTTCACTGAAAGAAAAACACTTCAAAGCCTTGTAGTGCAGCCATTTACAAGTTGCAGGTCATTATTAGTTTTGACGAGTTTTATCCGATTATAAGCCTTTTGAAGGTGTTCCATACATCTGATTTTGCTTTGGACGTCTTCTAAGCACTTTTAGATGACTATAATAAAATTGATTTCAGATAGCAGGGTTATAATTTCCAGCTTGCACTTCATTTTGGATCTCTGGATTGACTTAGAATCGATTTCGGCCATATGTATAATTTATTGGAACATTTATTCTCATGTTCTGAATGTGTACCTCAATAATTTCATCTTCTACATTCGAGTTTGGAACTACTTTTGGAATTCATTTTAGACTTCTATGCCCTGTTTCGAACATCTAAAAATGGTTGTCGATGTCCTCTTCAATTCCTCTTCGCTAGCGAATAAACCTAAATAATTAAAACAATTTCTTCGGACAAAGCATCTATAGTAACTCCACATTTTCATTATCATAATATTATTAAGGTGAAATTGTATGCACTTGGGTTTCTGTTCTACTCCACCTAAAGCCTTTGCATTCCAAAGTTGTAACTTACAGTCTAACCCTTTTTGACATTCATCAATTAAAATTATGTCATCAGTGAATCATCCACCAAAGAACTGCCATAGCGTACATGCTCAAAACCCAACCCAAAAATTCTTATGTGACATCTTAAATCCATAAAAATATAAATATTTTGACCCTGCAATGCTTGTTGATATTGCATCTGTTTCCACTTCCAAATCCAAGTCAACATTATGGGAGCATATCATTTTTGAGGCTTTGGTGATTGGTCGGTCAATTTATAGAGTTCCCCCTATCACATGTTTACGTATCATATACTTCCCCAAAGTCATGGTGAGGAATGGGAGAGGTAATTGATGAGGTTTGCCCAAGTAAAGGCTTCACACTAGGTTTAAAAATACAAAGTCAAAGTTTAGCCAATTTTGATCACTGCACAACCATGTCAAGGAAGTCCCATGACTGGAACTTTGTCATCTCGACATAATGTTTAATGAATGTTATTTTATAGAAGGTCAGCCCAGGAGTGCTTGTTACTAATGCTGCAAATAAAGGAAGTGAAGAACTCTTATGAAATGGAAATGAGTGGTATACATTATGGCTTTTCAGAGATAAGGAAGTCTCTAGAATGTTTGTCTCTACCTATTCATTTTATGCTCCAAACATAAACCAGTAGGGCATATCTACCCTGATACATAATGTCGGAAGCGGAGTTTGGAGATTACATAATACGTGTAAACCTGCTCCTTAAATTTAGCAAATACCACAAAGAAAACTTGTAAAGCTACAAAATGGTTTTGTACCGCGCGATCGTTCTGATTTCAAGAATTGAAAATGTATTCCCATGCCACAAAGCACATAGTACTTTGTTATCACTTTTAGCTCCATGAGGAACCAAGAATTAGACTAGATCGTGTTAACATGCACAAGCAATTTGTGAATGCTCTATGGAAAATTTTATCAGAAAAAATGGAGCAAAGAAAAGCAATTCAGGATTACAAATTAAGAGAGGGTTAACATGTACGTGTAAAAGCTCAAATATGACCTTACAGAACTCAGATGCCATGTAATCACTTATACTTGATAAATGCTAAAGAGACTAACAAGATGAACTCAGAATGAAGTGGCTAGTACTGATAGGAAGAACTTCACCACTAACAGTACCCATCTATGATGCACCGACATAAAAATGTGTGTCCGACACGATACATGTTGAATATGTCGACTCGTGATTTTTCAAAAAAGTACCGACACGACGCGTCGTCGACATCTTTAAAATTCTTCATCTATATAGTTTAAATTTAGTTTTATGCTTATTTTTGATTTTTTTTTGTTGAAATATTTTAAATATGAATACTTATTTGTTATTTACTAATAACTTTAAATTAAAAATATATAATAGCTATAGTAAGAAAGGAAAATGATTATTGTAGAGTGATCGAAGAGTGTCGGTATCGACACGTGTCGGACACAGGTACGCTACCCTAGTTAGAGTATCCGTGCTACGTAGGTACCCATCAATTTCTATTTCCAAATTAGCAATCCACTACGTCCATGTTTGGCCCTCATTAAATTAAAATTCATTTTCCTCCCTCTTCTTATCAACTACATATTTTTCAATAAAATAATATTACACATAAATCTAAAAACTTTTCCTCCTTTCCTTTCATTATAATTTAAAACAATGGAGCCCAAACAAGGGCTATATAGATACAAGTTTGTCTCCATTTAAGTATCATGACATGTAACAATACCTAAAATACCTAGATTAATATTCAACAAATTTTTAATACATCTGGATTTCATTTCTTCATTATAATCTGTGACACAAGTTCAAGTTGGTCTGGTTAAAAAGGCTCTCATCCAAGATCAATATTCTTACACCCATCCATGTTTCATATTTAAAGTCAAAGTTATAAAAACGATCTTTTTTTATCATTTAGATGAATTTCAAGAGGCAATTACCCTGCAATATCATTGCAACATATTGGATCATATTGGATCATTCTGTAGCATTTGAACAAATTTGAACCTAGTTTACACTTTACAGTTAACTAATTTAAATTTCATCATCAAGAAAATATGAACACATGGCACACTTAAAAGATGGTGCCACAAATAGTAGAATCTACGTGTGGTGGCTCTCTATTCATTGTGGGTTGGCTATTTCTTACCACGTATTTAGAAGCCCTTGGTCAAACAAGATCCTCTAAGTAACTTCAATTGTATTTTTGACACATATTGACACTATGATAAACTTTGTTTTAAGCTACCAACAATGATCATAAGGCATTATAGTTCAAGGATTCTAACCAACAAAAGTGTTATTCCATTTTAGGCTTGTACAAATCTTCACGAGGAGCAACTTCCCCACAATATGTAACTTGACTACTAACATTAGGTCAAATAATCTACAACAATTCCAATTAGCATGGCTTACACAATTCAACTAAAATTTTCACATATTCCTCAAATATTTTATCAGGTGCAAGTTTTTATTGTAAACACTAGCCACGTATCTTTCAATACTTGCATCATATAACAATCATGTCATATAATTATGCCTACATACTTAATATTTGCACAGGCCAAGTTACTATTTTGAAGATTTTATACTACCAAATAAGAGCAAAACAAAAATTCACAGCAACTGTGAAAACTCATTAGACATTCATCAAATCTTAAGAATGGTGTAAGCAAGACGCGACGACAGTTTAAGAACGTGAAAGAGTAAACAAACTGATGCATACAGCTCTAGACACCATCTAACCAATAATCCCAGGCATGACAAAGTTGATATTTGGAAAGTATATTTCTGACATTTATTTAGGATCCACAGTAGATTGACTAGATTCATCCTTAAACAAAATATTCACATGAAGGTCAAAACATTACCAGTTTAAGCTTCTTTCTCACCCTTAGAATCAGATTTAGTCGGTTCAAGTGAAATGTTGTTGAGCCTCTCGAGTGCCAAAACAAGAGCTTGAGTACCCAAATCCCCCTCCCCGTGAGCTTTGAGTGATAAATAGAGCTGCTGAGCCAATGCCAAACCAGGCAAGGCCAACCCCATATTCTGACACTCCCTCAAACAAATCCCTAAATCCTTGACAAAATGATTTACATAAAACCCAGCCTCAAAATCCCTGTTCAATATCCTGTTACCATACAAGTCCAAGGATTTGGAACCAGCAGCACCGGTCGAAATTGCGTTCAAGTAGTTGCTTAAATCCAGTCCGGCCTTGTGTGCGTATATTAAACCCTCACATAGACCTACCATAGTTGAGGCAATGGTTACCTGATTTCCTAATTTACAGAACTGCCCTTTCCCGGGGCCACCCATGTAGTACACTCTCCCGAGGCGGTCAAACAACGGAGTGAGACGATTTACGACACTTTGTTCGCCACCAGCGAATATGGAGAGGAAGGCCGATCGGGCGCCTCGGTCTCCACCGGAGACAGGAGCGTCAATGGAAAAGCATCCGGCAGAAGCGGCGGCAGCATGAATCTCCTCGGCGAGGGAAGGGTCAGAGGTAGTCATGTCAACGAGGACGCCACCAGGGCGGAGACCGGAGAGTGCGCCGGTGGTTGGGTCAAGCATGACGTGGCGGACATCCGAGGGATAGCCGACGATGGAGAAAACGACATCGGATTGAGCAGCGACAGACCTCGGTGAGTCAAACCAGTGGGCCCCCATTGAAAGAAGTGATTGGGCCTTGGACTGGGTGCGAGTGAAAACGTTGACTGCATAGCCAGCCTTGAGCAAATGGGAGCACATGGAGCTGCCCATCACTCCAGTGCCGATCCAACCCAGTTTAGTTGTGGACGGGCTGATGAGGTCGCCGGTGGCTGTGTTGGCGGCCATGGACATGTAGAAGGGAGTGGGAGTAAAGTTGGTGGTTATGTGGATTGAGCGGCAGAGTGATAATAGTCGCATATTTTGTTGCTTAGGTATTATTGCAAATTTGTTGCATAAAACTAACCATGGTTAGAGGTGTAGGACATGTCCAATAGTATCATAGAGGGATTATGTTACATATCGCCAACAAGCGAGGTGACACATGGCCAAATTTTTTAATTTTTATACTCATTTTCAATGACACATTTACGTAAAAAAAATATTTTATACGTTAACTCCTCAAATTTTTTTCGATTTTTAAACACATATTTTTCAAAAAATCACTATTCAAATAATCATTTTTATAGAATAATGTCCATCGAACAGGGCTCAATTAACCTCAAACACTTAAGATTTCTTAAATGAAGAATAGAAAATGCATATGAAAGACATGAATTGGAATAAATGAACATAAGGGTTTGCCAGAAATCTTCTAGGTTTTTTCCGACTTACACTACCTCAATAAAAGAATACTTAAAAGAACTTTAGCTAAGGATCACAACATGCACTCCAGTGCCTTGTATCTCAAAGCCCTTGAATTTTGAGAAATGCTATCCAATCCAGGGCCGAGGTGGCGCATGCCTCGGCCCTTGATCTTTAATACATGGGGCCTGCACCATTTAACATCAGGGGCTGAGGTGTCAAGCTCGAGATTTAATCCCGGGCTCTGCAGCTTTTCTGTTGAATTTTATGCATCAATTTCGTGTGGTTGACACCTCCAACCACTAGGAATAGATTTCAAATGTTTTCCAACATGAAAATTGTTCCAACATGCCAATAGTTGCCGGCATGCTTAAAATCAATTGTACATGTCAAATCCCATTGCCATGGGGCTGGATAAGTAACCATCACAATGAAGTAAGTCAGCTAGCTCCAAGACTGGTCAATTCGTTGAATTTCGAATTTGAACGCAACGATTTCTCTAGGCTGCATTATGTCAAAGTCATCTTCGTTAATTGCCTTGCACGCTACGCTCCATTCATGCCATATCTTCATCGTCCATCTCCAACCAATTCATTCCCACACGATTTGCTCATTTTACTGCTTTTGCACCACATTCCATGAAATGCAACCCTCCCAAAACACATTTAAGTCATGGCATCGGGATGGGAGCAAAGCACTACCCATGTACTCATATATTTCAACAACTTACGGCCGTCAAGGGGCTAATAGAAGGCCATGTGACAGTCAGCTAAAAATTAGCGAGAAGCCATTCAAGGTCGGCACTTCACATCACTTGCATACATGGTCTATTTAAGGCAATCAAGGTAAGAGGCTGAAGTAAATTATGCACCTTAGTCGAAGCGACATGACAGAGCCAAACCTCCATTTCTAAAGCATGGTGCTATGAAGTAGTTGCTATAGAATTCCAAAAGAGATAAGCCTTTATCTCACAAGGCATGTTCCACAATGTCGCTTTGGCCTTATGATCTTCCGTATGAGGATCTTCTGTGCATTCGATTGATTTGACAACTTTGCAGCAAAGTACTCTTAATCAATTTTTCAAATGGTAGGCCTAAGATATGTGGTAACAATTTTTCAGTGCATTTAAGGTCGCCTCTGACCTAGGACAACTAGATGTGACAACTATACGGTTTGATTCATTAGATGTTAGGATGAGACACGTGTCACATATCCAATAATAGCAATATTTGTCACTCCATTATAAAAGCTTACACTTAGGCACTATTTGATAGCAACAATTTTTCGTAGAACTAGGAAATATAATTTCATTTTCCATCTTTTTGGCTGTTTGATAGGGAAAATTTTCTTGGCAATTGGTTTTCCACTTCCTTCCACCGACGTGACCTTTTTCCTTGTTTTTGAGGAATTGGTTTTCCCACCATTTTGGTGGTTTTTGGTTTTCCACCTTTTTTCCCCCTTTTTGTTTTTGTTTTTATTTTTTTATTTTTGACAATGAAAACAAATTCTAGAAACAATTGTAAAAGAGGATACCCCTTAAATTAACAATTTTCATGTAAAATAAAGTTAAACGAACACCAAAATGCAGATATTTTTAACAATGGAAACAAATTCTATGACCAATTGTAGAAGTGAATATCCCTTAAATTGACAATTTTCATAAAAAATAAAGTCAAACGAACATTAAAAAATAATTTTATTTCAACATTTTTCACATGAAAAATTATATAAATCAAACACAATAATTGATAATTCTAAGTAAAATAATTTCTAGAAAATTTAATTTCTTGGAATTCGTTTTCTTTCTACCCAAATTTCATCTTTACAGTCAAATGAACCCTTAGGCTATATTTGATTTCATCCCAATTCCATGAAAAACGGAAATCAAATTCCATCTTTCCAATTTTTTGTTATTTGATTGGCAAAATTTTCCCTAGAATTCGAATTCCACATTTTATGCCACCTAAACTAATTTCCATGTTTTCCTTGAATTCCAATTCTCACAAAAATTGTGAGAATTTTTGGTGAGAATTGGAATTCTCGGCTACTGCAGCACTTTTTTTCGATTTTTTTTTTGTTGGTAATGTAAACAAATTTTAAAAATTATTGTAAAAAAATATTTCCCTTTAAATGGCAATTTTTCATGTAAAGCAAAGTCAAACGAACACCAAAAGATAGATGGTTTTCTTGAATTTTTTTTTATTTTTGTGTGTGTGTTGGCAATAGAAACAAATTTTATCCCCAACACCAGTAAAATATATCCCTTTAATTGACAATTTTCATATAAAACAAAGCCAAACAGAGATCAAAAAACATTTTTATTTCAACATTTTCCATATGAAAAATTATCCCAATCAGACAAAATAATTTACAATTCTCAGGAATATAATTTCTAAACAATTCAATTCCCTGAAACTCGTTTTCAATTCAATTCAATTACATCTTTGCAATCAAACGGACCCTTAATGTAATCCAAAGGTAATACAATTTTACAACTCCAACAGTAAGATTGCTTAGTATTTTTCTCTTCGACCTAAATCCATGTATTCTTGCTCTTGTTCATTATTCATTACAAACCCAAATAATAATTTTCGATTGTTAATTAACTTGAGCACTGTAGGGCTCACAGTGACCTCCCCATAGTCAGAGAAGACTAGTGCACCAATGTTTGTTCAAGTGTATAGGAACTTAACGTGTAAACAAAAGTAGGATCAGGATATGTTGATCACGTGTTCCCACAATTTTCAAGATCAACAAAATATTTAGATTTAGAGTATCAAATTTCTTAAACGCTCCAGTGATGCTCTATATTTTAATTCTTTATTATTAGAACCGTATGTAAAGTACAGCTGGTTAGTTAGATAGAGCAGCTGTGATCTCTTGGTTACTTTGGCGCTAATGCTGGGTGCTATATATATGTATGTGTACCATCGATTTCTGGAGAACAATTGATCAATAAACATTTCATTTTTCCATCCTTCAATCCAATATGGTATCAGAACAAAATTAACTGCTGCGTTCAGATTTTTTTTTTATTCAATCAAGTCCAAAATCATTGAAATCAACTCCTTTGTTCCTTGATCCAGATTCTGAATTTCAAATGGAATCAACACGGTCAATAAATGTTCCTGATGCAGAGGCGTCTTCAAGCAGATCTGCAATTGATGATCCTTCCAACCTTTACTTCTTTCACCATTCGGATAGTCCAGGACTGATTTTCGTCTCTCAGCAACTCACAGAAGATAATTATACTTCCTGGAGTCGAGCAATGTTGATTGAATTATCTGTGAAGAATAAACTTGGATTTGTTGATGGAACCATCACTAAACCAGAAGATGTGGATTCTGAATTGATCAACTGCTGTATTCGAAATAATAATATTGTAATCTCTTGGATCCTTAGTTCAGTTTCAAAAGAGATATCTACTAGCATAATATATCCCACCTCAGCCTATGAGATTTGGAATGACCTTAAAGGATAGATTTCAACCAAAGAATGCACTATTGGGAAAATTGGTGATTTGTGTGTAGATAATTTTATCAATTAGCATATTCAATTACATGAAATAAACATAAATTCAACAATAATATAAAACAAGAAGAAGGTTAGAAAATCAAGCCTTGGGAGTCACGTCGACGACGCAATCCTAAAGTCGCGTTGCCTCCTCTTTGTGCGGGTCCTTTCGACACTACACGGCTCCAAGATAAAATCCATGTGGCTCTCCTTCTATAAGCACGACCATAGGGAGAAAATTGAACGAGCCTTTATCAGTTGCCAAAATTTTTATAGAAGAAGAATAGAACATAATATAATACGACTAGAGAGTAGTATGAAAAGGGAGATGTGTGAAAAGACTAGAGAGTATATTGTATTTGATTTTGTTGTGTAAAACAATGAGAAATCCACCTCCTTTTATAGATAAAATCAATCCCCACAATTAAGTCATTAAAATAGAGGTTATAACATGAGTTATGATGTTTTAATTGTGTGAAAAATGATTATTAAATAAATAGAAACTGAAATTTAAATGAGTTAATTGTTAAAAGGTTAAAACTTAATTTTAAGTTACAACAATCCCCCACAAGTTTTAAGCTTTCAAAATAAATAAAAAATATATAATAGTAGCAACATAATACTGTGCAATAGGTGTAGGTGTCTTTTGGATTTGAACCTCACTTAGTGATAACAATTTCCATTTGAGGGAACCATAATGGACTAAACCTTAAATTAGGTCCCTTTGATCAAATTTCAATTGTTCCACACACAGTATCGATTTAGACTCTAGTTCATAGTGGGAAGCGCTTTTAATAGCCATGTGCTCGAATCTTAATTCTAGTAAGAGTCTCTAAGGAATAGCTCAATCTCATAACCACGGCCTCATGGCAACTCTTACATAGGTGAGTCCTCCAAGTGTGTGTGTGACCCACACCTTGCGAGAATTCTTGCCTCGGTACTCATTCAAGGCTAAACACTTCCTAACATCACATTATTATTAGCACTATCACCATAGGGATGAGCACAATATAAGTAGTGCTATTACAAGTCACACAGTACGAGTTGTTTCTATCACATTGAACCTTCTTCATGGGATCTCCAATCACAAAGGTTGTGTTACTCCCGGAGGTGACTTCCTTATTGGCTTAAACCCATCACCCTCGATGATTTATGTATGTCCATCTTGGACTACATATATTCATGTCCTTCTTGGACAATAAGTTCGTACCATTAATTTGTAAAGCTTTTCTTCTTAACCTGCTCATTTGCATATGTTATCTAAGAATTTTTTCAAAATGTCAATATCAAATATATAATTGTAATAAGATAAATAAATGAAATTTAGAAATTAACTTCTCATAGCATGTTCGAATGTATGCGTCTGTTCAACTCTTGTATTTCAACTGCATGTCTCCAATTTCATTTCTAACACTTTTCAAAAGTCAGTTTATAACCAGAAAAATTAAGATATAAGATGTATCTATCTTAAAAACCTCCACATTCCAAAGACATCCACCGTGTAGAGTTTCTTTGAATTTTTCCATGTCTGCAAATACTTCTAAATACTTTCACAAAATATTAGTGTCACGATAAATAGAAATAATTTAGATATATTTAAATAAAAATGTGACATTTCGATATTCATCCAACTTCTCTTCGAACATTAATCAAAGAAAAGAAACTCTATTAAATAATTTAATGCCCCAACATTTTAAGGATATTTGATTAACTGTGAGAATGTTACTTTGTAGAATTTACCTTGAGGCAAGTCAATTTTAAGCTTTGAAAATTTAAAACTTAAGTTACAACATTTATATAATATAAAACTTCTCTTTGAAACATTATTCTCATAACCTTTGTTATTAATTTTAAACGGATAACAATTATGTTGTAACATAATTTATTCAACAAATTTCCATTTCAACCTACATGTACGTAGGTTATTTTAGAATCTCACTAGCAAAACATGACCAATTATTTACCATAACGTCATTAAATTTCTAACACACACTAATTTCATTGCAATCCTCATTAGACGTAGAAGTACCAATATACATATATATTTTTATTAATTCTCTATGAAAGCAATAGCCTCTAAAACAACCCCCACAATAATGAAAATTAATCCATACAAAAACTACGTTCTAATGTTTAGATTTTGTATTAAATATGTACTTTGAAACTTGAAACTGAAGTTTTAAAAAATAGGATATTAAATTTGGGAAACTTTTTAGAAGTTACAAATTTTAATAGAATAGAATTATTACAAGACCCATTACCTGCTTACTCATTGTTGGTGATTCTGCCCTATGATGTAAGACATTCCCGATAAAATAAAAATATGAGTTACTTGTGCATTCCACAATGCAAATAAACAACTTATGTTCACAAGTTGCAAGATATAATTCATAATCCATAAGTTGAACATTTCCATGACTTGTAAAATGTTTTAGGTATCATTTTAATCTCCTATATCTCTGGGGTTGGAGATGATCACATGTTTTAGTATGATCCCTATGACCAGAATAATGACCAAAAACAGTATCAAATGATAGGAAAAATGCTTTCAAAATAAGAGTAACTAGAATTTCAAGTATTTGTTGTACGGGGTGAAGATCCATTAAGAGAAGAACATGTAGGACCTTGTGGTCCATGTTTTCACAAGAATAATTGAATAAACATATTATTCTCTTGAGAGTAGCCATCACACATTCACACTAGTTTAACCCCTCGAGCATACTTCTTCTTCTTTTTCTTTTTTTTTCTTTTTTTCTCTCGAGCATATCATTATTTATTTCAAAGATGTCGTATAGTTAGCACTTATAGATGTTTAGAAATCGACATTTTCTTGAGTTAAGTAGGCTGTAGAATAGGCCGACTCTCCCCTTCTCTATACCCTTGCTCATTAAACTTGAGCCTACTGGCCTTACCAAGCGAGTTGATCCCTAAGTCAACTAGCTAGTCCTTGGTTCCTAATACTTCTATTCTTAACCATATATTTGAATATCTAACATATTTGCATGCACAAATCATGAGGTAGAAAAATTATTCTTATTTCAACACCATCTATGAGATTGAAAAAGTCTTCAAGAAACGGATTCACTAACTTTTCCTGATAATTATGAAGGGTAAAGATATTTTTTTTTTTTCCGTGAAAGTTTTACTTAATTTATTCCCAAAAATTGTATGCCGTGTTTTTTTGAGTGGATAGTAATGATGGCAAACAAATCTAAATTATTTTTACCAACTGGTCTAATTTATAGCATACAATCTTCTATATAACTCGCCATTTAGCTCGTCTTCTGCAATGTGATATTAATTAATTAATTAATTAATTTTTTATTTTTTTAAATTACATGGCAAGCATAAATAGGTGTTGCTAACCCCGAATTTTAGAGAATTGTAGTCAAGACAATGCTGGATTTGACCTTAAGTTAATTATATAGATATCATAGTATACTTAATTAAGAAAATTTGCACTTTAAAAAGCCTCCTACAACCAAAACTTCCTATTTGACAGAATAAGGAAAATAGATTTTCTTAAGGTGAAAGTGAGTTTAATTAGTAGTATTAAAACAGGAAAGATCAAGTAACAAGTGAATCATACACGATGACTTTGAAGATTACAACAAGAACTGTCTACAAACAAATCACTAAAACACGATTTTAGATTGTTGGGAAAATTGGTTATTTGTGTGTAGATAATTTTATCAATTAGCATATTCAATTACATGACATAAACATAAATTCAACAATAATATAAAACAAGAAGAAGGTTAGAAAATCAAGTTTTGAGAGTCGTGTCGAGGACGCTGTCCTAAAGTCGTATTGCCTCCCCTTCGTGCGGGTCCTTTCGGCACTACACGGCTCCAAGATAAAACTCATGTAGCTCTCCTTCTATAGGCACGACCATATGGAGAAAATTGAACGAGCCTTTATCAGTTGCCAAAATTTTTATAGAAGAAGAATAGAAGATAATATAAAATGACTAGAGAGTAGTATGAAAAGGGAGATGTATGAAAAGACTAAAGAGTATATTGTATTTGATTTTGTTGTGTAAAACAATGAGAAATCCACCTCCTTTTATAGGTAAAATCAACCCCTACAATTAAGTCATTAAAATAGAGGTTATAACATGAGTTATGATGTTTTAATTGTGTGAAAAATGATTATTAAATAAATAGAAACTGAAAATTAAATGGGTTTATTGTTGAAAGGTTAAAACTTAATTTTAAGTTACAACATGCACCAGGTATATTCCAATTATGGCGAGTTCTGATGAACTTAACTCAAAATCTGAACTATGTCAGTATATATTTCACAAAACTCAAAACTATTTGGGAAGAATTGAGCAATTACCGCCCTACTTGTACATGTGGAAAGTGTACTTGTGGGGGAGTGAAAGAGTTGGATAAGCATTATCAAATGGAGTACATAATGGTGTTTCTCATGGGACTTCATGAGTTATTTTTGTTGGATAATTTAATACTTTAAATTACTGGATCTTTCATGTTAAATCATCAAGAAATATAACAATTAAAGCGGATGCATATCTGAATCAGACATGGTTAATGCAATATGAATTTCGCGGTATGATCTTCCAAATCTACACGCAATCTCCTTTTCCTCTCTGTGATGAGATGCAGTAGAGAATGAATAATTCGTTTCGTTTCGTTGCGTGTGATCTGAGGACCATAACCTATTTATATAGGGATGCCTTTTGTCCTAATTCGATCCATCATAAAATTAGGACTTGGGCCCGGTCTCTACACATATGTAAACCCATATTTTAATTGAATACATTAAAGCCCAAAACTGAAACTTTATTAGATCACTTTAATTGGGCTCAACCGAATTCGATAGCCTATAATTTAACACACAATTATTTACACATACAAACCCATCTTTAATTAAAAATCCTTACAATTTTTTCAAATCAGAAGACAGTTGTTGCTTATGGATTCCCTTCCTCAGATAAACAAAGTGTTTGCTGTAATATCTCAAGAAAAAAACCAAAGAAAGATTGGTACGCAAGTATCTAATGGAGGTGATTTAACTGGAGCAGGTGCATTTGCTTTTAAATCGAAGTCTATGAAATCATCGGTTAGATCTGGATCAAGTAACAATAATCACATATTTGGAAATTTCAAAATGAAAGAAAAACTTATTGTACACATTGTAACATCCATGGACACCCAATTGATAAGTGTTCTAAGGTCCATGGATATCCACCGGGATACAAGTCTAGATCAATAAATAATCCTAATTCTGTCAATCAATTTTCTGCATCTTTCACCTCACAGAATGAAGAAAAGAAGCATAATCTCCAACAACCTGACATTGGAGGCCTTATTCAGAATCTCAATACCAATCAATATCAACAATTGATATTAATGGTGTCTACTCGCCTGGGAACAAGTTCAATCACACCTGATAATCAGAATAACAATGCTACATCATATGCTTCAGGTATATGCTATTCCATATCTATAGATCCTAATTTTCTTCCAAGGAAGTATGGATAGTAGATTCAGGAGCCACTAAACATGTGTGTCCAATTGCTGATGCATTTATGAACGTGAGGGTCATTGATGATGCCAATTTTACTTTACCAAATCATGCACAAGTTCTAGTCAAATTATGTGGTGACATCAGACTAAGTCCAACACTAGTGCTGCATGATATGTTATATGTGCCACAATTCAAATTCAATCTATTATCGGTTAGTGCACTAACTATTGGATCACGGTTTCATGATGGCTTCATCATTTAGGATGCCAAAACCAAGAAGATGATTGACAGGGTGAACAAATACAAGGCCTATATGTTCTTGATACTGGAAGTCTGAATTCCCTTTCTAATGCATTTGTCAATAATGTGTCCGCTCATGTATGACATAAAAGATTAGGCCATCTTTCGTTTAAATGATTAGATTGCTTAAAAGAGCATTTGATGTATAATGTGTCAAATTCAAATAAGCACATGCCTTGTTACATTTGTCCTTTGGCTAAACAAAGAAGATTATCATTTGAAATTTTTTTTTGATAGGTGTCTCAAAGATTATCATTTGAATCATACAATAGACTGTCAAGAAATCCATTTGAGCTTGTACACTGTGACATTTGGGGGCCTTATCATGTCACCTCACATTTAGGATACAATTACTTCTTGACTTTGGTAGATGATTGTTCAAGATTTACTTGGACATATATGTTGAAACAAAAATCAGATGCTAAATCTGTCATCCCAAGATTTTTAACATGATTAATACACAATTCAATGCTAAAATAAAGATGTTCAGATCAGAAAATGCACATGAGTTAGCATTCACAGAATACTTTACTGAAAAATGAGTAATACGCCAATTTAGTTGTGTGGAGAGACCACAACAAAATTCTGTGGTTGAACATAAGCATCAACATTTGCTGAATGTTACCAAATCCTTATACTTCCAATCACGTGTTCCCATCAATTTCTGGTCTGAATGTGTTTTAGCAGCCACTTTCTTGATTAGTAGGACTCCTTCATCTATCTTGAAGCATAAAACACCATATGAGGTCTTGTATGGAGAAGCTGCTGATTATTCCTTCCTTAAGAGTCTTTGGATGCCTGGCACTTGCCTCTACGTTAATTGCGCATAGAAACAAATTCTAGCCAAGGGCTCGTTTATGTCTGTTCTTGGATTATCCATCAGGTGTCAAAGGCTATAGACTTTACGATGTGGAGTCAAAACAGATATTTTTGTCACGTGATGTTATATTTCATGAAGACATCTTTCCTTTCCATACAGTTAGGACAACTGATCAGATATTGGATTCATTTCTTGACTTAGTTTTATCAATCCCTTCCATGTCTTTTAATCATGAATCATCCATCTCTGAAAATCCTCACAGTCCAAGCCCTCCACATCAAGATTCCTCATCATCTCATAAATCATCACTTCCTAATGCCCCCAGTAGATCACAATAGTCCTGAAAAATTTAACAATCAATCCACTGACATTCCGACCACATCCCAGCCTACTCCTGTAATTAACATCAGACGATTTCAAAGACACAGTAGACCTCCAAAATACACTAGAGACTTCCATTGCAACCTACTCTCTCAACAAGCTAATCCCACAAATTACCATCCCCTTCACATTGGCCATTCTATATCCTATAACCGGTTATCCCAGGCTTACAGGCAATTCTTGCTGAATGTGTCATCCCAACTTGAGCCACGATTCTTTTATCAAGTAGCAAAATATCCACAGTGGTAGGAGGCTATAAAGGCTGAGCTGGAGGCTATGGATCTGAATAAAACCTGGTCAGTAGTTTCCTTATCAGTAGGGAAACACTCTATTGGTTGCAGGTGGATCTTCAAAAGAAAGTACAATGCAGATGGTTCAATTGAGAGGAACAAAGCTCATCTTGTGGCTAAAGGTTATACACAAGAGGGCCTCGACTATTTCGATACATTTTCTCCAGTTGCAAAGGTGGTTATAGTTAAAGTTTTGTTAGCTCTAGCTAGTGGCATTTGACACAACTCGATGTTAATAATGCCTTCTTAAATAGAGACTTATTTGAAGAAGTTTTCATGGACCTTCATCCTAGTTATGAGGTTCCCATAACTGCAAAACAGGGGGAGAAACTTGTTTTCAAGCTACGTAAATCAATATATGGACTCAAACAAGCCTCGAGGCAATCGAATTCAAAGTTTACTCGGGCACTAATTCATTATGGTTTTACTCAATCTAAAGCCGATTATTCTTTATTTACAAGAGAATCTGGATCACACTTTGTGGCCTTACTTGTATATGTAGATGACATAGTTATTATAGGTCCAAATGCTCATGTTATTAATTCATTAAAGAAGTTTATGCACTCTCAGTTCAAGCTCAAGGAGTTAGGCTAGTTGAAGTATTTTTTGGGCATTGAGGTAGCTCGTTCAAGTTCAGGAATTGCCATATCACAACGCCGTTATACTTTATAGTTACTGGAAGAATTTGGTTATCTTGATTGCAAGCCAACTAACGCGCCTATGGATCTAAAAGCTTCCTTAAGTATTCATTATGGAGACCTTTTACCAGACGCATCTCATTATTACAGGCTAATTGGGAAGCTAATTTATTTGACCCTCTCATGGCCTGATATCACTTATGCAGTTCACAAGCTAAGCCAATACGTGTCACAACCTCGGATGCCATATCTCAAGGCTGTTCACCATCTGAAGGGGACTCCTGGTCAGAGACTATTATTTTATGCTTCATTAGATCCACATTCTAGTCTTAATGATGTGAATCCTTGTAGCAACGAACACTATCGAACCCACAGAATATTGAACCGGATCCCAAGAAAGCCAAGAATCAAGATTTTGGACTCAACCCACAATATTGGAACCAAGCAACTAATAATATATTAAATTATTGACCTCTTGATTACGCAAGATTAATGAATTTCACCCGAAATTTTGGATTTGACCTAATAATTACGAACCAAAAACCAACAAGTCACATGGACATGCCGACCTTTTGGTTACAAATAATTATAAAATTATAACCCAAGTTGTTGAACGCCACAAGATCGTTAATATTGATAAGTTCGATTTTTGCCTATGGAAGAATGAAGTTTTGAAGCAAAAGCATCGAGAGAGAAAAGTCTCAATTTAATTCATCAAAGTCTTCATGAAAATATAATGAAAGAAATAATCTATCTCTACTAAAAACCTAATATATAAAATATGAAAAAATATAATTAAATCTCCTAAAAATATAAAGTTACCAAAAAACTATGAATTCTAATGGAAATAAAATTTCTCGTGAAAGGAAAGATTTTCTTCCAAATTTATTTCTATGAGGCCCATTCTAGATCATATGAGACCCTCTCTCTTCGAAAGGATTCGAGGACGAATCCTGATCCAAGTTGTAACCCTTGTCTCCAATCAATGCAAGAACATAAAATGGTCAGTCTCCTCTCGGATGTAGTTTGGACCTTTTTTGAACTCGAAACCATTGCCTTCGATTGTAAATCCAATCACCTTCACCTGGATCAAAATGTGCTCGCCTTGACTAATTGATCTTACAAGTTGGAACTGCCCCAATAACAACTCCATTTGATGAATAACCATGCATCTTCCTTGCTTTACCTAGCCCAAGCACTTGAAACGGTTTTATTTCCAATGTACCAATGTTATCCTTCAGTTCATCTTCCTCAATCAACTCTCTGCATATGTAGTTCCTCCAGTGCCTTTGAAACTCCGTCATCTCCTCGAGAATCACAAAGTCAATTTTCGATAGATAAGGAAAATCCAACCGATGTAGTACCAACTGATGTTCAATTTCTGGGACGGGTGGTGTTCCAATGTGATCATTTTTTGGGATTGAATTTTCGGTAACCTGTAAAATAGAATTAGCCAAACTAGGGAGGGAATTGTTAGTTTGCACTAAAGCTCCTTCGACTTCATGCTTCTCTTCACTTTGTCTTACTTCCAACTCTCATTTTTCCTCCAAAGACTCTTCTCCACTTTTCTCTTGTGGCTTCAATTCTTCTTTCAAATTTTCACTCTTGATTTTCCTTTCACCCTCTCGTGACCTTTCTCCCTTTTTAGCACAATCAACCACCTCACTATTTTCTCTCTTTCTCTTTTGTTTCTCCATCAAGTCACGAATTTTCAAGAATTCAAGTTTATAGTCCAACCCATTATCTTGCTTGATGTACCACCAACACCCGTCACAACATATGTTTTCTCTCCCCTTGAATACTCAACCCCATCAACAAGATTTTTACATCGCCTTTCAAGCCTATCCATTCTATTTCCCATATCCTCCATCTTCACCAACATCCTCTCAAACCGTCGAAACATCTTTTCAAACATGTTGAATTGAATTCCAATTGAGATGTGTGAGAATTGAAGCTCAAAGACTCAGAAGGAATTGAATGGGACGACCCTTAATTGGAAATATATAAATTCAAGAAAGTGGTTCTTGAATTGGATTTGGACCGACAAAACTAGAATTTTTTGTTCAAAGAAATTAGTCGGTAAATTTTGGGATAATTTTTTTTTTATTCAATTTTTTTCGGGTGAACAGTATCGTCCATACAGAATGAACAGTACCATGAATAGTAAAAAATTTTGATTTTTTTGACTCTTTGGATAGAAAATTCAACTACGACTCTGATGCAATAAACGAAAGTTGATTTAGATGCAAGTTGAATCCAAAAATAACTTTTGAAATTTTTTTGGAATTTTTTCTGGATCAAAGACTCTAAATAACAAAAGACACGAAGAACACCAAAATTGACGAGGAAAACAAAACAATACTCAAAAACAAGAAAAAGATATAATCTTGATTTTGGTGCCTAAGCTCTGATACCAAATTATACGAACCCACGTAGCAACAAACACTACTGAACCAAATTGAACTAGATCCCAAGAAAGCCAAGGATCGAGATTTTAGACTCAATCCACAATATTGGAACCAAACAACCAATAATATATTAAATTATTGACCTCTTGATTACGCAAGATTAATGAATTTCACCTGAAATTTTGGATCTGATCCAATAATTATGAACCAAACAACCAACACAGTCACATGGACATGCCGACCTTTTGGTTACAGATAATTATAAAATCATAACCCAATTTGTTGAACGCCACAAGATGATTAATCTTGATAAATTCGATTTTTGTCTATGGAAGAACAAAATTTTGAAGCAAAAGCTTCGAGAGAGAAAAGTCTCAATTTAATTCATCAAAGTCTTCATGAAAATACAATGAAAGAAATAAAATATAATTAAATCTCCTAAAAATATAAAGTTACCAAAAAACTATGAATTCTAATGGAAATAAAATTTCTTGTGAAAGGAAAGATTTTCTTCCAAATTTATTTCTATGAGGCCCACTCCGGATCATATCACTTAAGCTTTGAGCTTTCTCAGATGCAGATTGGGGAACTTGTCTTGACACGAAAGTCAACCAAAGGTTTTGCATTTTCCTTAGAGACTCTTTAATATCTTGGAAAGCTAAGCGGCAGTCCACTGTTTCCCGTTCTTCAGCTGAAGCGGAATATAGAGCCATTACTACCACCATGAGTAAGGTCGTTTGGATTAATCAACTACCGATGGATTTTCAGATAAGAGCTACTTCTCCAATAGTCTTATTTTGTGACAACCAAGCAGCCATTCAAATTGCTATCAATCCCATTTTTCATGAACAAACTAAACACATCGAGATCGACTGCCACTTCATTCGAGATAAGATTGCTACTGGAATTATCAAGCTGCTTTCAATACATTCCAAGAACCAACTTACAGATGCCTTTACTAACCCATTGACTTCTTGTGTTCTTACTCCATTATTATCCAAGACGGGTGTAAATAACATTTGTGGTAATTACATAACACCCTAGAGTTAAAAACTAGGATTCAAAAATCATATGAGTAGTTTAATAGTTCAAAAATCAGATTTTCATCTTTAAATTAAATAACAATTACACCCGAATTTCATTCCAATCCGTCTTCTCTCTCTATCAATTATAATCAATTTTCTCTCTCTCCATCTCCTTCTCTCTCTATCAATTATAATCCATCTCCTTCTCTCTCCTCAAACTCTCCCCACTCCTCTCTCTCTCTCTCTCTCTCTCTCTCTCTTTCTCTCTTTGTGGCAGCTCAAGAAAGGTTTAGGAGGTGATGCTTTTATTTTCACTCTCCCCACCCAAATTCAACTTCACTGGCAGCTTCATCCCCAGGTTGTGCCGTCTCTTCCAGACGGTAGCGCAACGATCTGTGGCCTCATCTTCACTGACGGCTATAGATCTCGCTCGAGTCTCCACGCTCTGTCTCCGCCACCGATTTCTATGGCTGTGGATCTGTTGTCGGCGTGATGGATTTGTGGGTGTCGGCCGATAATATTGGATCTCTAATTTTGGGTTAATTTTTTTGATCTATAATGCGCCAGTGGTGGCATTGGGCTGATGAGTTCTGGTTTTGGTTCTAACATTGGGCTGGAGGAGAATAGGGGGAAGGACAATAATGGTTGTAGATGGTGGTTTGTGTGTCGGATGGCATGGGTGACCCGATCTGGTTTTTTTTTTTTTTTTGGTGATTGGTTCCTGTTAATGTGGTGGTGGTTCCAATAGTGAGGGATGGCCAGTGGTGTTATGGTTGCTGTGGTGGTTTTACCCACGACGGTGTTGCTGTCGGGTGGCGATGGTGGTTCTAGTGGAGAAACTATTGTAGGCAGAGGTCATCACAAGTGTTGGTGGTGGTCACATGGTCACAGATTATTTGGTTGATTGTGATCATTAAATTGATTAATTTGTGACCAATAGAGACTGATGAAGAAGATAAATCGTGACCAATGTGACCTAAAAAAATATTAATTTGTGACTGTCTAATGATTGTGACCAATACATAAATTGTGACATATCACAAGTGTTGGTGGTGGTCACATGGTCACAAATTATTTGGCTAATTGTGATCATTAAATTGATTAATCTGTGACCAATAGAGACCGACGAAGAAGATAAATTGTGACCAATGTGCCTAAAAAAATATCAATTTGTGACCGTCTAATGACTGTGACCAATTCATAAATTGTGATGTATTAATTTTCAATCTGTGACCAATGAACAAATTGTGACCTATAAATTTTTTTAATTGTGATCGTAAAATAATTTGTAATATTTAAAAATTATGATTTCTGAACGAAAAATAATATATGACTAATTAAAATATGAATCTGTGACCAAATGTATAGATATGTGACCTTAATGTATGACAAAATCGAATAAATTGGATACTAATTCAATCATTAAATCTACAATTTTTTCCTCAATCATGAATAATTGAGTGGGTTTGGGATGTAAATATGTATTTTAAGGAGTTTGTTCAAGTATGGAAATTGGATGCTTAACTTTAGGGATTTAATTGCAACAAAATCATCTCTCTCTCTTTGTCTCTCTCTTAGTTTTGAAATTAAAAACTTGTCATCTTAAAATTGAAAAATAGCATAGTTAACGTAGGGATTATGAAATTTTCCCATAACATTTGGCCCCCGTTTGGCCCCCATTTTGGGGAAATGAAAATGAGTGGAATATTATTTTTTTGAAAAATGAGTGATTGAAAAAGAAGGAAAATTTTTCAATTTACGTGTAATATTATTTTATGGAAGATTGCTTGGTTGAAAATAAAAGAGAGAAAAATGAAATGTAATAGAATTAAAATTAATGGGGGCCAAACAGGGACTTATACTACATCTTGAGATGGAGTATTAGAATCGTATGTAAAGTACTGTATGTAAATATATTGTGTGGTAGTTAGTTATTTCAGTTGTAAAGCTGGTTAGTTAGGTATAGCAGCTGTAATCTCTTGGTTATTTTGGCGCCAACATTGGGTGCTATATATATTTATATGTACCATCGATTTTTGGAGAACAATTGATCAATAAACATTTCATTTTTCCATTCTTCAATCCAATATGTATTTTGCTTATTGAGGGATATTTATTGATTACTTATTGTCTCATAATTAACATTTTTTATATGTTAATATCAAATCAATTCAAATACAATTTGAATAGTTAAAAAATAAAGTATTAAAATATGTAGCAATCGAGTTTCCTATCGAGTGTCCACTACACTACATGGATGACCCGAAGAGGGAAGCTCACAAATTATTGCAATGCTGCACAATTAATTATCAGTACTAGGGATAGAGAATTATGTACTGACTACAGAGATATAATAATTTAAAATAAAACCTCAGAATCTCAGTTAAAGTAAATACATGGGTAATATTCGTTTGTGTAACGGGATTGTTACTTTCTCTATTTAGTGTTATTTGTGTCAATATCCGAATTACTTAACGAGCCTCGCAAACATAAACAGTTAAAAATATTGGGCTAAAATAGAGTAAAGGCCCAACTACTTGAAAAATTCACAAATAGTCATGAATTTATTGACCTTGTAATATGTCAATCTCCATTCTTTTCTTTTTACAGCAATGTCAACTATATGATTAAGTGTGCAATAAGTCCTTCATCACCGATCCCCATCCATTTTGTACACATGTCAAACATTATATATATTTTTTAATGGTATAAAAATAGATATTTTAAAGATACTTATACCCTCATTTAAATAAAAAATAAAAAGAGAGAGAAAAAAAAATAAACTTCAAAATTAAATGAAAGAATAATACAATTTATCACAATTGTTTTTAATTATCGGTCTATGTTATAGACTTACAATAGGATGTCGGTCCCATAGCATATAAAACTGATTGTATTGTTTAAACAGGAGATTGCAGAAAAATTTAAAGCAACAACGCAAAGAATTTTTCACCCTTAAAGGGTCTGAATGTTCAGTCAAATGACTTACTCATCCGTTGAGCATCGACCGACGTGATATAGCTCTAGATCCACTAGTATCGATAAAATAATTTTACAAATGTATAAAGAAATTAGAGATTTCTTCAAGTTCTTTCTTGCCTCTCTATTTTACAAATCAGTAGCCAAAATCTCTAACAGATTGTACTAAACAACCCTCACTCTCATCAAACAGAGATTACATCACAAAAATGAAAGATTACTAATTTTTAGAGAAATCTTAGCTCACACAGAGAGAAGGAACATTCAAGAGAAAAACAGAATGGGGAGAGTCGACCAAAAATGAAACGACGAAGTGTATAAAATATCCAGATGGAGCGTTGCAGATCAAGGATTGTAAATGAGCCACGTGTACGGTTGATCACATCCCTTAAGTTGAGAAAAAAGCGTGTGACCAACTAATACGTTTTTAACAACTGGGCCGAATAATATCAACCAATTTAATAGGCCCAATTCATGTAAGAAACAGTGAGGCAGCCAAAACTTATAACGACGGACAATAGTTAAATTGTCCAATAAATAAAAATGCATCACAACTTCATTAAACAATGTGGAAATATTTTCAACGACAAATTAACTAATGTGAATGCTGATGGTAATAAATGTCAATGATGGAGCAAAAATTTTCACAATTGGAAATGGGGCGATGAAAATCAGTGAAGGATAACATATACATTCATTTGCATATTAAAAAAAGAAAAACCTTAAATTCTGCATGCGTTAAAGAAAATTTAAAAATATTACAAGATGGAATGTAACCTCGGTTCTACAATTTTAAATAACATTACTCAAATTTATGTTCCCCTCCACCATCCGAATACTAAATTTTGATGTGGGTTTTAAAAAGATCAATGGTACGTGAAATAGATACACGGTGGGTGTAGCCGACGAGAAATGTACCAATAATCCCTTCTTTTATCGCACGATTTCACATAATACCGTATAACATCTACAATTTAATATTCTATAAGTTAATAAGTTCTTGTTGGGTTTTGATATGCTATAGATTTGTTCAATGATATTAAAATATTATTGGGATAATTATATCAACACCATATTGATTGGCTCGACCCTAAATAACTTGAGCCAATTGTGCTTAGGTTTGGTTGTGGTATGTTGGCCCATTTGTTGTTAGTTTTAACCTTGATTTGTTGGTCTATTTAAGCCTAGTCTTTCCCCTTTTTTCTTGTGGACCATGTCTCTTTCAACCTGATCTATTTATCCCTCACATATGCCATTAGCTGTTTCTTGAAAGTGTGTGTGAGGAAAAAGGCTACTATCTTGATGTGTTCGTGTTCAACCATTGTTTCCTTTTTTCTTCTTCCTCTTTTTGTGATATTGCTATCACTACCTTGATCCTTCGTGTGCTAGTAAAAGGGCAATTGGAGTGGGTGTAGAGGCAACCGAAGTGGAAGTTGTATTTCAGGTTTTTGAGCCTCATTCGATTGGTGATTATTTTTGGTTTAAATTGAGCCCAATTTTACAAGATTGAAGTGTATTTCACTTACGATTGAGTGAAATCTGTGAAAAAACTTATGCAAAACCACTAAAAACTAGCCATAAATCGATTAAATAGAAGCAGGATGAAAGTTGTTGAAGGAGTACAAAACTGATGTAACTATTTTGTGTTTTCCAGTCAAACCAGAGGCCGATTGGAAAAACCAAAACCACGGTCGTGCTCAACAGGTCAAGGCACACCTATCAAGTCGATGCAAGACAATTACACATTAAACATTTTTGGTGCAATTGCTTGAAGATAGTTTGTTCCTTGATGCTTTAGTGTGAATAATGGTGGGTCTAAAGCAGTAAAGCATAAGATTCACATCTCCCCTTATTTACGGACCGACAAATTGGTCCACTGGTATCGTGTTCTTTCTCTATTATTATTGCGGTTAAGGTTATTGTATGGGATAGTTATTTACTTTTCACATTAGAAGTCATCGTGTAGGGGTAACATTAGGTTTAGGGTCACCATATGGGAGTCTTGTCTGTTACTTGTGGTCATTGATTGTTTGCATTTTGTGTTTTGTGCACTTTTTAGTAAAATGACAACACGTTTTGAGTTAAGTATTTTTAATAGCAAAAGTTATTTTTCATTTTGGCAACAAAAGTTGAAAGATCGAATTTACGGTAGATCTAAATCAGGAGTAAAAGGTAAAGATGTTATAACTGTCGTCAAATCTAGACACTTAATAAGAGATTGCCCTAATGAGAATAATAAGTAAAAAGAAGAGGCGGAGAGGTAAGGTAAATGTTGCCCTCCATCTAGTTATGACATGCGTGATGTTTATTGATAATAAATATGATTACTACTTCCATATTTGTGTGAAATCCCATTTGCATGAATGATTACTTGACTCGATGCATTATTTTATGTTACATTTCTAGATAGTTTATATGTATTTTTTATGAATTTGAGAGTGATCTTATTACCGTGTGTAATGTGTTTGCATGCATAGTAGTTGGGATGCATTAGCAATAAGTACGTCTATTGATAATATAGAGTATGGATGCCTGAGGGTACATTCGTGATATGTACGAAAAGTACGGAGATGATATTTGGATTACAAGTGGAAATGTGATTATATATTTGGAATCCTCTATCTATGAGAATCCTGATCGGGTGAAAACAAATAATCCACTTAGGTTGAAAGAGGTGAGATAATGATACGGGAACATCCCATGGACTTAGGATCTATAGTGGTTTATCAGTTAGATATGAGTAGTGATTAGTCTAGTGAGCATGATTCGCGATGAGAGGAGATATGTGTTTTTGATATGCGAGCTACATATAATAGGGCAGGATAATTGTGGTGAGATTTTTTCGTGGGATTATTTATGCATTTGTTGTATATGTTGTCCGTATTGATAGATTAACTTGGAGTTAGTCTAATGTTCTTTGCTTAGTGAACATATTTGAAAATATCTGTGTATTATCATATATCATATCATCATCAAATGTGTTTATACACTCTTAATTGATTAATGTGATTATCTGTTTCTGCTTGGATTTCCTTGACATTAGCGCTTGTGGGTATATAGAGTAGGTATATTATGTGTTTTAGGTTCTAGAAATGAGGTAACGTTTATTAGATATCAATGTGGAGATTTGTTGAATTTTGATATCCGATAGATTTGAACAACGATATTAAAACGTTGTTGGGATAATTATATCAACACCATAGTGATTAGCTCGACCCAAAAATAAATTGGGCCATTGAAAGCAGCATAATTAATTAAGGTTTTTCATGGCCCAAATTCACTTGAGGATGACCCATTTCTGTTGGCCCAATTGTGCTTAGGTTTGGTTATGGTATGTTGGCTTTTATCCTTGATTTGTTGGTCCATTTAGGCCTTATCTTGGCAATTTTGCTTGTGGCTCATTTATGAAGGTTTGGCCCATGTTTCTTTAAACGTAATCTATTTATCCCTCACATATGCCATTTAGCCATTTTCTCATGTGCGCGCGCAATAGATTGTGAGAGAACCGTCTTGGTGTGTTTGTATTTATCCGTTGCTTCATTTTTTTTTTCTTCTTCCTCCCTTTGTGATATTGCTATCACCACCTTGATCCTTTGAAGGTTAGTACGAGGACAATTGGAGAAGGTGTAAAAGCAACTGAAGTGGAAGTTGTGTTTCTGGTTTTCGAGCCTCATTCGATTGGTGATTATTGTTGGTTTAAATTGAGTCCGATTTTCACAAGATTGAAGTGTATTCCGCTTACAATTTTCTTGCATAATAAAATTTTATGGTCTCAACTTGAGTAATTGGGATGAATAAATAAAGAGATAAATACAATTAATAAAATTTTATGTGTCTACTTGATGAGATTGTTAGAATATAATTAATACTTAGTTCCCTAAATGTATGGGAGTTATAAATTAACAACTCTTTTAGTTAAAGATTTTGTATGGTGTTAAAAATATTTATTTATAAAGATTATAACGTACTTATTATTTGGATACAAAGTTTAAAAAAATTTAGTTCGCTTTTACTTTCAATATAATAATTTTATTTGAAAGAAATCTAATATGTGAATTAAATATTGAATAATGATATGTAACACCGGTTTCAGTGACATGTAAATGATCGGATATTCTAAATATAATTAAATTTTTTATTTTATTTTATTTTAAGGTGATCTATCAATTAATGATACTTACATATCCACTAAATTTATACATAGTATCTGCAATGCTAAATAACTTTACTCTTAAATAATAGTCATCAAGAATTGTCCAATCGACACATAGAACGGAGAAAATATGCAAAGCAATTTCTCCATCTTATGCGTATAACTTGCTGAATAAAAATACCCTTTTTGTTTGTATGGTTGGATTAGTTAGAATTAATTATCACCGATTAAACTTCAAATTTTGTGGACACCACCAACTCTATATCTAGGGTTCCATCACCAAACCCATCAATAATAATAATAATAATAATAATAATTAATTAATTAATTAATTAATGCAGATTTGATCCCTTAATGGTCATTGTGCTTCTAATCTACCAATTGCCATTTCAAATATTTTAAAGTTAGTTAGGAACGTACTTTCTGTGCCATACCACAAAATAGTCGATGCAACGCGATTGTATAATTTGATCATTAGTACTATTCGAGTAGTAACAAACAACATTTAATTTTTTTTTCTTTTCCAATTTTATTCGATACCATTCCTTATAATATACAAAGCATGCTACTAGGAATGTAAACATCTTTAAATCATGTGAGTAAATGTGGCAACATGTTAAAGAAGTTCTAAACTAAATATGAATGGATAGTAAATAAGTAAGCTTTTTCCAATATTTCTGGTAATGAGAAACAAACTTGTCAACAATCATTCTAAGTTTAACTAATGACATGTGAAACGATTTAACAAGCTCATTGTCGAATTAAATGTAGTCTAATCCAGTTCAAATAAACAGTTGAAAAAATTCCCCACATAAGTTTGACATTTATTAGTCAATTATCAACTGAAATTCATTATTAATGAGATTGAGCATACCCAACTCCTAAACAATGGCCCATCTGCGCTAGAGAAAAGAATAGAAAAAAGGATCTGACTACTTCATACATGCTTCACTTGGCTCGGGGGATATAGCTCTATTGGTAGAGCTTGAGTTGACGACAGTCATGCACCACCTGTGTCTATGTTCTCAAAGGCATCCCTCTCTTTCAAGAGGATTTGCGGTATGTTAAGTCCTGATAAGGTTCTTCGCTTTGCATCGAATTAAACCACATGCTCCACCGCTTGTGCAGGTCGCCGTCAATTCCTTTGAGTTTCATTGAGCATACCTAACTTTAAAAAAAAAACGAAAATCTTTCAATTTTCATTGTTGTTTGATTCGACGCACTTTCTTGTAAGTCTTGACGTACACAAATTATGACGATCAAAATGCGCACAAATGTGGGACGTTCTTAGTCTCCCAATTTTATTTTATTTCTTTATTTATTTTTCTTTCGAATCAAACATAGAAGAAGGCATAGTCCAAATGTAAATAAATATGATTCGTAACCAACAAACAAGATTAAGGATTAACCTAGCTAAATTATTGGTCATATTATATGATTTCTTAACCTATATTTTTCATGGATCAAATGATTTCAAATTGTGAGAATTGCTAGGACGGTTCCCCGTTGTGTTAATTCGACCTAAATCGATTACGACAGTGTGACATAGACAGAGAAGATCATGTGATATAAATAAATATATATTAGTTGACAGGTTACTATCACAACTAACTTGGCTGCCCTACTAATTAATCTCTCAAAAATTGAAATTTTTGTGGCTCTATTTTTTTGAAGTTAGGTCATGAATGGTTGAGCTACAAATTTAGACCTTTCTACTTTGGATCTACGCGTCAATTTTTAATAATCTAACGTCAAAATGAACTAGCAAAAGATAAAAGAGTAACGGGTTTGACGAGTAAAATTAAATACGAGTATACTGAATTGAAGGTGTAAATAAAATTAATGAGGATTTTGTGGCGAATTTTTATTAGTTGTATTGCCTAATTTAGCACATTAAATATTTCAAAGTAGTTCCAAATTGAATAATGAAAAAAAGCTTCGCATTTAATTAGCTAGAATTTAAGGATTATCCACTCTTAAACATTAATTTAATCAGAAAAAGTTGTATTTCATATATGGACCTACATATAATAAAATATTCTAAATAAGTTAAGAACTTCAACGTTTCATAATTTAATTATGGAACTGTTTAGGTTTGGTTCTATCCGGCTTAGTTTGGTTTGGTTTCATAGGGCTCTTAAGTTCGGTGCTATAATTAAATTTTTTAATATTTACAAAGTTACATTAATTTAATTAATGACATATTCAATATTACCTCCTACAAAATAACGTAATCCAATTTTATGTATCTTTTTGCGTCTCTCTTTGCTGAGTTCTTTATAAATTTAATTGTTAAGATTCTTTCATAGATTTAATTGTTAAAATCACAGGACAAGAAAAATAGTAAGCTCATAATAATTAAGAGAGACATTGTTGAGCATCAATTTTATTTCTCCATAACGGTAAAAAAGGAATTATAGTAGAATAATAGATTTAGGTAAAATTTAGATCAATTTGATTAAGTTGGCTTGGATTGAAAATTAGAAATAGGAAAAATCATGTTTTTTTGGTTTGATCTAAATTAACTAGTGGGAAAATTACAAAGCTCTAGGTATTTCAAGATCACAGTGCAAAAATCAGGTGTGTTTTTTAATAAAAAATTAGGTACCCACCTTACCTAATCCATACAAATCCTAAATCATTTTTCTTCTATAATCTCTATTCTGTCATTCTCCTCTCTCTCTCTCTCTCTCTCTCTCTCTCTCTCTCTCTACCCTTTCCTTTTGCCATCATCATTGAGGAGTGCCCACTGTTGGAGACACCTCCTAGCGCCGCTACAAGGCTACATTTGATGTAAGAGTCGAGCAGCGGTTCTCTCATTCTCTTCTCTTCGTATCTCGTCTCTTTCTCTACCCTTTTCCTCAAATCGCCATCACCGTTGAGAAGCGCCACTGCTGGAGATGTGAGAGTCGAGCAACGGCATTGTCGTCGCAGTGCGACACCCTCGTAGTCGACGATGTGAGCGATCTAGTCGGTCGACGTGAGTGATCTAGTCAGCACTTCAAATTTTTGGGGGTGGTTTTCAAGTCGATCTAGCTGGTCAAAGTTTTTGGTGGTTTTTGTTAACGATTACAAATGGTGATAGTGGCGATGTATGTGGTCGTGGAACTGCTAGCAATGGCGATGTGGATTTGGCGACGATATTTTTGTGGTAATGTAGACGGTGGTAGTGGTATGTGGTGATGACGGTGGTGATGGTATTGTGGTGCTAGCGACGTTCGAATGGTGAGGATGGTCACAAGTACGGTGGCAGTAGTGGTTGGTGGCGTGGTGTGTGACACACTATATGGTATATGTGACCAATTATTTGGTTTTCTGTGACCAAGTATTAAATCATGACCTTAAAGTTTGATAACTTGTAATTGTAATATAATTTGTGATCAACATATTTGAAAAATCTATGATCAATAGCTAAATTGTGACCTATAAAAATTTTAATTTGTGACCTCTAAGTAATATTTGACTAATAAATTTGATAATACATGATAATAAATAAATTGTGAACTATAATTACGAATTTGTAATCATTAATTGTATAACTATGACTTATTATATCTAAATTTTAAAATTTTAAATTATACATCTGACCTTTGAATTGGTGTAAACTCTACACCTGATATTTGATTTTTTTGATTCTTGATCTAAAATCAAGAATCAAACCAAACATGTCCATTCTCAATTCATATATTCGTTCGGTTATTTAATTTAAGAAAAACCACTCAATTTGATTCAATTCAATTCGAGCCCCGCTCGAAAATTTTATTCAGCCCTGTTCTGCAATGTAATTTTTGAAAAATGCGTGATAAAAAATAAATTAAAAAAATAAATTTATGAATAAAATATTTTATTGTATAAATGTATAATTGAAAATAAGTATGAAAAATAAATAATTTTAACCTAGAGACAGTCACACAGAGACTTAATTCGTTGAAAATAATAATAGCTCATGAATATTGTGGCCAAATTATTTATGGCGAATAGGGTATTGGTGTCCATTCCCAAATGAATTTCAGCCAAGCATAACTGATCAAATTTTGCATGCAAGCTTCAGTTTGTATTTAATACAAACAAATTACATAAGAAACAAAACTGTGAAGCAGAAATGAAATTGGACCACATCCTCGTGAGAAACAACTTCCATTACAAATAATGACAATAAAATTTGAGCATTAGCTGGAGAGGGGGGGGAGAGAGAGAGAGAGCAGCACGGGTACTTACAAATGACAATACTGATTCTCTATTTCTCCCAAGGGAAGCAGAACAGACAAGTGAAAAAAATAAAATAAATATCATAGACTAGACTTGGATTTATAGGGGAAAATCACAGAACAAAACAGTGACAAACAGAAACAAGACTAGTTTCACTCCAGCTGCGTAGACACAGGCTTAAGCACTTCCAGCGGGAAGCTCACCCCAGCTCTCCACCCTACTACTATATTTGGGTCTCCACTCGGTCCTCCCCTTGACAATTTCAGCACCACCCTCCAGTCGAAGCAAATGCTGGCACTCAACATAACCAGAATTTGCCAAGTCACCAACACTATTGCTCACCACAGAAGTGAGGGATTGCAGTAAACTGTCCCTCCTGCATTCCCTCCTATACTCGAGAGTCATGCCAGCAAGTTCATGAGTCTCCAAGATGGGTAATGGAACGCTCTGCAACCAAAGTAACTCACAGTCAGATTCAAATCACCTTGAAACAAGAAACAAGCCTTCACAGATGCCACAAGGAGAAGTAGAAATTAGGCCAACTTTTTTCTCATCCAATCATACTCATCAAGAAATTTAGTAGGTTATGACCAAAGAACATCCAGCAGCTAGCAATTTGTGGCTGAAGTCGCAACAAGTTTATAGAAGTGTTTGCATATTAATTCTTTTAAAGATGATATGTATCCACACATGCATACACGTAACCTTACCACACCAATAATGCACAATACATGCAAACAGACAACATGCACAAACGAGCATCTCAAAACTACAACTAGTTGGACTGGGAAGCAGGTATTAGCAGTTTTAAAAAGCCAACTTTTATTTTCCACTAAATAAGCTACTTAGTCTTTAGCATTTGCTAGTGGTCAAGAGTATTTAGCTCTGGCTAGAAATAGTGTTATCTATGGTCTATAGATTTATGGATTAAAATTATGCCAATTGTTTATCTTCAGATTCTTGAGGAATTTACAATTAAGATGCACTCTTCTCATCCAAAAACCTTTTTAAGTCCCAAAACTTGCCCATTAGTTACCCATACAATAACCCATCTAGCCTGATGACTTTTCTCCAAAATTGAATACCAAAACAGAGAATATAGGCCTGAGAACTTCAGCAAGAATCAGAAGTTCAGATCATATTCCATACAGCAATGCTATTTTGAAAACTAGGTGGACTCCCACACTGGAGATATCTCAAATCAGCTTATTTTAGATTTATGCAAAAGATATGAAAGCACCCCTGTATATCATCCAAGTTTTATAAGGTACTTGACAACCTTATTTCCAAGAAACAATAATCAAGTGCCAAAAAACAGAAAGAAAAATCATACCCTTAAGCATTTTGCTACTGTTGCCTTTTTCCAGAAATCAAATATAGAAAATATAAATGAAAACAAAAAAGGTTTTAAAAAAAAAGGAGCAGTGTGACAGGTAGTTTGAGGACAAATTCAAAATTTCAATGAATGAAGCTAGTTCACACTCTATAAAATAGTAGTTCATTCACATTTCATAGAGAAAAAGATGGCATTTCTAGAAAAACAAGAGTTTATGCAGAGATCATTTTCTTGCACGGGTATCCCACATACTAAAATAATTAAAAGAATACTTACCTCAAGAATCCATCCCACATATTTCACATTATTAACGTGCTGGTTTACATCCAAATCGCTCCATTTTGGCTGAATTCATAGATCAGTTTCAAGAGAGTGAGATAGGTGAAAGGATGTGCAGTGATAATTGTCATATAAACAAAGTAATTTTCTCCATTGACAAAGGGTATGTTAATTACAGTTAAACCAGCATGGATGTAGTCAGCATTGCCATCATTCAGTTTTGGTAGCTTTCTACTGTCCTCATCTACAACAGGCAGCGAATCGACAAAATAGCCTCCTATTTCTTCTCGGACCTCATCTGGAATTTTGGCCAACCTCCTCGTCTCTTTATTCATCATCACCCATAGACTGCAGGTAATTCAAAAAATGAAAAAGATAGCAGATAGTTCAGTTACATTAGATTCACACATCTAAGGACAATAGCTTTAACACGCATCTAAGGACATTGAAATTAAGTTAATCTAGTTTAAACAAAGACATGATCCCCCATACTCGGTGACCATTCCAGGAAGCATGGATAAAAAAATGCAAACCGCTGCAGGTCTATTTACATTGAAAGAACAATTAGTTATCGTTAACAAAATTAGTTAAGGAAGTAAATAGAACGTTGTCCAACCTCGAAGCTCTAGTTAATATGTCACCAGTATTGCTATCACGTACAAGCCAGTCTCGGCGCATCCCATTCTTCCCGGATGCAGCTACCCAAGTATCAACCTGAACTACATCACCCCTGAAAGAAGTAATCAATATCTAAGACAATTAAACTTTACTGAGTTATTACATAACATTTACTTTTAACCAAGTAATGACAAGATTAGTTTTGCCTAGGATTGGAGAAATACTTTCTGCAGTTGGAGATAGGTATATCATCAATAAATATAAGCAAGGACGAAACTTACCAAGTAGGATAACGATCTACAACAACCTGCATTTTGGTAACTACCCAAATTAAATTTCTTTTGCACATTTCCGGAGTCGAACCAAAGCCATCACCCAACAGTCCTGCTGTCTTTACATGGTTAAGAGCTGTTTCCTGCAAAGAGTTTAGCTCGTCAAGTTGCAGCATACTGAACTTACAGTAAGTTCAGTAAATAACTAGAAGGCACAAAAATGCACTAGAAGAGTGAATTTCTGAACAATACCTGCAAATGGTTCATCAAAGTTTCTACAGATGCAGTACGATCAGCTCCTATTTCATAAGACCTGATACTGAAGTTTTGACGAAAAATCAAACCATCTTGCACAATCCTTCCTAAACCAAAGGGGTCAGCAAGCATGTCTGGCCGCCTCGGTTTCCAATCAAGCATCATCCATTGCTTCTCAGCTGCCAGGAATATTGTTGTGATGGCGGCAAGAAGCATGCTCCAGTCAGGCAATTGGTTTATGAATGTCCTCGGGGCATGTGATGATGTCACCTCATCCTCAGTCTTAAGGCCATCCATAACTCCAACCTTGGTCCCATTGACCTTGTGAGGAGCATGAGCATTGGCCTTAACCTGTATATTTCGGGGAGCAGAGGAATTTGGTTTAAAACCAGTTCCACAGGCATCAACTCTTGTTGGGATGCTTCCTCCAAGTGCCCCAGAAGTTTTTGCTGAGGAATCTGAAGCTGAAGAAGCTATTGGGAGAAATGCAGCAGTTGCAGCAGCGGCTACCATTGTTATTTTAACCTACCGAGTCAGTCTATGCGACAAGGAAGTAAAATTAACAAAATCTTGAAAATTGCAACCCACAGGGGTATGGCTCAACTTGATCAAAGAATCACCAAAATGTCATTTTCTCTCTGCAAAAAATGTAATCACAAATTAAAACATATAAGTATTCACTTCCTTCCTTTACAAGTAAATATCATGGTGTTTTGAAATCAATCTATTCATATCTCAAAAAGGTCAACATGAAGACCGAACATGCATAAAACAGGGGAACCTCAAACAATGAAAAGACAGTGAGAGCAAGGAGACAAGGAAGGCCAAGAAATAGAAAAGAGGAAAATCTTCGATGATATAATGAAATTCCATATCAGCAGCTTTTCTCCCATTAAAGTATTTTTGCCGTAGCCAATGAGGAGAAAAGCAATTTGACAGAAAGAACACATAATTTTTAATCGAAACGATCCATTTGAATAATTTTCCCGATGCTTATACACAGACAAAAACAATTTCAACGAAAACTCAGCCCAATATAATTATAGAGCAAACCACAAAATTCGAAAAAATAAATAAAATAAAAACTCACACATTCAATCGAATAACAAAAGCAGATCCGAATCTGACAATTCAACCCCAAAATGAAACAACTATTAAACACGGTGCATTTTCAAACTCCAATATCAAAATCAAACATTGTTTCCCATCTTACCGCTTCAATTCTCCACCATAATACAAAAAATCGAAAAACAGAAAAAATCCGAACATTCCATTTCCAGATCGAAAAATTTTTTAAAAAAATAAAAACTCAAAACAAAAAAAGGACAAACCTCTACGGTCTAGGCCAGAAGCTGCAAGAAGCAAATACGTTGAACTAATTAAAAATGTATCAAATGGAAAGGGAAACGAATATCATCATTTTTCTGATGTCAGAGAAGACTCTCGATTGGTTTCTAGGATTCGCAGATCGAGCGTTGCGTGGTTTCTTCTCTGTGTTTTAGGGCCTCCAAATTTGATTTCTATTTTTAATTTTGTTTTTTCGTGAGGTTTTCGGAAAAATCTGGAGGAAGAGAGAAAAAATAATAATAATAGGCGACAGCGAATTTCTTGGTGGCAGGCATGTGTGTATCGTCCAGCAGCTCGTTTTATAGTAACGTTTGCAACTATCCATGTGGCCCTCCTTTTTCTTTTCAATTCCAATGTGTTCTTCCTTTCAAAATTTTCAATTGACTCGAATGTCACTGGTATAGTCGGCAAGTTATTGACTCAACCGGGTGAATTAAATTCGATTTAATTAATTAACCAAATACGAAGAATAAAATTCTCATAGGATACTGATAGGACTGCACAAAAAAATCTTGAAACGACAAACTAAAGCAAAATCGTTGAGTTGAAATCGTTGGTTTGGTCCACGTTGACCCGTGATTTTTTCCTCTCAAATCGAACCAAACTGTTTCAAAATGGTATGGTTTAGGTTTTGATTTTCAAAAATCGTATAAAATTGAACCGTTTTTAATTTTTTTTAATTAAAACATTATTTCATTAACTTAAAAATTTTACAGTTTTCACTTCTCAGAAAAAAATATCAATTTAGCAATACAAATTACAACTAATAAATTATGAAAAGTAAATTAGGTTCATTATTAGTGCCTTATGGTTTAACAAGTTCATTACGTATATCTTCACTCAACATTTAAACTAAATTAAAATTATTCCAAAATCATATAAAATGAAAAAAAAAACATATATTTTTAACATTCCAAATCATAATTTAACAAAACTACATCAGCAAATCACGTCCAAAGTTTCAAAAGCCCTAACATAAACACTCATTTCCTAACATTTGATGCTTGTTTGACACTATTGAATAAATCGTCAGCTGCCTTTACCCATTAGTCTGCTAATTTTTACCTGAATCGCCTATTTCTCTCCTCTTTTAGTAAATCTCGAATTCTCATTCAAGCCATTTTTTCATTGTTCTTCTTTTATTGGTTGTTTTTGAACTTATTATAAACATGTGAGTTGTAGTTTGAATTAAAAAAATGACTTTTTGTGTGCCTAGATGATTAATCAACTTGTTCGTGGTTTGAAAAGAACGAATGATGGAGCGTACTGATTGTGTGAGAATGTTAAAATTCCCTAACTAGTATTACTACATTCTACTTTCATAAAACAGTTAGAAAATGAAATTCATTAACTCCTAATAAGTGGAAACTCTATCAATCTTTATACATCTAAATATATCTCGTTCAATCATTATTTAACATCTCGCTAACAAGACGAAAGAGGTTTTAACCAAACTATAATAACAGAATATAACTCTAACTCTACCAACTGTTATATGACAATATGAATGTCAAACAAGAAAAGATAAATAAAAATAAAGAAATATGTATTTGTTCTAATGACATCTTTTAGCATCTAACTTTGAAAATAATTTGTTCATGGGTTTCATGGTAAATATAAATATAATTTGACATTTAACATTATTAGTTCTCGTTTAAACTTATATGTAGTTCTCGCTTAAACTTATATGTTAACTTAGGTTAAATATATTACTATAACGTCAATAGGTAAACTGCAGATTAAAATCGAACCAAATCGCAAATTATGGTTTGGTTTGATTCGAAAAATAAAATGGTTTGATTTGAAAAAATTTTAAACCGCATAAAATGGTTTGAATTGAAAATATAGTCCAAATCAAACCACGTTCACCCTAAATACTAAATTACTGATTGATGGAAACATAAGTATAAAAAATATTTAATCAATCAAAAAATTTCTATCTAAATGGGTCAAAAATATGGAAAAAGCATATTATAAAGAGATGTCTTGTTAGATTATATGTTAATTTTACTGACAGGAAAAACAATCCCATTTTTATGTAAGAATGCATTTTGAAAAAATAGACTGATAGGAGATGTGTACTTAAAAAAGTAAAAAATAAAAATTGGATGTGTATAATATTATTTTATTGAAAAATGTGTGATTAAAAGGAAGAGAGACAAAAATGTATTTTAAAAATAATAGGGATCAAACAATTAATTCAATAGGTCGGAAAAATCTTTAATGGTTAATTTGAAATTTTATACAAACTTTAATGACAATTATCTCCTGTTTGAGCTCTATTTTTTTTTATTATTATTAAGAATGCATTTTAAAATGTTAAATTGATGGAGAATGTGTATTTAAAAAATAAGAAATTTTTTTTGAATTTACATATAATATTATTTTATTAAAAAATATATAATTACAAAAAAGTGAGAAAAAGGTATATTTTAAAAATAATGGAGCCAAACAGAGCTTAGTGGAACTAGCCAATTGTTTCTGAATAATTAACAATCATGAAAATATGTGGCCATGGTAAATTTTAATCATTGGGGAGAACAAAATTTGTGGCTTTGTGCGACAATTATGGAACAAAAATACTCTGTGTACAGTAATGGTAAAGAACGTGAAATACAAATGGATAAATAAATAAAATTTTGGTCACTATGCGTTTGGTTTGCGTTTCTGTTTTGCGTTTTCAGTTTTGAATTTATTTTCTATTTTTTATTTGAGGGATTAATTTAGTCTTATAGAAAATATGTTTGGTTTGTCATTTTGAAAAACTGTTTCTCAAAATAAAAACAAAAAAAATTAAAAAACGCATTTGGTTTAAAAATTTTAAAACTAGTTTTATGACATTTTGAAGGAAGATGCAAAGAGATAAGAGAGAGGGAGAGGGAGAGGATACTTGTATTTGAGTAAGGTTTGTTTGATTTTATTAATTATTTTAATTTGAAAAAATTTTAAACTCATTTTCCTTGTTTTGAGTTTTTTTAGTGATTTTATTAAAAACACTCAAAACGTTAAAAGGTCGTTTTAAATTTTATATTATAAAATTTTCCTTGTTTTCAAAATCGTACTTTTGAAAATAATATAGTAAACACGTTTTACGTGTTTTTGAAAACTAAAAATTGAAAATTGTCTCAAAATGATCAATCCAACTCATTCTAAATTTCTACGCAATTTCAAGTTGGTTTGTAGGTTTGATCTTTGAATTAATAATTAGGAGCATAAATCTTACATATAAGAAACAAATTTCAAAATTAACAAACTCCATAAAACTTTCAAAAATCAGGTGATGAATAAATTTATTAAAATTTTAATTATAATATAACTAATCACACAAAAATTGAAATCCAAGCCCTTCTCTTTCTACTCTCTATCTTTTCTCTACCCCTTCTCCCCATCAGAGGCAACCATCGACTTCAGCAACTACTCTGACGACCTCTCCAGTGACCGCTCTAATGATTGCTCCAACAACTGTTCCAATTCGGGCGATAGAAAAATCTCCATTAACTAAAAAAGATTTCTCTCTATACTCCACTATAGAAAAATCCCAAAAATTTTATTCGTGACCAGATTTATTGTTCTTGTCTATACTTGTGTTTTATGTGACCATTTGTGATTAAATTTGTTTTCATTGTGACTGTATGTGATCGTTTAATTTGTAAATATATGTAACCAATTCATTGATCTTTGTTATCTGTGATTAATCGTAACCAAATTTGTCTTTGATGTGATTAACTAATTTATACTCAGTGTGATTGTCTGTGACCACATCAATCTTAATTATGACCGAGTCACAGTTGGTTACAATCAATAAAAAATTGGTCACGGACAATCACAACTAACACATACTTGATCAGATGGGGTCACTACAAACAAATCTGTGCACACCTTAGACCAATATCACAATTCACCAATTGTATGTAACCAATTCATTGACCTATGTTGTCGATGATTAACTGTGACCAAATTTGTTTTTAATATGACTAATTGTAACCAAATTTATATTCAGTGTGACTACATGTGACTAGGTCAATCTTAACTGTAACCAAGTCACAACCAATCACAACCAACAAAAAATTGGTCACAAATAGTCACAACAAACGCATACTTGGTCACATGGGGTCATCACAAGCAAATCTACACACACTCGGACCAATATCACAATCCATCACCATTCACCACCACATCACCTCCAATACACCACCATTAACACCTTTAATTTAAATTGATGACCATAAATACTACACAACAACAATCATCAACGCAATAATTTCGACCAACACTTTCAAAAAAACACCAACCAGCACCACCACATTCTCAAAAGTAGATCAACACAACTGCAGATTTACATCACCAACAAGTTTGTACACCACAATCACAGCCATCATCGGAGGCAACTGCGACAACTCTGATTGGAGCCAAAGCTTCACATTTCAATCCCAACAGGTTGCTGTGTTTGCACCAGCAGCTTAGTCACCCTAAATTCTCCCATTTTCGAATTTAAAAGTAACAAAAAAAATGCCCAAATAAATCTCCACCATCCCCACAGCCATTCATAGAAGAAACAGTTAAAGAAGTCTTCCAGAATCAAGGTCGGAAATCACATACGGCAGACGAAGACACCACCGCAAAAACGCTCTACACATCGGTGTAGATCTACACACCACTACACAAACACCTCTACACAGTAGTGAAGACCGTTGGAGCGTCGCTACTGGAGGAGATTGAACAATGGCGAAAATAGATGAAGATAGAGGAATTGCTACACAGCAGCATCGTGTTGATAATGATTATGAGAATTGATTTTTTGACTAATAGAGAGAAAATTGGATCTCACCTGTGAATGAAGAAATAAAAAATGAAGGTTGGAATAGTGAAATAACAGTAAAAAAAAATTGATTTTTAGGGTGAAAAATTTCTACCAAATGGGGGCTAAGAAAGATGATTTGGGATTGAAAATGAAATTGGGTTAGGATAAATGCTCCCCCAATTCATTATCCTGAGAAAATGGAAACACTAACTTGATAATTGATTATTTGTGTAATAATGGTGGAGCTAGAACTTTCAGAGAGATTTTTTTTTTTTTAATGGGCAATTATACATGTATTTTGTGTATATATTAATTTTCTTTTGAAATTTCTACATAATATTTTTAAAGAAAATTTTAAAATGTTGTTCAAGTGGTAGTCATCTTCAATTGCGGTGTTTGTGTTTGTTGCCTAAAATTTTTGGTATCTTGACGTCGTTTTCTATTTGACGATTCAATAGAGTTAGGCGGAGTAGCTTGATCAATATATATATACTTCAAATGTCTTCTTTAAATCGAAGCACAAGTCTAGTGATCTTTGAAATTTTTTTTATTGTAAATTATTTACAATTCGAATTGACTTTTTGTTCTTTGTTCATTTTCAATGAAACTTGAGTTTTACTCCATTAAAGCAGTACTTTTCAAATTTCAACATCTTTTAATTTTAGTTGAACTTGACATAATAATGTACACATACCAAACATTACAACCTGTTTGGGATTCAAATAGAGAATTCTAGTCTCAAACCGTGTCCCATTCTTTTAGAAACGTGATGGGAACATGGTTAATTGAGTCAAGAAAAAGGTTAGACTTGAATAATATACTTTGTTCAAATATTTAGGCATATTGACTATCCACCCAAATCACTATTAAGCAATTAAAGTATTAAGTACGAAAGAGATAACCAATATAAGATTGCCCTCATAAATAAATCCTACTAAAATTGTTGACAATTTGATGGAAGTGATGAGAGCTCTTAATATTTTGATGGGACCAAAAGCTATTGATGTGAAATGAGTCTATGAAAAAAAATCAAATCGATGGTGAAGTTATGTTGGTACCTCAACCACCAAGAAGTCCTTGTTCTAGTTGCAAGAATTAAAATTGTGTAATCGATAATTTCTCTTGCTACACAACACAATTACGTGGAAGATTCGTCATATAGTATAAAATTAGCATTTTTAAACGATTATTTTGCAAAAATAGTACTAAGATGAAATTGTGGGTAGGTTAAAGAAAAAGACATACCGAAGATAAAATCATAGGAATAATGTTCTGGGAGCTCTGAATCCTCCTCATGAATGCAACCTGATCCATCCTCTCTCTCTCTCTCTCTCTCTCTCTCTCTCTCTCTCTCTCTCGGTGACGGGAGGAAATTGATTGAGGTGAGCATAAAAGTACTTTCACTAACCCTCACTCTGATAGTCGCGTAAATAGCTACAATGGCCTTAATTCCCTCGAATTCACCCCCTCATTTTACCTATCAAAAGCTTGATAAAGACTTTCATGGCCCATGATGTTCCATGCGATTTTAAGTTCACATATTCAATTGCTATCGAATCCGTATATAATGCAAGAACTAAGCATGTTGATGTATGCAAACTTTTTATTAGAGATGTTCGCGAAATTATTTTCTTTCGATTTAAAACTACCGCAAGTGTACGGTTCGTTAACAAGTAATAAAGTGGATTAAATGAGTCCGAATATCGTCCCACAGAGATTGATTAATTCAAATTTTACCTACCGTAGCCTTAACCGAAACTAAATTACCAAAGTGAATGTAGATCAAATTAAACCCCAATTATGCAATTTTTTTATGATTAAATTGAAATTAATATGCAAAACAATAATTTAAAACTCTAGAATGAAATCAATTGTTGAGAACGCACGTTTGTTGTAATCAATAGAAATTAAACACACTAGGATCACGATTTCCCATGCAATTATCACTTTAAACTCTAGTTTCACAATATGACAACATAATTCAATTGTTGACGAATCAATGTTTCTAAGTCTATTCAATACTCTCTCTCGAGATGTATCAAACCTATTTCTACATACCACCGGCCTATATTTCTATGACAAGTGCATATATAAATGCATGTAGTTTTATGAACACTTAAAGATTCACGTAGGGCATAGCGGTATATTTCTATCCCATATCGGACCCTACGATGATTTATATTATGTCGAATCTATTCCAATTCTCTCGAATGCAAGAATAAATCACCCAGACTCACACAATTACGGGCCCTTAATTGCGGAAACAATAAATGCGTATAAATCATTCAAAACAAAAGAAATATATTTTAATGTCAAATTGCAAAATTAGAAAATTAAAGATCCAACTACATGGTGTGTCGATCTCCTAGCATAATAAAAATCTAGCCTAGCATAATGGGAAATAAAGAAAAACAATAATTAAAACCAAGGAAAAGCATCATCCAATTGATTCTTGAAGTGAAATCTTGAATCTTAAAGTGGATTGGCGGGGGGACGGGAAAAGAAACGGCTCCGAAGAAAGAAATTGGGGTTCCGACACCAATCATTTACGAGTGAGTATTACACCAAGAATTGACAAGCGGAAGCTTGTTGACACCGTTCACCGTTCGGGCTTCAAGGCAATCCCTTCGCTACTCCGAAAAAGCCGATAATAAAGTTCAACGTCTGAATTAGGTGATCCTGGCCGAGCGAGAAGAGAGGGCTTCAAGCCTAGAAAAGTCGTTGAACTTGGTATTTTGACTAATCTTCTTCCGTCTAAAAACGGTGAAATCCAAGATTAGCAGAGAGTTTAATGGACTTCAAAGGAAGGGAAGAACGATCATGAAGCATCAACGCCGCCTATGCCGATCGAGAAAGTGAAGACATCCTTTTAGGGTTAATGCCAAATCTACCGTATAGCGAATTCATTAGGGTCTTGTACACACATCTTCTTTAAAACCCTTGAACCTGGTCATTTTAGAGGAAATTTCGATGGAGGATGCAACAGTTCCGCGACTGAGGAAAGAAGGGTCTCAGCACGGAGTTTACAGGCTGCGGATCTGGGATGAAAGCTAAAATGAATGAATGGAGGGCAGACACCTTTACCAGCTCTATTGGAATCAAAAATGTTGTTTGTTTTTGCCTTTTTCTTCCTCTCCAAATCCTCCAAAATTGTGTATATTCCCCCCTCTTTATGTTTCAGGGTCGTCTGGTATTTATTGGAGGCGGAATTAGGTCAAGGAAGTCGCCTAAAACCTTACTAAATCGTGTTTGAGTCAAATAAGGAAACCTGAGATTTCGTCATATTTTTATACCATGCGACCGCATGGTATAAAGCCATGCTACCGCATGGTTCAGAAGTTTCAGCCCAGGTTTTTCCTTGTACTGCCTTGTGTGACCGCAAGGAATTATAACCATGCGGCCGCATGGTTATAGAAATTTTTTCGTCGGACAGTTTTCAATATTTTGGTTATAACTTTCTCTTTCAATCTCCGATTGAAGTGATTAAAAGTGAATTGGGAAGAAAACTCAAAGATATACACTTTTGATAGAAATAGGCTTCCTCAAATTCTGATGTTTACTATCCCAAAAATGGATCTCAAGTAGAGACTAAAAACCACGAGCATAACTTTTTCGCCTGAAAGTTGATACTTGATAATACTTCGACTATATTTCACCTCTTGAATCCTTTCCTCATCCAATTGACCTCTAACACTCTTGAATCTTCATTCCATTTCCCGTCTCATCTATGGATTATTTGCAACTTGGTCCCCGAACTATCACTTTGCTCCATTTTAGTCTTTTTTCGGCTCTTTTCTTCTGAATTTCACCATGTTCATCGGTGTTCCCTACAATTCACAAATATAATGAGATTAAGTCACAATTCAATCATTTTGCTCATTATTAAGTCATGTTTGTGACCTAAATAAGTGTGCAAAAACACACTTATCAAACCCCCCAAACTTGAACTATTGTTTGTCCTCAAACAAGATAGTAACTTAATTCTGAACAAACATGACTTAATACTCTGCTGTGGCTCAAGATTGGACTAAGTATTTGACTTTATGAAAATTTATTAGTACAAAAATGACATCAACTTTTACCAGTTAAATGCAAATTGACGTGTGTGTGTGTGTGTGAATTCATGCCAATATATCAGGTTCATGCTGAATTTGAGTCCCGACCCCAAGTGGTCAAATGTATCCTTACTCACTCGAGAGATACACAACCCCCCAAACTTATTCTTTTCACTCAATTATCCCGAGATTATGTTTTAAAATTAGAAATTTACATAGCTGTAGTCCTTACCCTCTTGTAGTTTGGACTGATCTCACTATCACAAGTTTACATGTCAACAAGTGAAGGCTCTCCTAAATTTGATTGCTTCGACACTCAAGATTAAACTAGGTTACTTGCCTCGCCTTAAAGGTATAGTTTCTTCAACCAAATGTCCAAGGGCTTTTCTCCATGTTATTGCCTCTCTTTTGTTTTTCTTGTTTTTCTCTAATTTTTCTAAATTTTTTTTTAATATCATTATCATCTTCTCATTTGCTTTCTATATAACCCCTTTAGCGAGCTTTAGGCCGGTCACTCCTAAACCAGTTGGTTTTAGGGCACCAGATTTTAAACCCTTGCAGGCTTATTCACTCGAGTTATAAAGGCTCGATCAGATGACTTTTTATTAACTTCTTTCCCTCTTGCTTTCTATATGACCCTTTTAGCGAGCTTTAGGCCGATGACTCCCAGGGCAGTTGACCTTAGGGCACCAAATTTTGAAATATCCTCACAGGCTTACTTGCTCGGGTCATAAAGGCATGAAAAGAAGTGTCTTATTCTCACAAATTAATTTTATGCCCTTATTGTTCTAGATTTTTAGTTTCCAAAACCAACCCCTAATTTAAATTTTCACCTAATCTTCACCTCACTGGTCTAGACAATCCACACAATAAAATTTCATGCACGGATCCCCCGCTTATCTCAATGTTCCCTATAATAGCTCAACCAATTCCAAACTGTCTTAAGGTGGTTTACGTGTTAATTCAATAGAGCGTTATCATTCTTTTCCTACTTTATGCTCAAAATCCAGTCATTCACCTAACATGTCAAACATGAATAGTGTGCATAGATAATGTCAAGTATTGTATCACAATTATTGGTCAATCTATTCAGCTCTATATCCAAAGTTTATGAATTATACCAGTCCAATAGTCACATCATAGCCGGCAAGGCTATCAAGCCCACACAAGCATGCAAGAATGGAAATACAACAAACTGAATAAAAGGCAAAGAATTTTTTTTAAATCCTCGACAGGCACACGAATTGCAACAATTAAACATAGTTATTGATGAATATAGCCAAAATGATGAAATTATGTTCGTATCCAAGATTATGTCACCCACCCCCAAACATAGATAATACATTGTCCTCAATGTGAAGATGAAATAAAGTGGAAATAGACATAATTGAAGGATAATAATAAACTTATGCGCAAGATGGAGTACGAGTACTCCCCTGATCAAGATGGAAGTGGTTAATGAAAATTGGGACCAGCAGTACCGTCTCTTGGTGGTGGAGCTGTGACGTTCTTTTTGATGGCATCCTGTAAAAGTGTAAAGTATGCGTATTAGTCCACCTGCTGTAAACAGATGCAACTGAGACAAGAAATTACCTACATAGTGCACAAATCCCCCAAACTTGCTTCAATGTGTACATTGTTGGTATGCAGAATGCATAATTTATGTCTTAACATAGGGTTTATAGCACAAAAATTTGAATTACCAATGAAACTTCGCTCAAAACATGCACTTTGTTCAATTTGATACATGACTGACTAAAATAGGACTTCAACCTCATGACTCGTGCTCGGTGCATTGGAACTCGTGTGGACTATGCCTAGACGCTATGAGATAGGGATGTATGATCGATGACCTAAAACTATTGATAATGCAAGAAAAATGAAAATTTCCTAAACTATTGCAAAACGAAGTAAATGAAAGGATAGAAACGTTGGGTTGCCTCCCAACCAGCGCTAGGTTATAGTCGATAGCTCGACTTTTCTGCAGCTGCTTCATTCTGGCATCTCGAGTTGAACAGTGGACTTTTGGTCGGAGAAGTCACCGCCCCAGTAGTGTTTCAGTCTTTGCCCATTAACAGTGAAGGTACCATTAGTCTCGTGGCTCACTTGTATATCCCCATATGGTAGAACCTTCGTGACAGTATAAGGACCCGACCACCTTGATCTTAGTTTTCCTGAGAAAAGCTTGAGTCTCGAGTTATACAATAGCACTTTCTGCCCCACTTCAAACTCTTGCCTCTGAATATGCATGTGTGCCACTTCTTGGTTCGTTCCTTGTAAAGTTTTGAATTTTCGTAAGCTTCCATTCTAAACTCATCTAACTCATTAAGTTGCAGTAAGCGCTTTTCATCGGCGGCGCTCAAGTCCATATTCAACTGTTTCATAGCCCAATATGCCCGGTGCTCCATTTCTAGTGGCAGATGGCACGCTTTTCCAAAGACTAGGTGGTATGGAGATATGCCGATCGAGGTCTTGAATGTTGTTCTGTAAGCCCATAATGCATCGTCCAACTTTTTAGACCAATCCTTTCTAGATAAATTCACAGTGACTTCTAGTATTCTCTTCAGTTGTCAATTAGATACCTCAACTTGCCCGCTGGTTTGTGGATGATATGGAGTAGCAACGCAGTGTTTAACACTATATTTATTCAACAACTGCTCAAACTGGCGATTACAGAAATGCTTGCCCCCGTCGCTGATTATAGCCCGCGGTGTACCATATCGGGTGAAAATGTATTTCTTCAAGAACCCAATTACTGCCTTTGAGTCATTTGTTAGCAGTGCAACTGCTTCCACCCATTTTGATAAGTAATCCACTGCTACCAAGATATACTGATTTGAGAACGAAGGGGGGAAAGGTCCCATGAAGTCAATTCCCCAAACATCAAATATCTCCACTTCCAAAATGTTATTCAGTGGCATTTCATTCCTCCTCAAGATATTCTCAGTGCGTTGACATCGATCACACCTCTTAACAAACTCAAATGTGTCTCTAAATAGTGTAGGCCAGTAGAACCCTGATTGTAGAATCTTTGCAGCTATTTTTGAAGCCCCAAAATGCCCTGCGTATGCAGATGAATGGTAGTGCTCGAGAATCTCATGTACTTCTTCCTCAGGAATGCATCTCCTTACTATCTGATCAGACCCTCGCCTATAGAGAATTGGGTCCTCCCAAAAATAATACTTCAATTCGGCGAAAAACTTTTTCCTTTGGTAACTCGAGTAGTCCGATGGTGGCATGGAACTGGCCAAGTAATTGACGATATCTGCGTACCAAGGTTCTTCATCTACTTTCAACATCTGCTCATCTAGGAAGATCTCATTGATGTTCACTAATTCTTCTGTCTCCCCAGGCTCTAATCGGGATAGGTGATCCGCTACTACATTCTCACTGCCCTTCTTGTCTCGTATCTCGATATCGAATTCTTGCAGCAATAACACCCAACGAATCAAGCTCGGCTTTACATCCTTCTTTGTGAGTAGATACTTCAATGCAGCATGATCTGTGTAGACTATGACTTTAGACCGGACAAGGTATGACCTGAATTTGTCGAATGCATATACTACAGCCAATAGCTCCTTTTCAGTGGTGGCATAATTGATTTGCGCTTCATTTAGAGTCCTACTTGCATAGTAAATTACATGAAAGATTTTGTTTCTCCGCTGTCCTAATACTGCACCCACGACGTGATCAGTTGCATCACACATCAATTCAAAAGGGAGTTCCCAGTCTGGTGCCACAATTACTGGTGCTGTCGTAAGCTTCTCCTTTAAAATGTTGAATGATGTGAGGCATTCTTCATTAAACTCAAAGGTTACGTCTTTCATTAGCAGATTGCATAAAGGTTTAGTGACCTTCGAGAAATCTTTTATAAATCTCCTGTAGAAACCCGCATACCCCAAGAAACTACGAACTCCTTTAACTGATGTAGGTGGTGGTAACTTCTCAATAACTTGAATTTTTGCCTTGTCCACCTCAATTCCTTTTGCTAAGATTCGATGCTCAAGTACAATGCCTTCTTGCACCATAAAGTGGCATTTCTCCCAATTTAAAATCAGGTTAGTCTCCTTGCATCTCTGTAAGACCAAATTCAGGTGCTCTAGATATTCATCGAATGAAGATCCAAACACTGAGAAATCGTCCATGAAAACTTCAATAAACCTTTCAATCATATCGGAGAATATCGCCATCATACATCTCTGAAATGTGACTGTAGCATTGCAAAGACCAAAAGGCATCCTACGATAGGCAAAAGTACCATAGGGACAGGTGAAAGTTGTCTACTCCTGATCTTCTGGTGCGACAGGTATCTGAATATAGCCCGAGTATCCATCTAGGAAACAGTAATGTGAATGTCCAGCCAATCTTTCTAACATCTGATCGATGAATGGGAGGGGAAAATGATCCTTTCGTGTGGCTGCATTGAGTTTACGATAGTTGATGCAAACTCTCCATCCCGTAACTGCTCTGGTGGGAATTAATTCATTCTTCTCATTTTTCACCACTGTGATTTCCCCTTTTTTCGGTACCACTTGAACTGGGCTTATCCATGCACTATCTGAAATTGGGTAAATAATTCCTGCATCCAGTAATTTCAATATCTCTGCCCTGACCACTTCCTTCATGTTTGGATTTAATCTTCTCTGACCCTCTATACTTGGTTTGCAATTTTCCTCCATTAGAATCTTATGCATGCACAGAGAAGGGCTGATTTCTTTAATGTCAACTATTGTCCACCCAATCGCCGTTTTGTTCTCTCTGAGTACCCTGAGCAATTTTTCTTCCTCCACCTTACTGACTGTATTCGAAATGATTACTGAAAATGTATCTGACTTCCCCAAATATGCATATCTGAGATGTGGCTGTAGTTGCATGAGTTCCAAAATTCGTGGCTGCTGAATGGAAGGTAGTGGCTTTGTATTTCCCGTCCCCAGTTCCTCGAAGTGCCTCTTTCGGGTGTATGGCGGGTTGGTCTCCAAAAATCTTGCACATGTTTCAACTTCAAGAGACTCTGACTGGACTGATTGGGATTATGCAATACATGCCTCATAGGCATCAGATTGACCGTGTAGTAAGAATGTTTCTTGTATTGCCTTGTCAATAATGTCAACTTGATAACAGCAATCAGATTCTGCCGGTAATTTCATTGCCTTGAATACATTGAATGATATTTGCTCCTCTCCCAATCTTAGAATAAACTGACCCCTTTGAACATCAATTAAGGCTCTCCCTATTGCCAGAAATGGTCTGTCAAGTATCAATGGGACGTCCTTGTCCTCTTCCATGTCCAAGATAAGAAAATTCGCTGGGAATATGAACTTCTCAACCTTGATAAGCACATCTTCAATTATTCCTCTGGGATGTGTCAGTGACCTGTCAGCCAGCTGAAGTGTCACAGTGGTTACTTTAGTTTCTCCCAAGCCGAGTTTCCTGAAAACAGACAAAGGCATTAAATTAATACTTGCATCGATGTCACATAATGCTTTATCGAAATATACTTCACCGATTTTGCAAGGAACAGTAAAACTCCCTGGATCTTTTAGTTTTGGTGGAAGCTTATTGTGGATTCTGGCACTACATTCCTCCGTAAGCATAACTGTCTCATGATCTTCCAACTTGCGTTTATTTGATATGATATCCTTCAGAAATTTCGCGTAGCTAGGCATCTGGAATAGTGCACCAGCTAGTGGGATGTTGATATAGAGCTTTTTGAAGACTTCTAGAAATTTTTTGTATTGTTACTCCACTTTTTGCTTCTTCGAGCGCTGTGGTAAGGGAATCGGAGGCTCGTAGGGGTTGACTGTGACTTTGGCCTTATCCTGTGACTCTTCTGAATTTTCTTTTGAACTTGATTCCTTTACAACAGTCTCTTCTTCAGTGGGGGAAGATATTTCTCCAATCACACCCGGTCTCTTGACATGGATTTCAGGCAATTGTACTCCACTTCGAGTTGTAATGGCCTTGGCTTGCTCTTTAGGATTGATTTCTGTATTACTTGGTAAGTTACATGGCGTTCTGCCCGTCAATGCGATGGCTAGCTGCCCCATCTGAGTTTCCAAAATTTTGATGGCTGCATTTTGATTTTGAAGTGTAGCTTCGGCCTTCTCCATGAATCTTCCTATCATATCTTCCAATTGAGGCCTTTTCTCTTGCTGTTGAAATTGTCCCTGTGGCTTATTCTGATTCTAGTTGCTCCAAGAGAAGTTGGGATGCTTTTTCCAGTTGGGATTGAAAGTCTCTCCATATTGATTGTGTTGCTGGCGTTGTGCCCACTGTGCGTAATCTGCTTGCTCAATTCCTTGCATGAGTATTGGGCAATCTGATGTTTTGTGCTCGGCTCCACATTCCTCACAATTGCTCTTCTTAGCTTGTGATGCTTGTGATATGCTTTCCACCTTGTGATACAGAGAGTCAATTTTTGCAGATATTGCTGAATAAGCGTCCACCTCGTAGACACCTGGAGTTTTCTTTGGGATAACCCTCTCAGAAGACCACATGGCTGATGTGGTAGCCATTCACTCAAATGATTCCAATGCCCCATCAACTGTTCGTGTGGATATGGAGCCATCTGATGCTGAATCCACCATGCTCTTATGGTATGGAAGTAATCCTGTGTAGAAGAATCGAATCTGGGTCTTTTTATCGAACCCATGCTGAGGGCATTCCGGAGCATGTTTTTAAATCTGTTCCAGGCTTCGTCAAATGATTCATTCTCTCCTTGATTGAATACTGATATATCATGTCTCAGCTTCGCTATCTTGGCCGGGGAGAGGAACTTTGTGCAGAATTTGTGTGCCAGCTCATTCCATGTAGTGATACTTGCAACCGGGAGTGAATCCAACCATTCAAGTGCTCTATCTCGTAACATATGTGGAAAAAGCCTTAATCTGATAGCGTCATCCGAAATCCCTTGGTATCTGAAATGTTGACACATATCTAGAAATCGAGATACGTGTGTGTGTGGATTCTCCTCGGCTTTGCCATAGAATTGGTGTCCATTTTGAAACAGCTATATTACATTGGTTTTCAATTGAAAGTTGGGCTGTCCAAACGGTGGATATACAATGCTGGATTGGCTTTGAATAACTTGAGGAGTCAAGAAGTCCCCTAGAATTTCATTTCCTTCATCCACTGCCTCTCCTTCGTTAGCTTGAATAATAGGATTGTTTAATTCGTTGGCCATTTGTACTTGTGCTTCGCGGTGATCTCTTTGTCGTCGATGAAAGGTGCGCTCAATTTCAGGATCAACTGGAATAAATTTTCCTCCAGGCAATCGTGACATGCAAATCTGAGAATTAAAATCAGCATGAGCACTGAGACTCAAACAATTTAAATAACTAAAACACAAATAAAAGATAATAACCCTAAATAAAAATAGAAATAAAAAAACAAAATTATGCTAGCAAAATAAAAATTGAGTTCGAATTAGTGCTTCGAGAAATAAAATTAAACTAAATTCAATCCCCGGCAACACGCTAAAAACTTGTTCGCGAAATTATTTTCTTTCGATTTAAAACCACCGCAAGTGTACGGTTCATTAACAAGTAATAAAGTGGATTAAATGAGTCCGAATATCGTCCCACAGAGATTGATTAATTCAAATTTTACCTACCGTAGCCTTAACCGAAACTAAATTACCAAAATGAATGTAGATCTAATTAAACCCCAATTATGCAATTTTTTATCATTAAATTGAAATTAATATGCAAAACAATAATTTAAAATTCTAGAATGAAATCAATTGTTGAGAACGCACTTTTGTTGTAACCAATAGAAATTAAACACACTAGGATCACGATTTCCCATGCAATTATCACTTTAAACTCTACTTTCACAATATGACAACATAATTCAATTGTTGACGAATCAATGTTCCTAAGTCTATCCAATACTCTCTCTCGAGATGTATCAAACCTATTTCTACATACCACCGACCTATATTTCTATGACAAGTGCATATGTAAAAATGCATATAGTTTTATAAACACTTAAAGATTCATGTAGGGTATAGCGGCATATTTCTATCCCCTATCGGACCCTACGATGATTTATATTATGTCGACTCTATTCCAATTCTCTCGAATGCAAGAATAAATCACCCAAACTCACACAATTACGAGCTCTTAATTGCGGAAATAATAAATGCGTATAAATCATTCAAAACAAAAGAAATATATTTTAATGTCAAATTGCAAAACTAGAAAATTAAAGATCCAACTACATGGTGCGTCGATCTCCTAGAATAATAAAAATCTAGCCTAGCATAATGGGAAATAAAAAAAAAACAATAATTAAAATCAAGGAAGAGCATCACCCAATTAATTCTTGAAGTAAAATCTTGAATCTTGAAGTGGATTGCCTTGTTTTTGCCTTGTTTTTCCTCTCCAAATCCTCCGAAATTGTGTATATTCCCCCCTCTTTATGTTTCAGGGTCGTCTGGTATTTATTGGAGGCGGAATTAGGTCAAGGAAGTCGCCCAAAACCTTACTAAATCGTGTTTGAGTCGAATAAGGAAACCTGAGATTTCGTCATATTTTTATACCATGCGACCGCATGACATAAAGCCATGCTACCGCATGGTTCAGAAGTTTCAGCCCAGATTTTTCCCTGTACTGCCTTGTGCGACCGCAAGGAAAATCATGCGGCCGCATGGTTATAGAAATTTTTTTGTCGGACAGTTTTCAATATTTTGGTCATAACTTTCTCTCCCGGTCTCCAATTGAAGTGATTAAAAGTGAATTGGGAAGAAAACTCAAAGATCTACACTTTTGATAGAAATAGGCTTCCTCAAATTCTTATATTTACTATGCCAAAAATGGATCTCAAGTAGAGACTAAAAATCACGAGCATAATTTTTTTGCCTGAAAGTTGATACTTGATAATACTTCGACCATATTTTCCCTCTTGAATCCTTTCCTCATCCGATTGACCTCTATCACTCTTGAATCTTCATTCCATTTTCCGTCTCATCTATGAATTATTTGTAACTTGGTCCCGTACTATCACTTTGCTTCATTTTAGTCTTTTTTCGGCTCTTTTCTTCTGAATTTCACCATGTTCATCGGTGTTCCCTACAATTCACAAATATAACGAGATTAAGTCACAATTCAATCATTTTACTCATTATTAAGTCATGTTTGTGACCTAAATAAGTATGCAAAAACACACTTATCAAGAGACTTTGTCTTGGAGAAGCAATTGAAATTGTAACAAGACCGCACACTTTGAGGGGAGGGTCGGAACAAGGAGTTGAGTCTAATTAACCAAAGGTGTAAAATAGTCGATGAAGTTAGATTTTGCAGATATGCGCCGTTTGATGGCCATTATTTCAGATTTTCAATGTTTTAAATAGTGAATTTTTGAAAAATATAGTTAATAAGTAAGAAAAAATTTTGAATTTATGTGCAGAATATCTAATTATGTGAGTATGCCGTTGAAAATAAGTATGTAAAAAAAGGAGTTTTGAAATAAATAATGTCAAACAGGGACATATTGTGTACAGGGCATTGTTGTTCCATCTCTACAAATTCGAGGCTCTCAAATCCTTAAAATCAAAATTTACTAATCTTTGAATCCTTAAATAATTAACTTAATTGATTCCATGGACTAAATTTGATAAATGTGTATCGACTTTTAATCTTTAAAGCTACGTGAAACAACTAAGAACAATGTTTTGGTGAAAAACACCATTGGTCTCAACATATAGTGAGATTGCATTTATTCATATTTCCAATTGTTCAAATTTAGTCGACAAACTTTTCGAATTGTTACATTTCTTCATCATCATCTACAACTTCGGCAATAAAAACTAATGGTCTTCCGAAAACAATTATCAAATTTTCAGACCGAGGAGGGAGAAAATAATTTGTTTTTACATAAAACATTGAAAGCTTGAATAGATGACTATAATGAGACTATCTACTATCCATTATAAGTGAAATTCAAAACTGAAAATTTTAGATGATAGCACAAAATTTGTGTTAATTATGATATTGTTATTATTGAATGTTCTTTAATTCGAATTAGTGCAATGAAAAGTGGATGGAAGCTCATTCATTCATGAGAGCCGTTCATCTGTTCGTGTCAGTACAAGTATATATAGGCCCTATTTGATCCACATTATTTGAAAAAGATATATTCTTAAACAGTGATTTGACATCATTTCAACCACACTTTCCTAATAAAATAATATTATATATTCAAAATATTTCCTTATTTTTTAATCATACATTTCCCATGAATACGCTATTCAAAAATGCATTTTTTCCAAAATAATGTGGCTTAATATCAATAAACACTAGTAGGTTGGCATTAAGATTTGGGATTCGTTTTAAAAGGTCAATATTATTAAGTGGAGTATCCCAAACTCTTATATGTTGATCTATATTTCAATAATTGGTCGATGTTGGATTTATCTCTTAACATGTGCTCGTAAGATGTTGAATCATTTAAGCATGTCAATCTTAAAACCTGTGTGCTCTTTTTTCTATAGTATTAAGCTTAATAGTTCTTATATAATATTAAGAATTGAGTTCAATATTTAAAAGTCGACCTTGTCAAAATGAGTAGACCAAACTTTTATATGTTGATCTATATTTCGATAATTAACAAATATATAATTTATCCCTTAATAGTTGGGGTGCATGGGGATTGGAGAAGGAAGCACGTGGAAGGAAGGGAACGGGGTTGATGAAGGAACAAATGAAGAAAATCAGGATGAAAGTATTTAAGGATTTTTGAAAATATGAGGTTTGTATAGCAGAATAGAGAATGGGAAGGAATATGGCATATCATTCCAGTACTAAACAACACTATATATACACTTTACAAGACTCTTGCAATATGGTAAATGGAAATTACAAAGATTACGGATACACCGGTTATGTTCTAATTGATATAATTCTAAGAATAGAAAATGAAGAATTATGGAGAATATCAAGCTAAGTATCTCTAATATGCCCCCGCAAGATAGAGTTCCGTGAGAAGAGTCCAATCTTGGTCTTCAATAGTAGAAAGCGCGCAGAGTTTCGTGAGGAGAGCCCAATCTTGGTCTTCAATAGTCGAAAGCCCGCACATGGTACTGGTTTGGTATGTGCATATGCCAGCTGATCTTCCAGGAGACATAAGTGACACGCAGAGCATTGTTCTGAACTTGTTCACGAATGAAATGATAATCCAAGGCAACATGTTTCATGTGTGAATGGATGACAGGGTTTGAGCATAGATCTGTGGCCCCAACATTATTGCAATAAATCACCAGTTATTAAGAGAATGGGATGCCTAGTTCAGAAAGTAAGGAAGTAAGCTAGCGCAATTCAACAACGATGGTGGCAACAAAGTGATATTCAGCTTCAATGAATGAGCGCACAACAGTTCTCTGCTTCTTTGAACTCCAAGAGATGAGATTGTGGCCAAGATAAACTATGTAAGCATTGGTAGATGCGAAGTCATCTTTGTCACCGGCCCAGTCAGCATCAGAGAATTCATGTAGAGATAGTGGAGAATTGCGATGGAGGATAATACCATGACTTGTTGTACCACAAAGGTATTGTAATAGCCGCTTGATGGCGTTCCAGTGGTTATTGGTAGGTCGATGCATGAACTGAGAAAGTTTATTTACCACAAAGGCAATATGTGGCCGTGTAAGTAACAAGTACTGATGATTGTCGACGATAGTTCTGTATTTGGCGAGGTTGGAGAGTGCAGAGCCAGAGTGAAAAGCAAGCGTATGAGTAGTTGCAAGTGGAGTGGCGACCGATTTCACATCAGTTATTTTAGTTTAACAAGTAGATTTATGATATATCGCTGCTGAGACAAAAGTAAGCATTGTGCATGGGAGATGACCTCAACACCAAGGAAGTATGTTAAAATGCCAAGATCTTCAAGAGAAAATCTGTTTGCCAAGAGGGTGATAAATTTATGTACAAGTGTATTATTTTCTCCAGTAATAATTATGTCTTCGACATAGACCAAAAGATAGATCAAAATGCCTCCTATAGTGAGGACAAATAGAGATAGAGATATGTCTACATGAGAGTTGGTGAACCCTGATGCAACAAGAAATTGTTGCAATTCCTGATACCAAGCACGAGGAGCTTGCTTAAGGTCATAGATTGTTTTGCACAACTTGCAAACATGGTGAGGATTGCCCTGATCAATAAAACCCTACGGTTGTGCCATGTAAACATTCTCAGTAAGATTGTCTTGAAGAAGGAATTGTTCACATCCAGTTGTCAGAGAGACCACCTTCAACTTACAGCAAGGTGGACAATAGTGGGTTTGACAACAGGATTAAAGGTATCATGATAGTCCACACCGAGGCGCTGATGAAACCCCCTAGCAACCAAGCGTGCTTTGAACCAATCAATAGAGCCATCAAGTAAGCGTTTAACTCGAAAGATCCATTTACAACCAACCAAGTTCTGAGCTGAATTTGGAGTAACTAGTTCTCATGTACCATTTCGAACTAGGGCATCATACTCTTCTAACATAGCTTGACGCCATTTGTGATCTTTGATGGCCTGAGTAATAGAGGTTTTCAACATTGTAGGTGGTGAGTTGTGCTGCGAGATTGAGTTTTTGAATAGGTTTGTAGATGTTGTTTTCGAATTTGGTAATAATGAGACAATGAGGCTCGAGAGAGGATGGTGGGATGGGTTCCAATGCGGATGAAGTGTTCCCAGGTGGTTCAAGAACTTGCGTGGAGTTGTGTGGGTAAGGAAAGGAAGTTGGGACAGTACGTTGTAGGTTAGGGATCAGGGAAGTGTCCGTGGTGATTAAGGGAACATGAGGTGCATTGATCGACGACATGGGAGTAGCAAGAGTCGAGACCGATGATGGTACGACATGACTATAGGAAGCCACTGAAGATAAGTGTCATTAGTGGGACGAGCAAGATGAGAGTCGAGGGAGGAAAAAGGAAAGATCGACTTAACAAACTTGACATGACGTGAGGTGTAGATTTTGTTGGTTCAAGACATAGATACGCACTTTGGGTCAAAGAACACCCAATGAAAACACATGAGTTGGACCAAAGAGCAAGTTTGTGAAGAGAGTATGGACGGAGCTAGGGATAACACAAACACCCAAAGACCCAAAGTTTGGAATAATTTGGTGGAGAGTGAAAGAGAATGGCATAGGGGGATTGGAGACGAATGGTAGGAGTGGGTAACCGATTAATCAAATAAACAGCAGTAGCAAAGGCAGAAAACTAGTAGGTTAGTGGCATAGAAGCATGAGAGAACAGAGAAAGACCCGTTTCAAAAATATGACGATAACGATGTTCTGCATACCCATTTTGTTCTAGAGTATGAAGTGGAGAGGTTAGATAAGAAATGCCATGTGAAGTCAAAAATTGAGAAAGTGCTTAGTATTCTCCCAATTGTCAGAGTAAAGTGCGATAATGTTTCGATTAAAATTTACTTCCACAACTGCTTTTGAACCGGATAAAAACATCAAGAATATGTTATTTGCGCTTAAGGGGATAAAACTAGGTATATTTGGTGTAGTGATCAACAAATATAGCATAATATTTGAATCCATCAAATGAATGCACCGAGGAAGTCCACACATTAGAAAAATGAGAGACGAACTTGTAAATGGTAACTTATGACTTTTATTACATTGACAAGCATTACAATTAAAAGACCGGGATAGTGAATTCTACAAATCAGTTTAGAGCTAGAAATAATATGTCTAATAATTGAAATGGATGGATGACCTAGCTTATGATGCCACTTGGACGAAGTGGTCTTGATAGTGGAAAACACAACTAGCGGAGAGGACGGATTGTTGAAAACCAGCCATTCACAGACACCATTCTCAGAGCGGCCCTGTAGAAGTATTGCCCCCATTTGTAGATCCTTCACATGAAAGTAATTGGATAAGAATTCAATAGCATGGTTGTTATTACAACAAAATTGAGAAATAGAAATTAAATTCTTTTTCATAGAAGGCACACGAAGGACATTATGAAGGGAAAAAGTTTTAGTAGGTGTGGGTAAAGAGATATAATCAGTATGGGTGATCAGAAGACCTGTGCCATCACCAATCATGATGTCATCAGAATCATCATACGAAGTATGAAAAAAGAGATTACCCAGATCGATTATGACATTGTGTGATGCGCAGCTATAAAAATGCCGGCCAGGATTGGCAAAGGAAGAATTTGTTGCAACATGTGCACGTGGTTGCCAATGTGGTGTTGGGGAGAGTGTGGCCACTGTGTTTGCTGATGGATAATCGAAGAGGGAGTGGAAACAAAAACCAGTCTAAATAATGGGCACTGTTGGATGTTGTGGCCCTATACCTGGCAACCTGGCATTTTCCAAGGTAGGGATGGGAGGGACGGTGATCCGGCCAAGGTGATGAAGGTGCTGGCATGGTAGAAGACCAGACGAAGTGTGTTGCCAGAGGGACCTCTTGGAGTTGGGCCAAGAGACACCAGAATTGTTACGATGAGCAACATTTGCAGAAGCTGGAAGAAGTGATGTGGAGGACTGATGGAACCGTAAGGAGAGTTCCTTGTTGATCAGCTTCTCATGGAGTTTATTAAAAGAAATAGGAGTTTCACGACCTTCAATCACATCAATGATAAGTTTGTAGTCATCATCACGGCCGTTGAGAATTTTCTCAATTAAATCCTTATGATCCATGGGTTTTCTAAGAGCGGCCAATTCATGAGCACGTGTTTTGATAAATTGCTGGTAATCTGTGATTGTTTGAGAACCTTTAACAGCAGTTTTGAGTTGATCCTTAATTTGTTTAATGTGACTACGAGAGGGACGGGCATAGGAGTTTGCAAGTGTGGTCCAAGCATCACGTGTAGTCTTCGCTTGTTGAATAAGTGGAATGAGAGGTGGAGTGAGAAAGCCAACTAATGTAGCAAAGATCAATTTATCTTGGTGAACCCACGTGGAGAAATCTGGATTTGGGAAATTGACATTATTTTGCTTAATGGTAGGAGGAGGACATGGATGAGAACCATCAATAAATATGTAGAGGTGATACCCAATGAGAATAGCCTCAAGTTGTAGTTTCCACGAGAGATGGTGAGCATGAGTTTAATAATATTGGAGGCTGAGATGTTGATGACTGTCAATGGTTCAGTGGGCTCCTATTCGTTGAGGATAGTGATGGGTTGATTGTCGGCAGCCATGGAGGAAGACGAGATTGAAGGATTAAAAAGGGGGGGCAGCTGTTGTGGTGGAGAAAGCTAGTGCAGGTCAGAATTCCTACTCTGATACCATATAGTAGAATAGAGAATGGGAAGGAATATGGCATATCATTCCAATAAAACATCACTACACATACAGTTTACAAGACTCTGGCAATATGGTAAATGAAAATTACAAAGATTACACACGCACTGACTATGTTCTAATTGATAAAACTCTTAAGAATAAAAATGGAAGAATTACATAGAATGTCAAACTATCTCTAATAGTTTGTTGGAAGAAGTTCGTACAAGTGAGGCAGGTTTTTTAATATACGTTTAAGTAACGCCACTTTATGGAGGTTCATTTATATGTGTATATCGTGTAAATCCATAGAGGCAACTAAAGATGTATGCTTTATTATAGTATAATGCACTTTTTGAGCTTTGGTGACACTGTTTTCTATCATTTTCAGTGTAAGAGACGCGATTGGAAATATTAGTGTGATATCAACTTGACAATTTAGAGTCAACTTGCGCCTCTAGTTATAAAACTGGATTATCTAGCAATCCTTAATCAAGGAAAATACTCACACGGGTTGAAATGTACCTTTCAACATAATAGAAATCCAATCTCAATGCAAGATCATTTTGTCTTATTGTTCATATTATGAAAATCAAGAAACATTTAGAAGTACAAATTCCTAATTATTGATTCTAATTGTCCCTACAAAGTCGACGAGCTCAGGTGCAGTTTTTGATCATATGCAACGAAAGTTCTTGATGGCGCATCCCCTTTTCATACCGCATAAAATTTAAACCAAGACCAAGGAAACTAAGGCAAGTCCCATCACCAAAAAGACACTACCAGCAATCTTTGCTCCACCCTTGCTACTTGCTGCAGTTGTCTTGCTATCAGAACTTGACCCTGTCGAGGAAGAAGATGATGTAGAAGCAGAAGCCGGGGAAGAGCTTGATGTGCTTGAATCCACTCCCGCTACTTGAAATATCTTGGCATCAGGTGAATCTGCTGGGAGTTTGAGTATAGCTGCAATCACAAAAAAAATTATTATCAACTCATCAAACTGAGTGTCAAGTACTGTCTAATCCAGTATACCAAATATACAGTAGAAGTATATATATCTTACAAGGACAATCTGAGACTTTGGCATCTATATTGCATGCAGCAGGCATTTGGAGAGCTAAAGTGGTATTAATCGGAAGTCCCATCGAGGGGTCAGTGCTCTCTTTGATAAGAACACACAAGCATTTGGGTTTCGCAGTCCTAACTTTATCGGTGTCTTGGCAGCACTCAGGAGTAGGCTTCTTTGCTGTGCCGCTCACAAATGGTATGCACGCGGCAAGATTTGTTAGTTGTTCTGCACAATCTTTTTCATCATCTTCCATTGTAGCTGTTGCTACCATTGCCATTGTGCCCACTAAAATGCAAATGATAATAAACAGATTCTTCTTTCTGTTCATTTTTTCTTATATTTTCTACACTCTGAAAGCTGTTAAATCACTAAAGATTGTTTTTATAGGAAGAGCTTTGTTTGGTGTGTGTATATATAGAATTTATTACTTGAGGTATTTATTGTCTTCCCATACAGCACCATTAATAATCATTCAACGGTTTCCTGGTTGGGATTTGTGCAATAGCAGATAGAAATGATATGCCAAATATCGTTTTTATAAAAATATTTGAACTTGTGCAATTGCAAACCCTGTGATTAGCTTGAATTTGATGATTGTGTTAAATGAGAAATCTGCAGAAATGACATTTATTCACATCACTCCATCTGCAACAAAAGGGTAAAACGTTTTCGTTTTCACTTCTGTATTGAAACCCATCAGATTCAGGGTAGAAATTCTGCTAGGTGATGGCTTTACGTACCGAGCAACATAAGTTTAAATCGATTCATTCAAATAAAGTTAGCATATTTATAAATTGTAATCCAGTATTAAACATAAGCATGCCTGCCCACACAGCAGCAATGAATCAGAAAATTGATGCAATGCAGAAATGAAACTTAGATAACGCGCACCTTCATGTCTTCATTAAATGTAGGGTATGCTTTGAGAAATGAAATTGCATCTTCCAAGGCCAAATATGATCGGTTTCAACTTTCAATCAATAATCCACATCTGTCCCATTTTTACTTCTTTAGAAAGTAACGTTAGCAGAAGTGTGAATATGATTGTTGGAATAGAAGCAGGTCGTCCATATGAGTTGATCCAAGACTAGTTATTGACGTTACGCATTATCGTTACATTGATCAACCAAAATTTCGTAAATGATAGTTTAAGAATTTCACATTTGTAATTTCGATATTATCCTAATTTTTCTTATAAATAAGAAGCTTTTTTTAGGGTTTATGTAACCATTATAAAAAGGAGAGAGAGATGTTACAAAAAAATAGATTCAACATTTTTATCTTATAAACTTCTTTTTATCATACTGAATTACTACATTGATAAAAAAAAATTGACAGAGTTTCAAATTGAAGCGAACCACTATAAATCCCAAGTACTCTTATGTCTATTTTCTTTCCGAAATTTCATAACTCGATAGTATAGAATTACAAAATATTGGCATACATACATAGACAGACTCAACATGTTCTTTCTATAGAGAGCAACTTACACCTCTACAACGTCGACAAATAGATTTGGATACTCTTACAAATTCCCAATTAGCACTCTCAGCGCAAATCTATAAATAGGACCCCCAACAGTATCATAAGAATGTGAATCTATGAATAGGACTCCCAACAGTATATTAAGATTGATCTCTGCTATGCCCGTTTTAACATTATGATTCATTAGGGGTGGATGTTTGTGACTGAACGATACCCCCAAAAGCCTTTTATATAGGCTTGTTTATGGCCATTTGAACAAGGGTCCATAGAGTTCTAGCAAGTTGAAATGTGATTAATGTTCCATCCGAATTTCATTGTAAAGTTACAAGTTGATGTGAAATTTCCTCTAGCCATTCATATCTAAATTACTTCTAATCAACTCATACAGAATGATTCGGGACAAATAACATGTCATTCAAGCCAAAACTTGGTCCTTTTTGGAACTGAAGCTGGGGGGTGGGGAATATATCCCAAAAATACTTAAAAGAAGAGCTAAACAAGTCCACACTAACTTCAATAAAGGAAGAATAACAAGTCTTATTCCTTGAAGTCGTCTTTGTCATCGACTGGGTTTGGCATGTTCCTCCAGTAAACAGCAAGAGCACTTCCTCCTAGCTGCAAATTTCACATATGAAATGTACGTCGTATAAGTATACGTACGGAAACTATACCACTACTCTAGCAATGCTCAAATGAAAGGCACGTAAATATATACTTTAAGCGCCGAACCATACTCACCGCCATGCAGACAACGCTTACAGCAGAAGGCACGGCCACCAGAGGATTTGTGAAATGTTTTTGGGCCAGCAAAAATCCAAGTGCAGAGCTCTGTTAATAACAAAGAATAAACAATTAAAAGTCCATTCCAGAACATCCATGCACAAGTAACTAAGTTCGGGAGAAAATTAACATCAAAGATAAATGTTTACGTACTATTTCGAAATGTCATGCAAATTGTATTAAGCTCTACTAATAATACTTAACTGCACAAGCTACAAGAATCTAATATTGCATCGACTAAAATGTGTGAAGACCACTATTCTTTTAGAAAGAAATATAAAAATCAGTCAGCAAAATAATAGCAATGTTAACCAGATCACAAATATAACACCAAGAGAAGGTATTCAAATTATAACATTTTACATAAAAGTGCTATATTCCACAAATTCAGCATGAGTCCAGATTGATTCAGCATTTTCCATTCATGTACGAGAATGTTTCATATGTCTCACAGATTACTTTATTATAACATCAATACTCGTTCTCCTTGATGGCAGAGAAGAAGATCCATAAAAGAGCAAGCATCTAAAGCCATGAGATAACAAGATTCTCAAACCTCTTTCAACACCCTCCAAGCAGTAAAAGTTTTGAAAAATGAGATACAATTTGATGAATTGTGCTATACATGAAGAACATTAATCCAATTACATGTAGCTGGCAGAGTGCATCTCCAATTCTAGAAATAAACCATGTTGCAACACAAATAAACAAAATTTATGGACTCTAAGAGAAACAATGATGGGATATACCTGCATTCCACATTCTATAGAAATAGTACGAGAAGTTGATTCACCGAATGATATTTTTGAAATCCAATAACCAATAAAAAATGCTGCGGCGTGTAACAGGGCCACTGGGAATATTAATTGTGCCCCCTGAGTTTTCAGGACTTCTGAAACTTGCCCAATCTAATGACGGGAAAAACAAAGAAGCTCTACGTCAATATGTGCAAGAAGGTAGCAGGGAGCAACACTGTCTAATGTCTATAGAATAATACATAGATCCCATAGTTGTACATAATGAACTTACAGGACTCGCACATAGAAGGGTGGTCAGGATAACTCCAATTAAAGGTGTAACTGTAATTATTTTAGATGTGAACTTTGGAAAGAACTCGTTTGCTAACACTGCCAAAAAAGTAAGCATGTCAAGTGAGAGATCCAGGAGGTAAAAATTTAAGCTTATTTAACAACCAATAGAGATATTTTTGTCTAGAATAATAAAAGAACAGAAATTTAAATTTCTCAGGTTACCCCCAATAATTGTTGGCACTAACACAACCTGAAAAGTGCTTATTGCTAGACCCTGTAATACAAAAAAAGTGTGCAAGTGTTAATTGTTATGGAAGAAAATCCTCGATGCAAGCAAATTACAAGATATGAAAGTCAGATATGCATGGTGTCCTTGAGATTCTTGCTAGCAGAGTTATCTGATGCTCTATACACTAGTTTATATCTTAATATTGAGTATGGAGAATCTGACATCCCACAAGCAATTAAGTCACAGCTTACGTTTTTATTCTATTATCCAGTCTTGTGTATGCAAGCACAAGTTAATAGTTCTACTAGCTATATCTAGGATGCATACAAGTTGTTCAACTATGCAAAATTCACCGTTACATATTTGAGGAAAATCAATATGTAAGTCTTACAGCTGCATCAACTGGTACAAGCTGACCAGCAAGAAGCTTAGTGAGGAGCGGTGTCATCACAATAGCACCAATGGTTGAACAACTGCAAAAACAACAGAAATACCATGGTCATTCCAACTATATATCAACAACTTTTTCTAGCAAAGGATGCTTAAATATTAGACCCTGCCATTTAGATGTCGGCATATCTACTTTTAATGTTACATCCTGAATATTTGTGCAGGATTTCCTTTTCACACGTTTACTCTTTTCTTATTTGAGACATGAATTTAACACATCACAGTGAGTAGGTTAATTCTGTAACTGAGAATGAGCCATCCTCTTTACAGTAAGAATATAAAAAAGGTTTCAGTGTTTTCTAGGAAAATAGTTGGATCTTAGACCGTGTCAAAATATTTTATGAAATACTTCAACAACTTTATAAAACAGCTCTGCTACATAAAAATTTGTTATAATATATAGCCTCCGTTTGGATACAAATTTATAAATATGTTTATAAATTCAGTCAAAGTCACATTCATAAATGCCATTCATTATTATTCACATATTTCATGGGAACCATTACTATTCCTATTTATAGATTTGCCAAACAGAGGTATAATCTTTGAGGTTAGCTCGTAAAGCAACGGAATATTGCGGTTAATTCATGAGAGCCTCACAGATTTCTTAGGTCTTAGTTGTTCCAGCTCAAATATGCAATCAGATAAGTTATCCATGCGCCTAAGCATGCATTTTCCTAGTTACTATAAAGGAATGTGTTTGCAAAAGAAATTTCCGTAACAAAAAGTCGTCACTGCCAAAATTCAATTGCAAGAGGAAGTTTATTTGTATCTCGCAAAATAAAATTACCAATTCAAAATAGACTGATGATTTAATCTTTGCATTAAATGTCACGTTGACTGAATGCAGAAGATCCAAGGTATTTATCTATTTAGCGCCTTAACCCTGAAAATATGCTTGTAAGGAATCACTTTTCCTTCCTTCGTGAGAATTATCTAGGATCATTATGCTAAATATACAGAATTATACAGAATGTAGTTTAAAAAGGCTATACAGATTCATCATGTTCCAACAAGACAGTGAGAAAAAGGCTGTAAGTGAACTTACGTTGTCATGAGAACTGAGAGTGCAACATTACCCTTGGATATATATGTAGCAACATTTGATGCCTGGCCTCCAGGGCAGCATGAAACCAAAATAAGACCAGTTGCCAAAGGAGCCGACAATTTCAGAGTCTGTAGATCAGTGCAGAAACACTTAGCAATATTTCGAGGACAACATCTTGAAAAGCAAAATCAAACTTGAGGGACAAGAAAAGTATGGTGGTTATTGTAGAAGAATCAAGAAGCATGCTCAGTCATTGCAGCCCAGTAGGCAAGTCAGGACGAGAAAATACGAAGCCTCCGTTTGGGAAGAATTTTAAAACTGTTTAATTTATAAATAAATAAAAATGAGTGGTGGTTAAGTAGGCACTACTTGTGGGTATATTAGAATGTGCGGTTAAAAATGAAGTTTGACCATTTATAAAATATTTATAACCTTTGCCAAATGGAGACAAACTTCTGCCATTACGAGGAATAAAGAGAATATTTAGGTTTGCAACTTTAAGCCTCCGTTTGGCAAGCAATTTGTAAATGGTTTATAAATACAGTCAGAGCCAATTTCAACCACACATCCATAACTATGACTCGGTATCATCCATATATTTCGTGAAACCCACTAGTATTCATCTTACTATTCCTATTTAGAAACCATTTACAAATTTTCCAAGCAGCGGCTAAAGCATAACAAGGCTTCCTCAAGATATGAATTACTTTAGAAGACAATTATTAAGGCTACATTTTATATATAAGATGTTACTGTATTAGCTTTAGCAGAATAAAGTAGAACCACTCAGGCATTCATTCAATTATCTCCACTGCTATGGAGCTTTGAAATGCCTAAGACTTTTCAGACATCACATCAATATCAGGACTGGAGGAAAGCGATACTAGAACATCCTTTAAACCATCACAGTCAACTAATAGAATGTTCAGTCATAGTCCTATGAGTTCAATTATGATCGTACATGCAACTTGTAAATAAATAGTTACCAGTGTCAAGAGGATGAAGACTTACCATTGCAATAAAGAAGCCCAACATGGGCTTGATGATGTATTGTGCCAAAAATCCCACACCCACCTAAAAACACAAGCAACAATTTCTCTCAAATATATCGATGTAAGTATTCATATCCTCGATAGCAGCATTTCTTCTGCAATATATATAAATTACTACTTACAGTCCATGGGTTGCGCAAACATCTTCTGAAGTCCTCGAATGTAAGTGTCAATCCCATCGAAAGCATAAGGAAACCCAAACCAACAGTAAATAGGTCTGTTTCTAACCAAGTAACCTGCAAGACTCTGAGATTCAACTAATTGATAATTATTAAGTTTCAGCAGTTGCAACTGAAAGAACTTACCGCAGCAGGTTTGTAAATGCCAATAATGGTACCTAATATAACCTGCACAGAGTGAATAGAACTGATAAGTGAATCTTTCCATGACATAACTTCTTCCGAGGACGGCATAGAGGAAAAAAGGAACAAAATGAAATTTTACTGTTGCAACAAAATTGAATGAACATACCCACACTGGAAAGAGAGTTGTCAATGTTTCAATTATTCTCTCATATTGGCTCAATGGGCTTGATGATGTATTGTGCCAAAAATCCCACACCCACCTAAAAACACAAGCAACAATTTCTCTCAAATATATCGATGTAAGTATTCATATCCTCGATAGCAGCATTTCTTCTGCAATATATATAAATTACTACTTACAGTCCATGGGTTGCGCAAACATCTTCTGAAGTCCTCGAATGTAAGTGTCAATCCCATCGAAAGCATAAGGAAACCCAAACCAACAGTAAATAGGTCTGTTTCTAACCAAGTAACCTGCAAGACTCTGAGATTCAACTAATTGATAATTATTCAAGTTTCAGCAGTTGCAACTGAAAGAACTTACCGCAACAGGTTTGTAAATGCCAATAATGGTACCTAATATAACCTGCACAGAGTGAATAGAACTGATAAGTGAATCTTTCCATGACATAACTTCTTCCGAGGACGGCATAGAGGAAAAAAGGAACAAAATGAAATTTTACTGTTGCAACAAAATTGAATGAACATACCCACACTGGAAAGAGAGTTGTCAATGTTTCAATTATTCTCTCATATTGGCTCATTTTACTAGTATTGTTGGTAAAATCTCCAGAGGTGGCCGCCTTGCAACAAACACTTGAATTCCTAATCATAGTCATAAACAGTTGTGATTGCCATACCCTAAATGAATAGCTGAAAACGTAAAAGAAAGAAAGTATTTTGACATATTCCCTTCATCATCAACTACAAGGGACAAAAGCAATGTCTTGGGAATAGGATTAACACCGAGGTAAGATAAATGTTTCTAACATATTTGTTGTGATCTTGACCAGCAGTTTCCATTTAAAATAGGAGCAAAAAACGACAGAAAATCTCCATAACAAAATGTACTAGCAAAAGGCTAACAATGTCGGGAGAGTAACATGAGAAACGTTAAAAGAAGAAAGAAAAAAAATGACAGCTGAAGGTGGCCTAGAGCTTGTAGTTTTTTCCCTTCATTCTCGTGTTATTTTAAGTAGGATTCACACTATTCAACATATCAAAGAAAAACAAGGAGAAACCTGAACTACCCAAAAAAAAAAAGTTTCTCAAGGGACACGAAGTTTTCTACTTTCAACATGAATTTAAAAATGCCATAATTTCTTGGAAAAATAAAACTCTTTTTATGTATAAACCTCCACGATTTTCCCAAATCTGATGACTTTCCTTCGTTCTTTTTTCAAACTTGTAATACAACCAGACAAAAAAAAAAAAAAAAAAAAAGCTCCCTGTTTTTTGCTCTTTCCTCCAATTTTATGTTTTAGAAAACAGTGATTTGAGATGCTGGTAAAAGAGGGGAAAATATTTCGGGAAAAAACTCTATATTGTTATGGTATTTTTCCATTGTTATGGTATTTTCCCAGTAGAGGAAAGGTTAGGTTCCTCAACAAAAAATAAAAAATTGATTTCTCCTTTCAAAGTGTTTGGGTGTAACGCTTTGCACATGAATGGAAGAAGCAGTGTCAAGAGAACAAAGCTACTCTACGCACATTTTTTGGATTATGAAGATTCAAATTTTGTCACATTCTATAGCATCTGGTCAACAATAAGACTGAGAAGCACATAGCTCTCTCCACCTAAAAAACTTTGAGATGCCACCACAATTGATAGTCAATGCTCCTGAATTGGTTCCGCACTTCTACTACGTTACAAAGGTTTTTAGGTTGTGGAGATGTTTAGAGAAATGTTACAAAGGTTTTTAGGTTGTGGTGATGTTCTGGATGTCGTCATGTGCCACGTACAACGAGCAAGAACGGGCAAAGTGCTGTCTATGAAGCACAGAAATGTCAGCCAGGAGCACTGTCCATTACCCAGGTATCATCAGACTGTATGTTACTTACTGATAAAGAGGTGTCACGAGATCATTCTTAAGGCCTCAAATTAAGACACTCTAACATCATTATAGTTTTCATTTTGAAGTCCTTCAAGTATAAAAAGAACGGTTACATATTGTCTTTGGTGACTTTTAGAGAAGTACAATGATCAAGGAATAAAGAGAGCTTTCAACAGAGCAATGTGCATGAAATTATGGGGACAAGTTATCCTGGTAAAAAATCTCCAAAATATCAGGTGTCTTCTTTTATCTTATCATTAAAAAAATAATAAAAAAAAAATCAGGGTAGGGCCTTTCTTCTGCTCTTTTGTCTTTTTTTTTTTTTTTTTTTTTTACGTAATTATTTTCATGTATCTTGTTTGCAGTCGATTGGTTTTGTGTTTACCTTTGCTTACTTATTTAGGCTTGATTTTTTTTACTTCCTGAACGTGTCTGTTTTGATAACATTTGGTCCATTAGGCAACTAATTGAGCTTACAAATTTATCTGTTTAATATCCATGTTATTGGATCAAGATCTCCAAGTTAATATATAGCAAATTTTCCCCCAAAGAAATTTTTGGCTATTCCCTGGATGCTCTTTCCCATTTAATGCAATAATAAACCAACATGAAGAAAAAATAAAATTAGCTTGTTATCTTCTCTTAAGCATAACCATACCTTGAAGCAGATGATTTTACAAATGTCATAGGCACTGAGACAGCAGTAATAGAATTCTGGTGTTTACTATGAATAGCCAAATTACTTCTGTTACCCTCGGATGCAATAAGCTCACCCCTGAAATCTAAAAATCAACAAAATAATTAATCTATCAATTTAAAATCAAAATTTCAAAAGAGCCCACAAGACTGAAGCTCCTGAAGACCCCCAAAAATTGAAATAGGATATTAAAAAACTACACGTACTCTGAAAGCTCTGTCGTCTTCCGACTGAAAGATCACAGCTTGGCTTAGGAAGAGCGTAATATTGCTGCAAACTACAATCTTTACTAACGAATCTTGAAATTGTAGCCATTGGTAATACAATTCGGAAGAAGATAATGGGATTTTTGGTTTAAGTTCAATTCAGGTTTAAGCAAGGGTTTTGGAGCTGTAAAATTCGACTTTGGGGTATGGGAAAATTACTGGGTTCCAGGGTGGACAAGATGATAGAATTCTGAGGAGCCTTGAATCGTCCTCGACCACAAATTACACGAAGGGGCTCATTCAAATGTTTCGCAAATTGCATTATTGCAAATGTGAAAGCTCCACCAACGTCAAAATGAAGAAGGGGATTGTTGTATCCGTTGTCATGTTATGCTTCTGATTGTCTATTCCTCGAAAATGGGGAGATTTTTTTATTTGGCATAATTTTATATCATTTTAATTTATTCATAGAAAACTCTATCATGTCCTGAAAGAAATAACTCTTCTTATATTGTAATATATATCCCAATCTTTTTAAACTATCTTTATCTTATTTTTATTCTATTATGGATTTCAGTATATAGGTTCATTCTATTATCTAATATATTGGAATAATTTACAACATATTGTTTATATTTTTTATTAAGTATATTATATTCTTCAGATGATACATTTATATTTTTTAATTGAGAAATAATATTTTCTATTTATTCTAACATTCTTTCTAATAGATTATCTAATCCTTCAAATATATATTCTGACATTTAATCATACAAATAATCCCTACGATTCTCTAAGATCTTAAAAAGATTCGTTCAAATTTTAGCAAAAATTAATAGTCTTACCTTAGTTCTCATCCGAATCTTTATTTTTAGAACCAAGTGACCTCCAAACTCTGAATATATAAATTGTTTCCTTGAACGACCTCTTGCTCTTTCAACTTCTTGCTCTCGATATATCAATTCTAAAGAATAAATCTCTAGATTTCAATTAAAGAAAAACTCTATTTTTGCTAAAATACGAAAGAAACTTTCTATTAGATTCTTCAAGAATCTGTGGGAAAAAGATTTAGAGCCTGTTTGGGAGTGATTTTGAGAATTGATTTTTTGACCGTTAGGAAAAAAGTGGGGTCCACTTGTGAGAGAAAAAGTCAAATATGATGGCTGGAATAGTGAAATAACGGTCAAAAAATCAATTTTTTGGGTGAAAAAATGGGTCCAAACAGGCCCTTAGAAACTCATATTGATATCAAAATATAGGAATTTTACTTCTGTAGAGATTTATACAATATTTCTATTTGATACAAAAGGATTTTCAGAAAAACTAGTTTTTCAAATCGAGGATGGCTTGAGAGTAACTATTGATTACAATTCGAGATTTCAAGATATCTCTATCCTTTCCTCATGCCTCTATTTATACATACAAATGAAGCTCTTAGTATTGATCTAATTACATCATTGCATATATCAGCTATATCAAAAGGCACTCTTGCTTTTCTATTATTTTCCTTTTCGGGCCTACATCTTCACATGCAGCTTTATTATTGTCCTCATTTGACATGCAGCTTTATCGAAGGTGCTCTATTATCGTCCTATTTTCTTTATTTCTTCTCATGCAGTTGAAACAATCTCTTAGCTGGCAAGATTCTTTGATAGTAGTAGGACATCCTGAAAATTGATGTATGTCGAATTTTGTAATATAGTCCTTTAAGATTTTTTATTTTCTATGTTTTCCATTTGAAACTAGCATTCAATTTTGATATTGACATGAATATGACAATTTTTAATCATACAAATTTTTAGCAATATTGTATATGGCTTTGATTCCAAGTGCTCTTCTATACTTGATCCATGACTTGGTGACCTTTGGAACCTTTTTATCATTTTCTATAACATCTATTTCAAAATTGGCTACAACATATCCAATTGAGATTATGTGTTCAACTGCATAATAAACAATTTCATCATATTCAGAACTTATTGAATAAAATTTCAAATATATTCTTCGTCCCTTGAAAAATCTTGATACTTCTTTTATGAATATGCCATCCAATTTCAAAATTTCAATCAAATTTTTTCCTGGATATATCAAATCCAGAAATCCATAATCTGCAATAATCTTTATGAATGAAGGGTCTCCTCCTTCCATGACTGTTACTCTAGGATAAACATTATTTTTTGGAGAAATGAAATGTGAATCATTTTTTTTATTTCATAAACGATTTTGACTATTTTGGCATATTCTTCTTGTTTTGGATCTAAAAGGATCATATTATCTTAGTCCTAGTCTATGAAACTGATAGTTTTGAAATCTTTTTTTATCTCCATGTATCACTACTTTTTTAGTTGATGTTGAATCTCTTTTTTATCAATAGTATGGTGTCACGTCTGGGTTCACTGCTACTTTCAATTGTCCCTATTTGATATTGATTTGGAAAACTTATTTCTGAGCTCTTTGGCATATCTGTCTCAGACAGTATATCTTTTAGTTGTGTTGCAATAGTATCAACTTGATTTTTTAGTTCTATGGCCTCTTTATGATGCTTAGTAGTGATATTCATCAATTTTTTTATATTTGAGTTGAACATCCCTGAGATCTGTGTTGCACCAGTATTTATGTTTTCAAATTCTTCTTCAAGAAAACCTGTCCTTTTTTATATATGTAGGATATATTGGTATAAATCCATGACTTTGACTTTATCCATCAGCAAATTCTATATTTTTGCTGGGAAAATCTGCAAGAAAATTAACTCCTTCAATATGAACTATATTAAAATTATAAAATGCTAAATAAGCTTGCCATCTATGTAGTCTTCTATATTGAAGTTCTAATGATAGTTTATTCCTGACTAATCCTACAACTTGAGAATCATCAGTTTCAACTATGAATTTTTTAGATAACAAAAATAATTAGAACTTTTTTATTTTTCTAATAATTGCTAGTAATAATTTTTCATGAATAGTATAATTTATTTCTACTTGATTAAAAGTTCCACTTGAATATCTACAAATCTCATTTAAATCTGTTTTTAATATTGTTGCCTAATATTTATCTAAGGCATCGGTGTTAACAATCAAATTATCTTTTTCATCTGGTAATCCTAATTTTGGTAAATTTTTACATTCTTCTTTTAATAATTTAACTATTTTTTTATGTTCTTCATTCTATCTTTTAGTATTTTTTTTCTAAGTATGTATTTTATGCATTTTCTTAGAAAGATTTTCAATAAATCATTCTGTATAATTTAAACATCCAAAAAAATTTTGTATTTGTTCTTTGGATTCTAATTTATCTCATAAACTTTATATCTTTTTAGATATATGATTTTGCAATTTTATTCCCCTTTTATCTATTAATAATTCAAGAAAGTCTATTTCTTGTATTTTCTATTATAGATTTCTTTTTAAAAAGTACAATTCTTTCTTTTTTACATTCATTTATAAATTGTAATAAATGATTTCTATGTTCTTCTTTACTATTGGAACATATTTAATGTGATCCAAGAGCCGAGCCAGATGAAGGCGACTGCGGGACAAGATCCGTTGATAATTGAAGGCGGACCGATGATGCAATCTAGGGCAAAGGAAGTGAAACAAGCGATGAGATTGCTCGTTCAAGAAATCATTGGTGGGACGATGTTCGGGACTCAAAATATGACAAGTTTCATGTTTGGATCGAAAGCCGAAGTGAAATGGATCAACGCGTTACAAGCTGCCGAAGAAGAAGATGAACCGCAAAACCATGCGGCCATACCCCTTTAATGGCTTGTGGTCGCACAGCCATAGTCAAAGAATTCGTTGGGAATTTCTGGGTCTACCATGCCACCACATGGAAAACAACCATGCGGCCGCATGGTTATAAAATTTGACGCGTTTTTAATTTTCCGCGAATTTCCTTATTTTGTTAGAATTTGATACCAATTAGACTTCTTTTCATATTTTGATGATTTTGCATGATTTTAGCTAGGTTTTTTTAGCTTTAGTATAAATACTCTTTCCATTACATTGTGCAGTAACTTTTGGCAATTATTATTGAATTCAAGAGAGACTTTTGCTTTCTTCCAATTTGTTCTTCTTTGAACAATAATTTAGAACTTATCAAGGATAATTCCTTGTGGCGTTTAACACTGGATCGTGGGTTCTTCAATTTGTAAACAAGGGGTCCATCGCATCACCGTTATCTTTAGGTTCTTTGTTTCATTTTGTTGGGTTCATTCCAAACTGGTTATCAATTGGCATTCTTAAGTTTCGCATCAATTTAGTTGAGGGTTTCGTAGTCTAAGTTGCTACGGAGTTCACATCAATTGGTATCAGAGCTTTGGTTCCAATTTAATTAAGTTCTATCTTTAATTTTCTTGTTAGGTCATAGTTTTATTTGATTTCCAATTTCCTTCCTTGTTCTTGAATCGTTCTTCAATTGATTCATTCAATCTATATTTCTCGATGGTAGTGTAATCTCTTGAATTAGTTAAAAAAAAAAGGTTACTGTACATCCGGATAAAAAAAATTACTGTTCACGTCAAAAAAAATTATTATTATTTTATTATTTACTTGATTTGCTACCAACAAGTTTATATTCAAATTCCTAAATTCCAAAGTTCTCTTTCAATTCGTCAATTTCGTCAATTGTTCCGTTGAAATTTTATTGAGTCCATTCAAATTTCATTTTATTTGTTTTCAACCCCTTGCAAATTATTCTCTTGACTTACGTTTCGAGTTGAATCTGCAAGTTTTAATCTGGTGACTTCATTATTGTTTTTGGAAGCACTTGGTGGAAGCATTGAGTTGTAAAAGGCAGAATGGTGAGCTTATTAGAGGGTAAAAGTCAATTGTGTGATTCCAAGTAAAATTTGGTGAGGCAGAAATTGAGAGAATGTTTGAACAAGAAGGTTCCAACTCAAGCCGACACGACTATCACAACAGAAATCGGAGGATTTGATACAGCAGTTTGAACTTGCTTTTGGGATTGTTAGAGATAGGCTAGGTCAACAGGATGTTTGGAGGGCTAAGCAGGAAGCTTGGATGATAAGGATGGATACATCGGTGGCTAATCTTAGTACGGAGCCGCTGGTAGAAGTATCTAATGCCAGCAGGCCGGGTAGGCGGGAGCATAGGATGGAACGGGAAGCAATTGATCTGAGCAGTGAATGGGATGATAAGGCGTATGGAGAAGTACGGATGGGACAGATGAAGAATAGAGGTGGTAGGCCTGAACGACGGGTTAGGAATAATCACGGAGATGAGGCGGATGGGGACATGGGCAATATCAAAATGTCCATTCCATAATTTAAGGGGAGGAGTGACCCAGAGGCGTACTTGGAGTGGGAAAAGAAGGTGGAATTAATTTTTGAGTGCTATAATTATTCGAAGGAGAAGAAAATGAAGTTAGCGGTGTTAGAGTTCATTGATTACACAATAACCTGGTGGGATCAAGTGGTTACTACACAGCGATGGTTTGGGGGAAGACTAATTAGTACTTGGGAGGATTTGAAGGCATTGATGAGGAAGTCGTTCGTTCCTAACCACTACTATAAGGAGATCCACTAGAAGTTGCAAAGCCTGTATCAAGGGTCGAGGAGCTTGGAGGACTATCACAAGGAAATGAAAATACTCATGATCAGGACAAATGTGGTGGAGAATCGGGAAGCTATCATGGCACAGTTCTTAAAAGGTCTATATCGGGAAATTACTAATGTAGTGGAATTGCAGCATTACGTTGAGCTGGAAAACATGTTGCATGTAGTCATGAAGGTGGAAAAACAACTTAAGAGGAAGGGGACTACAAGGCTGTCGGTGATTACTTCATCTTCTAACCCAAATTGGAAGTCGAAGTGGGATGGTAATAATAAGGAGAGCAAAGCAGTAACCAAAGGAAGAAGTGAGTGACAGAAGGGGAAAGAAGAAAGTGCTAGTAGGACAGCGCCAAAATCGGAGCCACAACCATCACGAAGTCGGGACATCAAGTGTTTCAGGTGTTTGGGGTCGGGACACATTGCATCTCAGTGTCCTAACAAACGAACCATGGTATTGTGGGACAATGGAGAGGTGGTAAGTGAGAGTGAAGGAGAGTATAATGACATGCCTGCGTTGGAGGATATTGGTAGTGAAAACGAGACAAAATTTTCCGTTAGGGAGCTGCTGTTCTCGAGGCGAGCACTTAACACTCAAATCAAGACAGATGATTTGGAGCAGCAGTGGGAGAACATATTCCACACTCGGTGCCACGTCCATGATCAGGTATGTAGCTTGATTATTGATGGTGGGAGTTGTACAAATGTGGCTAGCACAACTTTAGTTGAGAAATTGGGTTTGGCATTATTGAGACACCCTAGGCCTTATAAATTGCAGTGGTTGAATGAGAGTGTGGAAGTTAGGGTAAATAAACGGGTGTTAATTAATTTCTCAATTGGGAGATATAGTGACAAGGTTGTATGTGATGTGGTACCTATGCAAGCGGGTCATATTCTATTGGGAAGACCCTGTCAATTCGATAGGAAGGTTACACATGATAGGTATAGGAACCGGTATAGCTTTATGAATGATGGAAGGTCCATAACTCTTGCGCCATTAACACCGGCTCAAGTGTATGAAGACCAAATAAAACTGAGAAATGAGGAAGAAAGGCGAACGAGAGAATCTACAAAAATGAGAGAAGATAGTGAGCCTTTGAGTAAGAGATAAAATAGTGAGGTGGTCGAGAAAGGGGGAAAGAGAGAGATGCCACATGAAAAGAGAGAGAAAGAGGAGAGAAAAAGAGTCAGTTGAGCGAAGAGAAAAAGAGTCAACTAAACGGAGAAAAAAGCCAAAAGTGAACTTCTTTGCGAGGGGGAGTAAATTAAAAAAAGCTTTAAGTGATAAGAGACAAGTGTTGCTGTTAGTGTACAAAGAGTCTCTCCTCTACCTTGAGGAGTCTAACACCTCTCTCCCTAACGTGGTTAAGTCTTTGTTACAGGATTTCAAAGATGCGTTTCCGGAGGATATGCCAAGTGGATTGCCACCAGTTCGAAGGATTGAGTACCAAATCGACTTCATACCCGGAACTGTCATTCCAAACCGATCAGCTTACCGAAGCAATCCCAAGGAGACGAATGAACTTCAGAGGCAAGTGAAGAAGTTGATGAGCAAAGATTACGTGAAGGAGAGCATGAGCCCGTGTGCTGTGCCTGTTCTATTGGTGCCAGAGAAGGATGAGACTTGGTGAATGTGCGTGGACTACAGAGTTATCAACAACATTACAATAAAGTATCTTCACCCTATACCTAGGCTAGATGATATGTTTGATGAATTGCATGGTGCTTGTGTTTTTAGTAAAACTGATCTTAAGAGCGGGTACCATCAAATTCGCATGTGGGAGGGTGATGAACGGAAAACGGCATTTAAAACTAAATATGGGTTATATGAGTGGTTGGTTATGCCGTTTGGTCTCACAAATGCACCGAGCACATTTATACGTTCAATGAATCATGTTTTACGTGTTTTATAGGAAAATTTGCTGTAATTTACTTTGATGACATTTTAATCTATAGCAAAGACCTAGATGAGCATTTAGAACATTTAAAGTGCGTGCTTGTTGTGTTAAGAAAAGAACAATTGTATGCTAATTTTAAAAAGTGCATGTTTTACATGGATAGAGTTGTTTTCCTAGGATTTGTTGTTAGTGCTAATGGGATAGAAGTGGATGAGGAGAAGACTAAAGCTATTCAAGAATGGTCAACACCTAAAAGTATAACTGAGGTTAGAAGCTTCCATGGTCTGGCTAGTTTTTATAGACGGTTTGTGAGAGACTTTAGCACAATCACGACACCATTAACTGAAATCGTTAAGAAAAGCATAGGTTTTCACTAGGGGGAAACAAAAGAACATGCATTTAACACCAATAAGGATAAATTGTGTAAAGCGCCTGCTTTGACATTACCTAACTTTGATAAAACGTTCGAGATTGAGTGTGATGCATCAGGGATAGGTATTGGAGCATTGTTAATGTATGAATGGAGGCCTATTGCTTACTTTATCGAGAAGTTGAATGGAGCTGCACTAAACTACCCAACACATGACAAGGAGCCGTATTTCCTTGTTCGAGTATTGGAAGCTTGGTCGCATTACTTGTGGCTAAGGAATTCATGGTACACATCGATCATGAGTCCCTAAAGCACTTACGGGGTCAAGGTAAGTTGAACAAGCGACATGCGAGGGGGATGGAGTTCGTAGAGATGTTTCCATACGTCATCAGATATAAGTAAGCTAATGAAAACGTAGTTGTAGATGCATTATCACGAAGGTACGTGCTTCTTAACTCTTTAAGTGCGAAATTACTTGGTTTTGAGCATATTAAGAGCATGTATGAAAATGACATTGATTTTTTCAAACATTTATAATTCATGTGCTAAAATGACTGTTGATAAATTATATAAATATGAAGGATATTTGTTTAGGGAAGATAGATTGTGCATTTCAAATTGTTCAATGCGTGAATTATTGGTAAGGAAAGCATACATTGGGGGTCTAATGGGTTATTTTGGGATTCAAAAGATTTTAGACATGTTAGGGGAACACTTTTATTGCCCTAAAATGGTAGTGACGTAGAACGGATTTGTGACAAGTGCATAACTTGTAAACATGCTAAATCAAAAGTTTTACCCTATGACTTGTATACACCTTTATCTATGCCTAGTGAACTTTAGGTGGATATTTCTATGGATTTCGTGTTGGGATTACCTAAGACAAAGAAAAGTCAGGATTCTATCTTTGTAGTGGTTGATAGGTTTAGTAAAATAGCACACTTCATACCATGACAAAATCGATGACGCCACTAACATTGTTGATTTATTCTTTAGGGAGATAGTACGTTTGTATGGAGTCCCTATGAGTATTGTGTCAAACCGAGATGTTAAATTTTTAAGTCATTTCTGGCATGTTTTGGGAATAAGTTAGGAACTAAGTTGTTATTTTCTACAACTTATCACCCACAAACAGATGGTCAAACTGAAGTAGTAAATAAGACTATAACTCAATTGCTTCAAACAGTGATTAATAAAAACTCAAGAAATTGGGAAGATTGCTTGCCATTTATTGAGTTTGCTTATAATCGTGTTGTACATTCGACTACTTCTTATTCACCGTTTGAAATTGTGTGTGGAATTAATCCACTAACTCCAATAGATTTATTTCCTTTGCCTGTGAATGAACAATGTAGCATGGATGGTAAAAGGAAAGATGAGATGGTGAAGGCACTTCATGAAAAGGTTAGTACACAAATTGAAGAGAAGAGCAAGCTCATCGCATCAAAGGCAAACAAAGGGCGGAAGCGTGTGACATTTGAACCCGGAGATTGGGTGTGGGTGCATTTCAGGAAAGAATGTTTTCCAAAGCAGCGAAAGTCCAAATTGCAACCGCGGGCAGATGGCCCTTTCCAAATCACCGAAAAGATCAACAATAATGCCTACAAAGTGGACTTGTCGGGTGAGTATAATGTATTAGCTACATTTAACGTTGCTGATCTTTCCCTTTTCGATGTAGGTACAGATTTGAGGACGAATCCTTTTGAAGATGGAGGGGATGATGTGATCCAAGAGTCGAGCCAGACGAAAGTGAGTGCGAGACGAGATCCATCGATAATCGAAGGCGAATCGATGACGTGATCGAGGGAAAAGCAAGTGAAACAAGTAATGGGATTGCTCATTCAAGAAACCATTGATAGGATGATATTCAATACTCAAAATAAGACAAGTTTCGTGTTCGGGTCGAAAGACGAAGTAAAATGGATCAACGCGTTACAAGCGGTCGAAGAAGAGGCTGAACTGCAAAACCATGCGGTCGCACCCCTTTAATGGCTTGCGGTAACACAGCCATAGTAAGGGAATTCGCTCGGGATTTCTGGGTCTACCATGCGACTGCATGGAAAACAACCATGCGGCCGCATGGTTATAAAATTTGACGCGTTTTTAATTTTTCCGCAAGTTTCCTTATTTTGTTAGAATTTGATACCAATTAAATTTCTTTCCATATTTTGATGATTTTGCACGATTTTAGCTAAGTTTTTTAGCTTTAGTATAAATATTTTTTCCATTACATTGTGTAGTGACTTTTGGCAATTATTACTGAATTCAAGAGAGACTTTTGCTTTCTTCCAATTTGTTCTTTTTGAAACAATAATTAAGAACTTATCAAGGATAATTCCTTGTGGCGTTTAACATTGGATCGTGGGTTCTTCAAGTTGTAAGCAACGGGTCTATTACATCACCGTTATCTTTTGGTTATTTGTTTCATCTTATTGGGTTCATTCCAAACTAGTTATTAATTGACGTTCTTGGGTTCCGCATCAATCTAGTTGTACGTTTCGTAGTCTAACTCTAACCCGTTTTGAATGTTTCATAACTATAAAGATTGGACTACTATGAGGTCCAATAATGGGTCTAATAAGCTTTTGTTCTAATAATTCTTTTATCTGATTTTTGAATTCTTGTATATTTTCTATAGTATACATTATTGGTCTTACTCTTATTATAACATTTTCTATTGATTCTATTTTGGTTTTAGGGTGATGTGGTTTCCAAAATAATAATGAGTTTTCTCCATAAACTTTTTCTATTTGTTCAATAATTTTTCTATACTTATTTCTATTCTTGTTTTTAGGACTTTTTTATACAATATTCTTTTATTTGTTACTTCATTGAACATGATTGGTTTTTTCTCCTATATATACAGCTAATAGAAAACTTATCTGATTATTTATTTAGTTCTTTTTACATAATATAGTTTGTCCATTATAAACTATATATAATCATTCTCTTTTTATACTATAATCTTCTAATCCATTTAGAAAACTCATTCCTAAATGTATATGGGGGTTTATATTCATACCTCTTATCTATATAATATGGTACTAAAAGATTTATTCCTCCTATTTTTATTGGTACTTTAACTTCTAATTCTGAAATATATATTTGTCCATCAAAATTTACATATCTATATGAACCAGTTTTATGAGTTATTAGGCCTTTATTTCTGATTGAAGTTATATGGCATTCACTAGCTCCTTTTTTTTAGTATATTTGGTCTATTTATATATTCTCCTTCTATTTTCATATTTCCGGCATTTTTGTAAAGTTTTATTTCATTTATATTACTAAATTCTTTTAACTGGTTTTTATAGGTATTTTAAGACTTTTTGATCTATTAATTAATTTTTATCCTTAAATGTTATATTATTATAACATTCTCCTTCATTTAATTCTATCATTTCATATTTATTTCTTGTTATACTAAATTCATATTCTTTCGGAATTAAACTTATTTGTTTATTTGGTTATATTATTTTGCTAATATCCTTACATTCTTTATATATTTCAATATATGGTTCATTGGAATAAATATTTCCATAATTAGCATTGATAAATGTATATAAAGCTCTATATTCTATGGTGATAACACCTGGTTGGATGATATCATCTCTATGTAGCTTAAAATGCAATCTTAAAACTTCATTAAAGTTTCTATATTTCAATGACTTACAATATTTTGGGTAACATCTAAACATTATTTTTTGATATGCTAAATTTCCTTCTATTGTTCCTAAATGACTATTTTTTAGATTTATTGTTCTTCCATCATGTAAGGTTATAGTTAAGGTTGAATCTATCTCTTTTTTGAATAATGATTTAAACATTATTTGTATTCCTACAGATAAATATATTAGATTTTTTCATTTTATTTTTTACTGAACTTTGTTAATAGTTTCTTCAACTGTATTTTTTATTAAAAGATTTAATTTATGATTTCCATATGTTGTTTTTACATCTATAGTTTTCTCAATTTTATGATATTCATTTATTGATATCCTTTATCTTTTCCAAATTCTGTCTAAAACTTTTTATTTTTCTATTTTTATCTAAAAATATTTTTTGCATTTTCTTAAATTTATCATTATCAAAGGTAACTTTTAATCCATAACCTTCTATTCCTTCATATTCTTGTATATTTATATTATTATTTTCTATTTCCTCTACTTCCTTATTCAGATCATGATTCATCTGTTTCACTTAAATATACTTTTTGCTTATAATATTGTTCAATATCTGTTATTTCACTTAATTCATCTTTTATTTTCAAATATTCTTTTTATAGTATTTTAACTTTCTTTTTATTACAGTCAGGGCTTATATGACTAGTGGTGGCTCAATTCGGCCTTTAACCTCACGATGAGTGCGATCCGAGCTCATGGCTCGTTTTCAATAGCTTGGCTCGTTGATTTGGGGCGAGCTGGGCTCGACCCACGAGCTCGTGACTCGTCCGAGCTCGTGGGCCGAGCTGAGTTTTGGCTCTTGGGCTCGTCTTTTTTTTTTAATAGAGAAAAACACAAATAATGTAATGAAAATACTTTTTAAAAAATACAAATAATTTAATGAAGACACTTTTTTATTTTTTTATTTATATCATATTGTAATATTTTTTATAAAGTATAAAATATTTATATAATGAAGACGAATTATTTTTTTAAATACGTTTAAAAAAATATTTTTTTGAATTTCTTTTTAAAGTAGATAAAATGTAAACTCTCCTCCTTTATCCAGACTTGGAACTGGCTACAACAATTTTAAGTAGGCGGAGTTAAAAAATTGTACACGAACAACTTGTTGTAACGTGTACAATTTTTTAAAGAAAATTAAATTTAATGATTAAAAAATAAGGAAATTTTGATTAATATAATTAAATCAAATGTCACTTATGACTTATCTGATGATATGCAATTTCAGCGTATTTATCTTGTAGTCGAAAATGAGCGTCCTGCCAATCCTTCACGCACATTAACGCTTCCAAAATATCTTCTTTCAGTTGGCTCCTGACATCGGTCAAAAACCTTTTACCTGCACTAAAAGTAGACTCCGAAACAACAGTACTAACCGGATGTGTCAGCAGATATTTCGCAATTGCAGAAACAATTAACCAACGCCTTTCATACTTTCTCCTAAACTTTTTTTAAATTGTTCTATCTGTTGACATATTATGATTGAAGTAATCAATTAATTTGGCAGGCATCACATTTTGAGTTTTGGTCGATTTTTGATGAGATGCAAATGTAGACGACATGGCACTAGATGAACACATTGCAGTTGCATCATATCTAAATATATTAATGCCTTGAAATAAATTCATTATTTTGGCATCATCTTCTTCAATTTCAGCCGAAGGAGTAGGTGCAGAGGGTACCCGACTAATATTCGCACCCATTTTTTCAGCATATAAATCATACATTTCACATAATGTTTGCTCTACATTCTTATAAGTGATAGGTATATCAAGTATTAAGACTTTATTGATTTGATCAATTATGTATTTAGTTCCCAAAATATTATATCGAGGATCCATTGCGCATGCTAAAGGAAATATTATAGGCAGTTATTCCCAATATTTTATAAACTTTAATTCCGTAACAACTATAATTTCACTAAAAGTAGGATCATTTTTATATTTATAGAATGTTCTTGCAATTATATAAAGGCGTTCAAGCACCATATAACTTGTGGGATAATAAACACCGGATAAAATCTTTGTGGTCTCATAAAAAGATGTTAAAAATCATTTTTAACTTTCAAAACTAAAACCCAATCGAATTCATTTAACATACCATCGTCATCACTTCTAACGTGTCTATTGTTATAAAAGTCAGTTATTAAATTTTCGAAACATTCACATGACTTTAATAGCAAGTAAGTAGAGTTCTATCTATGGTCTACGTCGCTAACAAATGTTTTAGCAGTCGTCACCTTTAATTCGGCACAAAAATTTTCAAATACTTATTTTCTACTAGGAGAGATCGTAATATATACTAATATATTCCTAATCCTCTGAAATTCATCATTTATATATTTTAAGTCATCTTGCACAATTAAATTCAAGATATGACACATGCAACGAATATGAAACAAATACCCACCAAAATCAAGTTGAAGTGTCTTATACAATTTATCGACGACTATCTTATTAACACTAGCATTATCAAAAGTAAAAGATCGAATTTTAGTCTACAATATTGGTAATAGCGTTATATATATTATTAGTATTGTGAGGAAATTCAATAGTTCTAAAGGTAATAATTTTTTTATGCATGCATCAAAGTGGGTCTATATGGTGTGCGGTTGCAGCTTTATATGCTCTTTTATTAATCCCTTCCATATATCAGAAGTTAAAGATATAACACCCTCATATTGTTTCAAATCCATAATTAATTGTTATTTTGAATTATTGAAATATTGTATTGTACCAGCACGAAGAGTGTTTCGACTTACCACAACGTACCTTGATTGTAGATATTCTTTCACAAACGAGACAAAGTGTTGGTTGTCTGCAATAGTCAAAGGTAACTCAGTGGCGGCAACAAATTTCACCATTTCGGTTCGAGTATTGTCCTCCGAATACACCTACATGGATAGGGGTGAAGTCGTAGAATCGACGTCTGGACTGCCAAATTACAATTGTGTTTGACTAGTTAGAAGAAGTCAATGTCCGACCGCATATGCTTTGTAGTGAAGGTTGAGATGGGTGGTACCAATTCCTTTTTGCCATGCCAATCTTTGTTGGCAGTATGTACATATTGCTTTAGATTCTGCTAGGCCATCGACAACTTTTTCCATTGAAATCAACTTAAGTGATCCTAACATTTTGCTTGTTTTTTGCTCTTTCGCTTTTCCCTCGCATTTGAGATGTTTAATTCGGCATCTTCATCTTCATGTTCTGCTTTAGGAACGTTAATATCATCCAAATCAATTGGATCGTGGCTTCCATGACCATGAATGTGAACATCTTTAGGTACATCATTTAGATTGACAAATTCATTTGGAAATTGACTTTGCGACGTCCTAGATGATTCGCCATGATGTGACCCACAACTCATATCAAATAAGCTCTAAACAAATGAGCGTTAGTCCATTTGTTTGATTGTTTATGATAAAATCCAAATATAATAACTAGAAAAATATAAATGTAGTAAGATTGTGAGAATTGAACATTTGATGAATTGAAATTGTAACTAATAAAATGTAAAAATTGAATTGATATTGTATATTTTGCAGTACAAGAGAGTAAAAACTCGATAATTAATATAACAAAATAGAGTTGAGACTTGAGAGAGTTGAAATAATGATTGAATAATTGATATGAAAAGAAAGGGGAGTTAAGGGGTATCTATAGTAGAAGGGGAAAAAAATTAAAAAAAAATAATAATTTCAGTGACCGTTTTGGTCACTATGTTTTGTGAGCCACGAGTTGAGCGGCTCGTGGCTTGTCGTTGAAACGAGCCGCTCATGGCTTGGCTCGCCTCCCAACGAGGCCCATTCGGCTCGCCCTCGGACTCGTGATTTTACGAGCCCGAGTCGCCCACGAGTCCTATTTCGACAAGCCGAACGGTCGAGCTAATTTTTGACATCCCTATATATGACCTATTTTCCCATAATTATAACATTTACATAGACTTGTATTTTTATGTTGACCATATGAGATATTTTTTCTTTTATAATATCTTTTTCTTGGTTTTATATTTTTTTATTAAAATTTCTAAATTTTTTAAACTTCTTATTTTTATATTTTCTTTTATTAACCCTTCTTTCAGGATTACATCCCAATTGTATATGATTTTTCATATTTTCACAACATATTCTAGTTAATTTTCTAGATTTTTTCAACAATTATCTTTGTTGACATATATATGCAAGTCTTTCAAATAAAAATTTTATTTTTAAACCTAAAGTTTTAGGTATTTCAATATTATATTTGACATATTTTTCAAATTATATTTTAAAATATATTCTCCATGAATCTAGTAACTTATTATAATACAAGTTTTGATATACTTTTTGATTTTTATTACTATAAAATTGAGTATAATAGTAATTTCTGAATTCCTAAGTATATTCTTTAGTTTTACACATATCACATATTATTAAATTTATTAATTTAGTCATAGCATTATCTTTTTCTCTTATTGCTTCTCCTTCAACATTTCTTATCTAATTTTCTCCTAAAAATTTATCTGAAATATATTCTACTAACTTTTCTATACCTTTTATATCTGATTTTATTATTTCTATTTGTACATTCTTTTTATTAATATTTTTGTATCATTACTTATTCCTTCCCACCCATTTCTAACATCTCCTTCAAAGGGTGCTATTATGAAATATATTATTCTTTCAATACTTTTCCATGTGTCATCTTTTTTATATAAAAAAAATAATATCATTGAATCTGTCCAAATTAATAAAACTTTTTAGTAGCTATTTTACAATTTAAATTTAATTTTGTTCTTCCATGGTTAATAGGTTTATTATAATTATCATTTAATTCAAACATGTCTCTATATTTATTTCTTTTAAGTGGTTGTCTGTCTCTTACTTTATCATAAAATTGTCTATATGATTTATTATATATAGGTGTATAACTTTCATCTGAATTTTGCAATTCTTGTTTAGAGATTCCTATTGGATTATGTCATCCTTCAATATTCATTAAAACTTGGTATTCACTTCTATCACTTAACCTTAATTGATCAAAATTTTCTACAAGTAAATCCAATTCCTCATTCATCTTGATTTTCTTCTACTTTTTATTTTCCTAGCATTTTTTCCCTAGATTCTTCTTCTTCTAATATTTTAGATAATATATTCTTTCTAAACTCATCATCCATACTTTCTATTTCTATTATTATATTTTCTTTTTCAATATGTTTCTTTCATATTTAGGTCATTTCTTTTTCTATAAATTTTTTATCTATTTTACTTTCTTTATTTTTATTATTTTCTTTTAATTCTCTAATTTCAATTTTTAATATATTTATATCATTTCATGCTTCTTTTACTTCATTTCTTAAATCTTAAACATCATTTATCAACATTTTTATTAATAATTTTTATTCTTCCATAAATTCACTTATTGACATCTTAATTTTTTCTTAATCATCTTTCTAACATATAAGTTAATTACATCTTTTATCTTCTTTTTCATCTATTATTTTTTCAAATCTTCTATTGGCTATATCTGTATTTATTAATTCTTCTTTTACTATCTTAAAGTATTTACTTTGTAATATTAAATTTTCACATTTTAATTTTATTAACTGTTTTCTTTTACTTTTATTCCATCTGATATTAATATTATATCTTGCATGTTTTCTTTTATCTTATTAATATTTGCAATTAATTTATTCAATCTTAAATCTGGATCATCATTTACACTCATTCTTTTCTTTATAATATATATTAATTTCTTAATCTTCATATACTTTAATAATTTTTTCGTAGATATATATAATTATTGATCCTATTATTAATTTTTCTAATATTTGTTCTTTTATTTCTTTGGGTAATTCCTTGACTATTGTTAGTGTCATTGTTTTTAATTTATTAGGAATAGGTTCTAAAAATATATATAACTTCCTTTTTTTCTTCTTCCAAATACCAATAATAATTTATTTTACCTATTTTAATTTTCATGATCTCTATAACTTTGATATCAATTAATTTGGGGAGTGCTACTTTGAGCAAACAAAAAACAAATAAATCAAATAAATCTATGTAAGCAATCTATCCAAATTCAAGTAATGATTAATTTTAAGGACTAAATTGGAAGATTTCTATATTGTAATGATTTGTATATAATATTTATAAGGAGAGGTATTTTAGGCACTTTAACTGGTTGAAATGGTCAAAGGCTAGTTTGAAAAAATAGCCTCTTTATTTTGGTCCATTTCATGTATTTCCTCGAAAAATAAGGAAATGGGGCAGATGGCTTCTTGACCATTACAATTTTTCAAAATGCCCATTTATTGTAAATAAAAAAATGAAAAATTATTAAAACCAATAGAAACAATGAAATTTTATTTTTGCCTTCACACCGACCTAAAGAGTGAAAGAGAGAAAGTTCCTGAGACAAAATCGCCATTTGTGAGCAAGGAAAATTGACGACCCATACCGGAGTTCTCCATTTCCGTGAAGAAGGTAAGCTTTTAAACTCTTGTCTACTATTAATCTTTGATTTCTTGAATGTTGCCATTAACCATTGATTTCTCAAATTATTGAGGGTTTATTTGTTGAAAATTCAATGAAAAATTGATTGTAGAACATAAATAATTAATGGGGCTTCAATTTTATTGGGGCGATCTTCGCCATTGGAGTCGTTTGCAACGAAGCAGGCAGAGAAAACCAGATGGCCCAGCGTCTGGAAAAACCAGACTGTCTGGGCCATTTTTTCTTATTTTTATTGAATTGTTTTTTATTTCGTTTTATTTAAATAAAATATAAATAAAGAATTTCAATAAATAATTAAAATAAATGTTAAATAAACAAGTAAAAAATTAAAATAAACAATGAAATAAAAAATGAACATTTAAATAATAAATAAATAATTTAAATGACAAATAAAAATATAAAATCAAAAGAGGTAATTTAAACAAGTAATTAAAATTTAAATAAACAATTGAAATAAATATTTAAAATTTAAAGAAATAATAAATATTCAATTAAGAATTAAACTAAATATCAAATAAACAACTAAACGAATAAAATAAATAATTAAATATTTATTTTTAAATGTTCAATAAATAATTTAAATAATTAATAAACATAAATAACTAAAACAAATAATCAAAATAAAAATTTGAAGTAAATTAAATAAACAATTGTAATAAATAATAAAAATAAAGCATTCAGGAGACAATTAAAATAAATGCTAAATAAACAAGTAACGATTAAAATAAATAATTTATATAAGTTATTGAAATAAATAATGAACATTTAAAAAATAAATAAACAATTTAAATAACCAAGAAATATAAATATTCAAAAGATTTGATTTAAATATGCAATTAAATAAAAATGATCAAAATTAGTAATTAAATATTAAATAAACAATTTCAATCAAACAATAATCATAATTTAAAAAATAAATTAAATAATAAATAAATAATTTAAATAATAAATAAATATAAATAATGAAATAAGTAATTTAAATAAGCAATTAAAATTTAAATAAATAATTGAAATAAATTAAATAAACAATTGTAATAAATAATAAAAATTAAACATGCAATAAACAATTAAAATAAATGCTAAATAAAAAAGTGAACGATTAAAATAAATAATTTAAATAAACTAATGAAATAAATAAAAAACATTTAAATAATAACTAAACCATTTAAATCATCAAGAAATACAAATATTCAAAATAAATGATTTAAAGAAGTAATTAAATATAAATAATCAAAATTATAAATTAAATAATAAACAATTTCAATCAAGCAATAATAAAAATTTAAATAATTAATTAAACAATAAATAAAAATTAAACTAATAAATAAATATAAATAATCAAAATAAGTAATTAAAATAAGTAATTAAAATTTAAATAAACAATCAAAACAAATATCTAACACTTAAAATAAATAATTAAATATTTATGTTTCAATGTTGAATAAATAATTTAAATAACCAATAAATATAAATAATCAAAACAAATAATTTAAAAAAACAATTGAAACAAATAATTAAAAATTAGGCGTTCAATAAACAATTAAAATAAATGTTAACTAAACAACTAAACAATTACAAAATAATTTAAATAAATGCTTAAATGTCCAATAAATAATTAAAACAAATAATTTAAATAAACAATTCAAACAAATTAAATAAATAAAATAAATAAACAATAAAGAATTATATATTCAATAAACAAATAAAATAAATGCTAAACAAACAAGTAAACGATTAAAATAAATAATTTAAATAGACTATTGAAATAAATAATGAACATTTAAAAAATAAAAAACAATTTAGATAACCAAGAAATATAAATATTCAAAATAATTGATTTAAATAAGTAATTAAATATAAATGATCAAAATTAGTAATTAAATATTAAGTATACAATTTCAATCAAACAAAAATCATAATTTAAATAATTAAAAAATAATAAATAAACAATTTAAATAATAAGTAAATATAAATAATTTAAATAAGTAATTGAAATTTAAATAAATATCTAACATTTAAAATAAATAATTAAATATTTACGTTTAAATGTTCAATAAATAATTTAAATAACCAATAAATATAAATAATTTAAATAAATAATTGATACAAGTAATAAAAAATTGAGCATTCAATAACAATTAAAATAAATGTTGAATAAACAACCGAACAATTGAAAATAATTTAAATAAACAATTGAAATAATGAAAATTTAAAAAATAACTAAACAATTTAAATAACCAAGAAATACATATATTCAAAATATTTGCTTTAAATCAGTAATTAATTATAAATAATCAAAATTAGTGATTAAATATTAAATAAAAAATTTCAATCAAACAATAATCAAAAATTAAATAATAAATAAATATAAATAATCAAAATAAGTAATTAAAATAAGTAATTAAAATTTAAATAAACAATTGAAATATATATCTAATATTTAAAATAAATAATTAAATATTTACGTTTAAATGTTCAATAAATAATTTAAATAACCAATAAATACAAATAATTAGAACAAATAATTTAATAAAAATTTGAAACAAATAATAAAAAATTAAGCATTCAATAAACAATTAAAATAAGTATTAAATAAACAACAAAACAATTCAAAAATGGTTTTAATAAACAACTGAAATAAATAATGAATATTAAAATAATAAATAAATAATTTAAATAACCAAGAAATATAAATATTCAAAATAATTTATTTAAATAAGTAATTAAATATAAATAATCAATATTAGTAATTAAATATCAAATAAGCAATCTCAATCAAACAGTAATCATAATTTAAATAATTAATTAAATAAGAAATTAATTACTTAAATAATAAATAAGTATTAATAATCAAAATAGGTAATATGAATAAGTAATTAAAATTTAAATAAAGAATTGAAATAAATATTTAATATTTAAAATAAATAATTAAATATTTATGTTTAAATGTTCACTAAATAATTTAAATTACCAATAAATATAAATAATTAAAACAAATAATTTAAATAAACAATTGAAACAAATAATAAAAAATTAAGCATTCAATAAACAATTAAAATAAAGAGAAGAAGCACTAAATTGAGGTTTATTAGGACCAATGCTACGAGCTTCCGGAATGCAATGAGACCTTCGTAAAATTGATCATTATGAGTGTTACGACGAATTTGATTGGGAGGTTCGTTGAATAAACAACTAAACAATTCAAAAAATAATTTAAATAAACGTTCAAATGTTCAGTAAATAATTAAAAAAATAATTTAAATAAAAAATTCAAACAAATTAAATAAATATTTGAAATAAATAATAAAGAATTATTCATTCAATAAAAAATTAAAATAAATGTTAAATAAAATATTAAACAATTAAAATAAATAATTTAAAAAATTTATTTTTTCGCTTTTTATAATTTGTTGTTTAATTTTTAATTACGCTCATTTTCATTATTCCATTATCTGTTCTTTTTTGCGTATATTAATTGCAGTTAAGTTAGTTTAATTTTGTAATACTGTGCTTTATTCATTTTCAATTAACAATGTTCTAACAATTGAAATTTTGTAGGATGGATTATCATTTGGATATTGCCATGAGATAGAATTCTAGCAAAGTTACATCGAACTGTAACTTTGCCAGCTTCACATCAGTATTGGATTTTTGGACGAGGAGTACACAGAAATATTAAGTCAATTCTGTTTATGGCCCCTGTATTCGCAGCGCTTTGTACAGTTTTATGGGCAATTGCTCGATTCATTACTATGTTGACTACTTAAGGCAGTTTGTAGAGATGCTTTTTACTTTGATCTTGGGGGGCAAGGTTGCAACATTTTTCATAGTCAAGTTTGCTCTCATCACCGGGTTGAAATGTACATGCGAAAAACCAACGAGGGCCCGTATTTCGACAAACAAGGGGTTGTTGAATGATTATTTTAATGGGCACACGACAATGACACTGCGCAGTTAGGAAATGCATTCAAGAAAAATAATATGCAGAATCGATGAAAATAATTAGTGAAATATTTAAATAAAAAACTAAATCTGATAATTAAAATAAATAATTAACATAACCAATGAACATAATTAATGAAATATTTAAATAAAAAACTAAATATAATAATTAAAATAAATAATTAACATAAATAATATACTTAAATAATTAATATCAATGTTATAAATAATTACATTGTCAAAATTTTACTAAAAAATGTTAAATTTTATTAAAGTAGGCAATCAAAATTAATGTTACATTGTCAACAATTACATATATGTTACATTGTCATGCAGATGAATCCGACTTGTACAAAATCTTCTTGTATGCCCTGTTGCACCGCACCTATCGCACTTATGAGGTCGAAGAAATTTTTCAATAGATAGTATTCTAGACATACGTGTACGTCCAGGAGTACATGATCCGACTACTGGTGGCAACAAGTTATTCAGTGAGAGAATGTGGTAGGGAACTTTCTGCTCGACTTCATTTGATACAAGAAATATTGTTTCGGCATACGCTACTATCCAATAATCAGTCATGTAATAAGTACTGAATAAAGTGTGTATTGAAAATCCTCTATGCATAGTCATTGCCACTACATGTGTACACAGAAAACTCTCCAACTGAAACTGTCTACACATACATGTGTCATCATTCAAGTTCACGATGTATTCGAAATTACGTGCACATCTCACGGAGAAGCGAAACTGATCCTGTGGTTTTACACATACCTTTCTCGCCATCTCTAGAGTCTTGAGGAGTTTATCTTCCTAAGCCGGGGTTAGCACACTTGTGTAACTCTATGATTCATCATGTCGATCATGAAACCACTATTGTAGCTTGTCACGAATATTCTCAATCATTACGAGTATTGGTAACTCTCGATCCTTCTTGAATAAGGCATTGAGCGACTTCGCATTACTCAAAGTCATCATGTTGTATCGACATCCTGAAAAATGTGATCATGTCCAACGTTCGATCTCTATCTCTGTTAGATACTCCCATGCAGCGTACGATTTTTTTCTATTTCGACCTTGAACTTTTCAAACTCTGGCCTCTACAGCTCTCTTAAACAACGTAACGATGTTACTGCCTCGATACCTAATTTTCAGGTTTCCCTGTATATGGTACACACAATAATCATGATGTGCCTCGGGGAAGATTTCAACAATACCATTTATTATTGACTGCCCTCGGTCGGTTACGAATGCAAGATTCTCGATATCCCCAATTACTTCTCTCAATTTCGTGAAAAATTAACGCATCGCTAGATCATTTTCTCCGTCGACCATGCCGAATGTAAGAAGGTAAATTTGGATGTTGGCATCTTGACGTATTGCAATAATCAACCTACTCCCATATCTAGCCTTAAGGGTTGTACCGTCGACTAGGATTAGGGGTCGCATTGCGTTTCGAAATCCTCGAACGTATTGCAAGGGCCATAAAGAAATATTTGAAGCAATTCTTGTCATCCTTCTCAATAAAAAAATGTCGGTCCAGTATTAATTTTTCTCATGTTATAACAATACCTGGCCAGTTTAAATAAACAATAATCATAATTTAAATAATCAATTAAATATTAAATAAACAAAAACCCAATTGAATTAAATAATTAAATAGTTATTAAGAGGGTATTCGGCAGACATTTTTATGTAAATATACATTTTTGAATAGTAAATTGATGAGAAATGTATGTTGAAAAATAAGAAAAAGTTTTTGATTGACGTGTAATATTATTTTAATAAAGAATATGTGGTTGAAAAGAATAGAGAGAAAAATACATTTTGAAAAAATGGGTACGAAACGAGGTCTAAATAAACAATTGAATTGAATAATTAAATAAATATAAAAACAAACAATTGAAATAAATAATTAACAATTAAAATAAATATTAAAAAAAATCTAAACAATGAAACACCTGACCAATTTAGCATAACTCTCATCGGTCGAATCCATTAAGTCATTCAATCTCATTTTTTGGCCTTTCAAGCCCTCTGATAGCTCATGACCACCCTGTACTCTCGACGAACGTCATTGATGATATCCAAAGGTCTATAAATTATTCGTGGGTCCTGAAACTTGTACATTATTTCTCGACCAATGAACCATGATCGAGCTTACCTGTGATCATTTCGACGAATACTCACTTTCGCAAATATGTTCCAGTGCATACTTACGAACTGTAAAGAACTCATTTGTGTTCATTTTCGTCGCTCACAAACGCCAATGACAAATGTCGTCAATGCAGATAATTGTTACGTCAACTTGTTTGATTTCTTCACTTTAAACTCGAAATTATGCTTCAAAGCAATCCGGTGCACAATTTCTTACAATTCTTTTTTTTATTCGAACAGTTGCTCGACATATACATCTTCATCATCGGGAACCACATGCGACCAATTAGAGGACCGTATACTCAGTCTGACCTGTGAGCTCCCACCCGATTCATGTCTCTCACAGGATAAAACAATCAAATTATCATTCGTAAATACATTTTCATTTTCGTTGTCTTCAACTGTCGACTGAATTTTGTGTGTAACAGTGTAATCATGGTGAGTAGCAATTGTTTCGAAGATAATCACATCATCTTCTTGAGCAATATGAACTGTATCCCAAACATCATTTACATTATGATCCTCTTCATCGAAAACTTCTTGTTTTCCATCGAGGACATTCTTCCTTAATAAAGTACGCAAATACAAGTCGACTTTCAATCTTAATTCAATTTAATTAGATACTTCATCTCCTCTTCAGAAATAACTTTCATAGGTGGAATTGAAATGGTTGAATGCTTCTGAAATAAAAATCTCAATTCCATATCGTACTAAGAGGGATCGACATTAAGCATGTTCTGTATATCATGATACATTTCTGTAAACGATATACTTATAAAAATTGCTTTAATTCCATCTTTTTCACTTGTCCATTTTCATTTCCACTGACAATTTTCATTCTTTCGAAATAAAGTAACAATTGGAACACAACTGATGCCATATCTTTATCACAAATTAAAAATATTAGAAAATAATTAGATTAAACATAAGGAAATAATATATAATTATCTTAATTGTTCATTTAATATTTAATTTAATTTTTTATTTAAAATATTTCATTAGTTATTTTGATTGTTTAGTTAATATTTATTTAATTTATTTCAATTAGTTATTAATTTACTTAAATAAACAATATACATAAACAATTAACAAAATTAATGAAATATAGACAAATAAATTATTAAACATTATTTTAAAAAAAAGGTCCGGGCCAGCTGGAAACAGTAGGCCTGGAATGTCCAAACTGGCTATTTTCCGCTGGCCCAGAGAGTCGGCCGTTATTGCCCCCATCTACTTTGTTTGACAATTTTACAGACGACTATAAATAATATGCATATAGATGAATTTTTTTCCTCCTTTTTGTTAAAAAAAAATATATACATCCGTTTAAGACTAATAATTTATCTGCCTACGTCAAAATAAGATTTGAAAATTCGAACAATATACTAATTTAACTAAAACGAAATTAAAAATACATATTTTTACCAATTTCGGGTGATGGCTATGAATAATATTTTTTTGTTGAGCTTTTGATAATTTTGTGAGATTTCAATGTTCAAGCAGGTGGAAGAGAAATTTTTTTTTTTAGCTGTGTTGGAGAATCTGATAAGGAAAGTGATTTAATTTTGAAATTTAAGTGGGAGTGTTTGGGTTTATTAATTTTTTAAAAGAGGATATTATTGTCTTTTTAACAAATGTTATGTTTTTGTAATTACAAAACATGATAAGGGCAAAAATGTCATTTAATTTTAAAAGGCCCTTTTGCTGAATGGCAAAAAAAATATTGGTCAATGAGGCAAAGTTGTTCTTTGACTTGGTGCTTTTGAAAAGTACCCCTTGAAAAATACACCTTACACAAATGATGATGATTATTTTTTTTTTCATAGACAAAAAATAAGAAAAGTAGTGTAGAATATAAAATAAATGATACAAAAAAATCAAAATGTATTTCTTTAAAATCTTAAAAAAAAAAAATGGTTGTAGAAATATAACATTATTTTGTGGATAATTCAAGCATAGAAACCTTCTCAATAAAACTTATCGAGGCAACATTGTAGAAAAAAAAGGGTATTATTTTTTTTTTTCATAGACAGAAAATAAGAAAGGTAGTGTAGAATATAAAATAAATGATACACATAATGTATTTAATTAAAAACTTAAAAAAAAAAACTCATTTTAGAAATATAACATTATTTTGTAGATAACTCAAGCATAGAAACCTTCTCAATAAAACATATCGAGACAACATTTTGGACAAAAAATAAAAAAAAGGCTGTATTCGTGTTCATCCAAAAAAGAGACTAGGACGAACCTTTCCCACCATTTGCCAAGCGTGAAGCGATATGCGAGGGAAATAAAAATATAAAGGGTGGGTTCATGAACCTTGTGCTAACCTTTCCCCTCATCCAGGCTAGATACACATGGACAAATTAAGAAAGCATTTTATACTATTAATAGAATCAATTATAAGTTATCTAATAAAAAGTTGCCATTTGTCATTTTTCTAAAATGACCAAATTAGCCTAGAGTTTAGATGAAAATCTATAAATATCCCCTCCCGAAAGAGAAAACCATGCAATTTTAATATTTTCCTCTCAAAAGCTATTTTTCCTCTTGATCTTGTTAGAACATTGAAATCAAAGAGTTTTGGAGGTAAAAATCATAGTAAGGTGAGAGAATTGGTTGATCTGAGTTTTACCATTAAAAAATTGTTCAAAAATTGATGCGCGTCTATTGGAAACTCTGAACGAACAAACCACGAAACTTTGTTATAGCTAGTTGACGCCGGATAGGATAATGATTATCCTATTGACTTGTTGTAGCAGATGATTCGCAAGAAAAGAACGATAGAAAACGCCCAAAAAAAATAGAGAAAATACTCTGAATTCAACTCAATATTATTAATAATGCCGAATGCTGAAAACGAACCCATAAGCCGGGTTAAATAGCTGCGAAATACGAAATTATTGAAAAATTACCAAAAATGGCAAAATCCCGAAATTATACCAAAATAAAATATTAAGTAAAAGAAGTAAGTTGCCAAAAATTTGGCTTAATTCGAGTTCTCTAACATATAGAAAAAAGGAAACTAAATATTACCATAAATAGTAAAAAATAACTTAAAATTGAATTTTGGAAAGGAAAACAGTGAATTTTGGGCTTGAAATTGACGTCCACTGAGCAAAGCTAGGTGGCCACGACGTGCGCGCCGAAGAGAGCTTTCCGAATTGGGGTCATAATAGCGATTCCGATAACCGTAGCCAAAGTTATGGCCAAATTACCAAAGACGCGTCAAAATCTCCCAATTAAGGAAATAATGGTGATTTACTTTCCATCTTTGCGCCGATCCGCCATCTCATGGTATCTCAGCGCCATCATCGTGCAATCTGACAAATCAGCATCACTTGACTCGGATCCTCCTGCATCACTAGTAGATCTTGGAAATCTATTAGATCCACGAAAAAAATAATAAAACTGTAGAAAAGCTATGACTGAAAGTTGAAGTCGAAGTGAATAGCAACGATAATCCTATGGATAGTGATGCTAATCCTAAATGATAACGATGTTTTTCCCATTCGACAGTGCCATTGAAGAAAGAAGATGTCCATTGCAAACATGATTCACGCATGGCGAAAGTCTGAAAATGCTAACAGCAGAGAATGTGTTATTACATGCACAAATTGAGAATTTGGAAAGAAATTAGCAAGAAGAATTAGGTGAGAATCAATAAAAACATCCACAAGTTCTTTCTGCTGGAAGAATAACAACTAGCATGCGTCAAGAGCTAATGAAAGTATAACTGAAAAGAAAAATAAAGGAGCGTGATGAAGCTAAAACTGTTGTGGGAAAATCGATGAATGAGGTAATTTCACAAGATTAGAGATCCATTCGATACTATCGTAAGGACTGTCATGGATCAAAGAACTCTATCGATGCTTCAAAAAGGAGGATCACATGAAAAAATTGAAGACGGGAAACCATCGTATCTAGTTAGAGAGTAAGGTCGATGAGTCAGACCAAGGCAGTCTGCACCAATGCAAGCACCTACGAATGCTCCTACCTCTTTACCCTAGTAAGGAAAATCAACAACATAATTGGAGGCCATGAACACCCAACGAAATTATGCTCATATAGACAAAAGGCCTAGTAGGAAGTAATTTGGATCGAGGTAATCCTAAAATCACATCTTTTTCAATTTTATTTAGATGTGATGATTATCGGGGAGTCATATATTTCAACTATGATGCATTGGTAGTGCGGTCTATATAGTTCATAACGGCCTTACCTGCATGCAGGTAGATAATAAGAGCTCCATAAATATTTTGTTTGGAAGTTCATTTGATCAAATGCAGGTTGATCACTCATAGATACCCATGGCTGACCCTGCATGGCTTCATGGGAAATAGCTTGATCCCAAGAGAATAAAAAACGTTGTCAATCGAACTCCGTGAAAATTCAATTATATTTCAAGGATTCATGGGCTAAAGATCGTGGATAGCAAATCTGTCTATAATAGGATCTTGGAAAGACCCACTATAAAACAGCTGAAAAGCGATAACACTATTCATCATCTATGCATGAAATTCGAAACTCTCCAAAGGATAGTTAACATCAAGATACTGCACGTCAATGCTATGTCAACACCTCAAAGAAAGTAGCCACAAAACCCAAAGAGGGCAATACCATATTTATGGTTGAAACAAAGAAATACATGCTTGAAAACCATCTTTTAGGAAAGTGGATATTCGATTTTATCAAAGAAAGGTTGAAAGACCTGCCTGCTAATAAAGATGAATTCTTAACTACTAGATGAATGTCGCCAAAAAAATTCTAAAAGAATTTGAGGTTCATCCTACTAAAGAAACTTCAACTGAAAGTGAGGCTTATCCCACCTAAGACATCTTACATATAGGCGAGGTCGACCCCGTCTAAGAAATACAGGGACTGATTTTTACCGTAAAGAAAATTATTTGCGAGACCATGTTTGCATATTTGTAGGTGTCATAACATGTTGTAGTAACACTCGAAGTACTAATGTAATAAAAAAAGCCATAGCAATGGACGACATAGCAATTAATAGTCTCTTATGTTGTTATGATAATTTACTAAAACTTCATTTGGTAAAAAGTGTTATCAAATAAAGGAGACCACCACAAATACAATGAATTGTGGTAATTGATAAACGATTATTGTAAATATGGAACGTGCCCGAATGACGAACAAATAATGTAGTACGAACATAAACAAATTGTCGAATAATGAAATCGCACTAAGTAAATAATGAGATTTTGATCAATAAATTGCAAGGAAAGAAGTCAAATTTCAATAAATAAATAAGACAAAAGGCGAGCTATCTATCCAAGTTAAGAATTATTGTTCTCATATGCTTCTTTTGTAAAGCGTCTAATACACCTAATGGAAGAGGAAAACGAGCAAAAAGTCACTAAAGGAAAGCTTAGAGATATTGATTGACCAATTCCTCTCATTATAAAATTGATAGCAAGCATTTCTCCATCCAATCAATTAATTTGTACGGCTCCACATCTACATTGATAGGCAAGTGCTTATTCTCCTTTGTTTTTGCTTATAATAAGAAGATTGAATTCAATATCTAATAATTGTTCCAAATTAAATCAAATTATTGACATATTGGTGACTGACTTGGATCAAATTTATCAAAGAATAGGCCTCTAATGTAACTAGTTATGAATATAGCAATGCCTATAAGATTCATCGACTGTTTAAACTCATTCGTACATCCAAATTAAAGTTCCATAGTAGATTCCTTAGAAATCATTAAATTCGGACCGAAATTGAAAAATGAATTATATGTAGCTAAATAATTATCACTTGAAGCAACTTCTTTTATCCAATCACAATTTCACTTATGCCCCCATTTGATACTCATTTTAATCATTTTTTTTGACAAAATCTCATTTTGCTACAGCAGTAGGCTTAAATTGAAATTATAAAACAAGTCAGTGCTTTTATCAGATGGAGATAATATTGATAATGCCATTGAGCTATTTCGGACCATTTTGCCTTCACTTGTTCATGGAAATTTACAAAACCATCCTCAACATTTTAACCATTCACTTTTGAGTTTTATGAAAGCAAATCACTGCTCCTCCCTTTACTGCATTCGGGATACATGACAAGCAGAAATTGATGAAAAAAGGACAAATCGAAGCTCCGATAAGCCGATTTACCGATGAGAGTCAGCACCTCTATCAAAAGAATCATTTTTCCGTCCAAGAATCGTTCATCTCCACAAAAAGACGAACAAAAAACTATCCGACCTTCAAATCCATGAGCTTCTTCAACAAATCTATCTTTAAGATGGAGTACGAGGGATCTCAATGAGGCTGTTACTGTGAACGCATGGTAACCATTTGATACTGAAAGTTGCATTTTTTGTAATCTATCCATGTGTGATGAGCTTCTTCAACAAATCGAGCTTTAAGATGGCGTACGAGGGATCGTAATGAGCCTGTTACTGTGAACACATGGTAACCATTTGTTATTGAAAGTTACATTTTTTGTAATTATTGGAGTTGAAATGAAATGATATGCATTTAGAAAACTTACTTCCAAAATGAAATACAAGGAGGCTATATAAACAGCATACGGGAACGGACCACAAGTCCAGCTGGTGTAACTAACTCTAACTAAACTAACTTTCCAACTGATTGACTAACCAACTAACTAATTTATATACAGGTTTCATATCTATATTTGCGGCTCTAATACTCGCCCTCAAGTTGTACTGTAAATGTTTTTGACAGACATCTTGGACAATAAAGAACTAAGTGCAACAGCATGAAGTGGTTTAGTGAAGATATCTGCGAGTTGGTGTCGTGATTGGATTGGAAGAAGCTTAACTAGGCCAGCTGCAATTTTATCTCGAATGAAGTGGCAATCAATCTCGATATGTTTGGTTCTTTCGTGAAAGATGGGATTGGTGGCAATTTGGATCGCCCTTGATTGTCACAGAACAGAACAGCTGGAGATGCTTCAGGAATCTGAAAATCTTTTAACAATTGAGTGATCCAAATGATTTCACTAACGGTGGCAGCAAGTGCACGGTATTCTGCCTCAGCTGAAGACCGTGAGACCGTGGATTGTCTTTTGGCTTTCCAAGAGATCAGTGAATCTCCAGTGAATATGCAGAAACCAGTGGTAGACTTTCTTGTGTCAAGGCAAGCACCCCAATCAGCATCTAAAAAGGTATGAAGTTTGATGGGAAGAAAATACCCTGACCAGGGCTGCTCTTCAAGTAACGAAGAAGGTGGTGTGCTGCTTTGAGATGAGGTAAATGAGGTTGAGCAAGAAACTGACTCAATTTATGTACAGCATAGGTAATGTCAGGTCTGGACAATGTCAAGTAGATTAACCTTCCAATTAGTTGCCTGTACTGTGAAGAATCTGGTAATAAGTCTCTTTCATGTAAGCTAAGGCATGCCTTTGGATCCATGGGTGTATTAATCGGTTTGCAGTCTAAATAACCGGCATCTTCAAGTAATTGTAATGTGTAATGCCTTTGAGAAATGACCATACCTAATTTTGAACGAGCAATCTCAATACCTAAAAAATACTTCAGACAGCCTAAATCCTTAAGCTTGAATTGAGAATATAAGAACTCTTTTAAAGAGTCAATAACCTGTGAATTGGGACCAGTAATGACGATGTCATCGACATATACTAATAGTGCCACAAAGCTATTCCCAGATCCTTTGGTAAATAAAGAATAGTCAGCTTTAGACTGTATAAATCCATATTGGATGAGAACTTGTGAGGACTTTGAACTCCACTAGCGTGATGCTTGTTTAAGTCCATATATAGACTTGTGCAACTTGCATACTAATCTTTCTCCCTTGTTGACAGTGTTCTAAGTTTTATAGCCAAGAGGAAGATCCATGTACACTTCCTCAAATAAGTCTCCATTCAAGAATGCGTTATTGACATCTAGTTGGACCAAATGCCAATTATTGTAAGCAGCAAGAGCAAGGAGCAGTTTAACAGTTACTATCTTAGCCACAGGAGATAATGGTGTCGAAATAGTCAAGACCCTCTTGTTGTGTGTAGCCTTTGGCAACAAGACGAGTTTGTGTCTTTCAATTGATCCATCTGAATTATATTTTATATTGTAAATCCATCAGCAACCTACAAAATGCTTATCCTTTGGTAAGGGAACTACAGACCAGGTATGGTTGAGTTCCGTAGCCTCAAGTTCAAGCTCCATAGCTTCACGCCACTGTGGAAATTTAACTGCTTGATGATAGAATTGTGGTTCAATTTGAGATGAGACACTTAAAGTGAAGTTGCGATGACCTGGGGATAACTTCGCATAAGAGATGAAGTGACTAATGTTGTGAGGTGATTGGGAAGGATTGCTAGAATTCGGTGAAACCATGTTACAATGAAAATCTTTGAGATATTTTGGAGGATTGCGAATTCTCTGTGATGTCCTAACATTATTTTGAATAAGGATGGATTGAATGGGTTGGATGTCATGAGATGTGTCTTCTTGGGATGAGGTAGGTCCAGTAACATGTTCAATGGAATCATTACTGGTATAATGCGGAATGAATCTGTGAGTTGATTACCTTTAATGACAGTGTAAAAGGGGAATACAATTTCATGAAAAACAACATCACGTGACAAGAAAACCTGCTTTGTAATGATATCATAGAGCTTATAGCCTTTTACGCCGGGTGGGTATCCCAGAAAAATGCATATTCTAGCCCGAGGTTGGAACTTGTTTCTCTGTGCAGACAATGTAGAAGCAAATGCAAGACATCCAAACACCCTAAGTGAAGAATGATCAACTGATTTAGTGTGCAGTATTTCATAGGGAGTTTTGTGCTTCAAGAGAGGAGATGGAGTTCTGTTGATTAGGAAAGTAGTTGTTAATACACATTCAGACCAGAATTCGATTGGGACTCTGGACTGAAAATACAAGGCTCTTGCAACATTCAATAGGTGCTGGTGTTTTCGTTCCACAACCAAGTTTTGTTGTGGCCTTTCTACACAGCTGAATTGGTGCAAAGTCCCCTTTTCAGCATGTAATGTGTAATGCCTTTGAGAAATGACCATACCTAATTTTGAACGAGCAATCTCAATACCTAAAAAATACTTCAGACAGCCTAAATCCTTCAGCTTGAATTGAGAATATAAGAACTCTTTTAAAGAGTCAATAACATGTGAATTGGGACCAGTAATGACGATGTCATCGACATATACTATTAGTGCCACAAAGTTATTCCCAGATCCTTTGATAAATAAAGAATAGTCAGCTTTAGACTGTATAAATCCATATTGGATGAGAACTTGTGAGAACTTTGAACTCCACTGGCGTGATGCTTGTTTAAGTCCATATATAGACTTGTGCAACTTGCATACTAATCTTTCTCCCTTGTTGACAATTTCTGAGTTTTATAGCCAAGAGGAAGATCCATGTACACTTTCTCAAATAAGTCTCCATTCAAGAATGCGTTATTGACATCTAGTTGGACCAAATGCCAATTATTGTAAGCAGCAAGGAGCAGTTTAACAGTTACTATCTTAGCCACAGGAGATAATGTGTCGAAATAGTCAAGACCCTCTTGTTGTGTGTAGCCTTTGGCAACAAGACGAGTTTGTGTCTTTCAATTGATCCATCTGAATTATATTTTATATTGTGAATCCATCGGCAACCTACAAAATGCTTATCCTTTGGTAAGGGAACTATAGACCAGGTATTGTTGAGTTCCGTAGCCTCAAGTTCAAGCTCCATAGCTTCACGCCACTGTGGAAATTTAACTGCTTGATGATAGAATTGTGGTTCAATATGAGATGAGAAACTTAAAGTGAAGTTGCGATAACCTGGGGATAACTTCGCATAAGAGATGAAGTGACTAATGTTGTGAGGTGATTGGGAAGGACTGCTAGAATTCGGTGAAACCATGTTACAATGAAAATCTTTGAGATATTTTGGAGGATTGCGAATTCTCTGTGATGTCCTAACATTATTTTGAATAGGGATGGATTGAATGGGTTGAATGTCATGAGATGTGTCTTTTTGGGATGAGGTAGGTCCAGTAACATGTTCAATGGAATCATTACTGGTATAATGGGGAATGGATCTGTGAGTTGATTACTTTTAATGACAGTGTAAAAGGGGAATAGAATTTCATGAAAAACAACATCACGTGACAAGAAAACCTGCTTTGTAATGATATCATAGAGCTTATAGCCTTTTACGCCGGGTGGGTATCCCAGAAAAATGCATATTCTAGCTCGAGGTTGGAACTTGTTTCTCTATGCAGACAATGTAGAAGCAAATGCAAGACATCCAAACACCCTATGTGAAGAATAATCAACTGATTTAGTGTGCAGTATTTCATAGGGAGTTTTGTGCTTCAAGAGAGGAGATGGAGTTCTGTTGATTAGGAAAGTAGTTGTTAATACACGTTCAGACCAGAATTCGATTGGGACTCTGGACTGAAAATACAAGGCTCTTGCAACATTCAACAGGTGCTGGTGTTTTCGTTCCACAACCAAGTTTTGTTGTGGCCTTTCTACACAGCTGAATTGGTGCAAAGTCCCCTTTTCAGCAAAGAACTCCTTGAATGCCAGTTCTGGTGCATTGTCTGATCGTAATACCTTGACCTTGGCATTGAACTGAGTAGTCACCATGTTGAAGAATCTTGGAATAACTTTTGTTGCATCTGACTTATTGTGTAACATGTAGATCCAAGTGAATCTTGAGCAACCATCAACGAGAGTGAGGAAGAATCTATGTCCCAAGTATGATGGAACTTGATATGGCCCCCAAATATCACAATGTACAAGATCAAATGGGTGATTTGACAGATTATTATTCGAATCAAATGACAACCTTCTTTGTGTGGCAAGTGGACATATATGACAAGGAACATTTTTATTTAGTATTGCAACATCACACAGCAATTGATCTTTTAAACTATCGAGTCTTTTGAAAGAAACGTGACCAAGTCTATTATGCCATACATGTACCGAAACATTATTAACAAAAGTGTTTGAAGCTGAATTTAAAACTTTTGCATCAAGAACATATAATCCTTGTAAATGATCACCCTTGCCAATCATTTTCCTGGTTCTGATTTCCTGAATTACGAAATGATCACGAAAAAAGCTAACGGTGAGTTGCGATCTATGAGTTAGAGCACTGACAGATAATAAATTGAACTTGAACTGTCGGACAAACAAGACATCATGCAGAATAATGTTTGAGCTCAACTTGACATCTCCACACAGCCTTACTGGGATTTGTGTGTTATTTGGCAATGTAACGGTAGCATTATCAATAATTCTCATTGATAAAAAAGCACCAGCAATAGAGCACACATGTTTGGTTGCACCTGAATCAACTATCCAAGTGTTGTGTGATGAAAACATAGGATCAACTATAATGGAATAACATGTACCTGTAGCATATGAAGTGAGGTTGTTGTCTTGTTGATCAGTAGTAGTAATGTTTGAACTTGATGCCAAGTGAGTTGACAACATAGACATTAATTGCTGATACTGGTTGGAGTTTAGGTTCTAAACAAAGTTCCCAAGATTTGGTTGTTGCTCATGTTGTTTGTCCTCAGCCTGATACATCATTGATCCTGTTGCGTACACGAAATGATTGGATTGTCTATTTTTGAAAAAATTGGCATTACTTTCGCATACGGTGTCTGTTTTGGGCCCATAGTCACATTTCAGAAAGCTGGTGACGATTCAAAATGAGGTTCGTTTGGAAGAACGGGCAGTTTTGTACACGGAACGATTGGATTGTCAATTTTCGAAAAAATTGGCATAACTTTCGCATACTGTGTCCGTTTCGGGCCCATAAAAACATTTCGAAACGCACGCGAATTTTCGTAACAAGGTTCGTGTGGAAGAACGGGCACTTGCATACATGAAAGGCTTGAATTGTCAGTTTTCAAGAAAATTGGCATAACTTTCGCATATGGTGTCTGTTTTAGGCCAATAACCACATTTCAAAAAGCTCACAATGATTCTTAACGAGGTTTTTGTGAAAGAACGGGCACTTGCGTACATGAAGGAATGTAAGACTCAGTGATTGGGTTTACTGGGTAGTTTAATTTTTGGTTGTCAAGTCCTGACTTATTTTTTATTGTCCTGATTTCATTTGTAGAGTTTTGTCACAGAATGCCAAAGGGGGAGTTTGTTAGGTCTAAAGGTGTAATTGACGATTCTGTGGACAAAAGGACTAAATTGTAAATTTGTAAAAGTCAGGGACTCAATTGTACAATGTTATAAAAGTCAGGGACTTAGAGTGCAATTTAGCAAAGCTAGATGGTAGGGATTAGAGTTTGAGTGTTTGGTTCAAATCAAGGTCACAGCATCGAAAGTTCGCTAGCTATTCGCCCTGTCGCCGCTCGAGCGAGAAAAGCAGAATGGACGTCGCTCGCTCGCCGCTCACTTTTCGCTCAAGCGAAGTACTGTCGCTTGCTCTCCGCTCACTTTTCGCTCGAGCGACAGTGTTATATGGAAAATCATATTCCGATTTTTGGAAAGTTTGACACGGCCTAGAACTCCAAATTGCCCCCAACTATAAATACAAATGCCGTGAACGAAAATAAGGAGGTTGCTTCATTGTGCTTTCATATCAGAACACATTCCTATCATTGTGAAGAGATCCAAGAACACAACCAACTGGAGAAGTCATCAATCTTATTCTTGTGATCTAGCAACCAATATTTTGGGAAAAACATCAAGTTTGTGAAGACAAAACACCGGTATTTTTTCATCTGTTGAGGAAGGGACTCTCTCAAAGGGGCATTGAGGGAGGTGGACGACAAGCGCAGGAACTGGACAAGAACAGGAAGTTCTTGGAATTCCACTTGGTGATACAATCAGCTAAAGACCAGGAGGCTGTATTGGACAGCAGATTGGACTGCAGGAGGTAGATCAGGAAGCTAACAGAAGACTAGTAGTATCTACGGCAGTAGATCGTGAGACTGGAACAGCGGGTCTGACTGGGTACGGAGTTTGATAGAACTTGTACTGATTGAATTGATATAGTAGAACTTACTGGCTTGGTCCTGGAGTTTTACCTACGTTGGGGTTTCTCCGTCATCATATCGTGAGTTGTGTTTTGTATTATTTTATTTACTTTACGCAAATCGGCAGTTCAACATAGAAATTAACTGGACTGTATATTTAATCACCTAGACAATTAATTAAAGTGATGTGTTGCTTTGATTAATCAATTCCGCAGTGAGGTCGAATAATAAATTGATTGGAACGTAAACTTGGTAATATCTAAAACTTGAATTTGATGTAGCATAATGTTCTTCGTGAATTTTCAAGTGGTTGTAGAACGTTCCCTGAACTTTCAAGTGGTATCAGAGCCTAAGTGCGAATCCTGACCTTACATTAGTCTAGATGAGTATGTCGTTGAATGTACCACCCCACTTTGATGGGAACAATTATGCGTATTGGAAGGTGAGAATTAGGGCCTTTTTGAAATCCTTAGATGAGCCTGTCTGGCAGATTGTGGTAAATGGTTTGTCAGCCCCTAGTACCACAATAGATGGTGTAGTCACTCCCACCCCTGTTAAGAACTAGTCTAGAGTTCAGTTGGATAGCTGTAATTTAAATAGCAAAGCCCTCCATACCCTATTTATGGTAGTTTCCCCCGAGGAGTTTAGGAGAGTGTCCACGTGTGAGGTAGCAAAGGAAGTTTGAGATATTTTGGAAACCACACATGAGGGAACTTAGGCAGTTAAGAGTTCTAAGCTATAGATGTTGGCCACTAGGTTTGAAGAGATAAGAATGAGAGATGATGAGATGTTTGATGTCTTTTATGCGAGCTTAAATGACATAGTAAATTAGTCCTTCAACCTAGGTGAGAAAATCCCTGAACCTAAGATAGTGAGAAAAATTCTTAAATCCTTACATGAGCGTTTTAGGCCTAAAGTCACGGCAATTGAGGAGAGTAAAGTCATAGACACTATTAAGGTAGAGGAGTTAGTTGGCTCCTTTCAGACCTATGAATTGACCTTAGACAATCCTGCTAAAGAAAAATCCATAGCCTTGAAAATTGTTAGGAATATTCGGATGGAATCTTCTGATTCTGATTCACCCAATAATGAGGAGATGGCCTATCTAACTAAAAAATTTTGAAAAATGTTTAGGAATAAGAAGAAGCCTCAAGAGAGACAAAAAGGTGGCCCGAGTAAATCTAGGAAGAAATCCAAATCCGTGAGATGCCATAATTGTCGCGGTTTCGGTCATGTGAGAAATGAGTGCCCTAGTGCTAAGAGATTTGAAGAGAAGACTATGAATACTACTCTCACTGATGACGAGTCTAGCTCAGACAATCAGAGTGAGAAATCCACCCGTGAGGAGAGTGGAAAATATGTGGCCTTCCTTGCAAGGGGTAAAAGTGGATCCGAACAGGGGAGTGATAGGGAAGAGGACTTAAATAGTAGTGAAGATTCTGGTGATGAGACTAGAAGTGAGCAAGATTGAGAAATAGCCTAAGATAGGATGTGTGAGGAAAGCCTCAAGATCTTAGCCGCTAACTTGGCAATAAACAAGAAAGTGAAGGAGCTTAGACTAGAGAAGGAACAGTTAGAGGCCTGGGTTAGAGATCTCACCAGTAAAAATGAGATGTCCAATAGGAGAGTAAGTGAGCTGACTATTGTGAATGAGACCGTAGCTATTTAGGTTAAACACCTTGAGAGTGAGCTAGAGTTGTCTAGGTCTCAATTACTTACCTTTTCTAGCAGTACTGAAAAGCTAGATAATATTCTAGGTATAGGCAAACTGGCCGGTGATAGGGGAGGTCTAGGTTTTGATCTGAATGTTGCTAGTACATCACAGACCACCTTTGTTCGTGCTACTGACCAGCCAAACATTGTAACTAACCCCATACCAAATGTTGTGGGATCTTCAGGATGTAGGTCTACCAGACATCGTAGGTACCGTCAGCCTAGGAATAGAAATCAGCATAAGCATATCCTAGGTCCTACGTTTGCCCCTACATGTTTTCACTGTGGGGAGTTAGGTTACATCCGCCCTAGATGTCATCAGTACCTGAACAATAGGAAATACTTGAGCCTGAAAAAGAACAAAAATCAGGTGTCTGTTGATCAGATTGGATTCCTTGCTTATCAAGTGAATCATTTGACTTAATTGGTGACACAGCTGTCTGGAAACAATCCTCGCTCTAGACAGGTTTGGATGAAAAAAAGCGATCTTCCAAATTTGGTTAGAGATCGTGGTGCTCTTAAAGGAAAGAGCACTTATATACCTATTTGATTATGTATTTTTTATGCATGCTTGACTCTTAATTGACATATAGTTGTTGCATGCAGCACATGTATATTGTTTGTTTTTGTTTTGTTATTTTTCATGTATGTGCATTTTCACCTACGAGTTTTGGCGCATGCGTGTTTATTTTTGTCTTTGTGTAGTTGACTTTATTTTATTTTGTGTGTGGAGCATTCATTTTAGGAAAAACGAAAAATACAAAAATATTGAAAATTTGAAAAAGACAAAAATAGTTGGTTATGAAAATTTCTACAGCATGACACAAGACTTAGAACTTGCACGTTGTATCATGTAGAAGCTAAAACTGATAAGCTGTAGAATAATTTTCATTTTTTGGTTAGGTCTAGTTGGATTAATATGTACAAGTGTCTTCATGTACCATCTGCATTGCACACACTATGAATTTGTTAGTGGGACGCTACCGCATGTGTGAGATTTGGGATGGCTGTCACATGTTGATGGGGTGACTTTGAATATGAATTGACCAATTTCTGTAGACCTTAACCCAAAAATTTTCCTCAATTTTAAATGCTCATATCTTAATGTTCTTCTTCGGGGCCTATTCGACTCGAGCAATTAAGCCTGCGGGGTCTCTTAAAACCTGGTGCCTATGGTCAACTAACTTGGGTTAACCGGACTTGACGGTTCGTCCATGACAGATTTGGTTAGTTGTGGCCTTGGATCTGATTGATTTTCGAGTTGAATTGAATCCATATGATAATGAAATCAATTAACGGATCAATTGATTCTGCAAAAAAATTGACAGAGATTAATTGATCAACAGATCAGGTAAATTTTTGAATTTGTGAAGAAGATGGAAGAACGTGGTCAGGTAGCTCTGATACCATATTGGAGTCGAAATGAAATGATATGCACTTAGAAAACTTACTTCCGAAGTGAAATACAAGGAGGCTATATAAACAGCATACGGGAACGGACCACGAGTCCAGCTGGTGTAACTAACTCTAACTAAACTAACTTTCCAACTGATCGACTAACCAACTAACTGATTTATATACAGGTTTTATATCTATAATTGCGGCTCTAATAGTAATCTATCCATGTGTGACTTTCTTTCCATTTTCTAAAAATTAAAATTTGTTTTCGGCAACCCAATATGGCGATTGTTGTTGATTTGGTTTAATTTTTGCACAGATATGGTATACTACTAGTAACCCAGACAATGTTGAAATCACGCCATCGAATCTGAAAGAGCCCCAACCAGTAGTGTGTAAGTTCGGAAAATGGAAGCCATCGGAGCACAAAATCTTCATCGCCACCATTGAAATTTTTACTGCCGAGAAACACCGACGAGGAAAATGGTTTTCGACAAAAAGATGGGTACGTATTGCGCAATTGTTCAACGGATTCGCTAGAAAGAATTGGAGTATCTTGTGGATGAAAAACTATTTGAATAAAATGCGAACAGAACTTAAACACTTTTTTAAGCTGCTCTGATGCATTAAATTTGAGTATCTCTCAGGTACGAAAGAATCCACTCCACCGAGCATTGGTGGGTAGCAAAAATTAAGGTACCAAGTTAATGTGTATGATATTAGCAAGATTTTTGTGATTAACATCATCTAAAAAATACCTTGAGTTACTTCAGTTTTGGGTGGATGAAAGAAATTTGAGGAAATTATTGGCCTCCTGATCTGATGTCTGAACTTGAGGAAAATGCAACATCTAGTTCTATTTTCTCGTGTCTGTACATTGTTGCGATGCATGCATCTTGCCATTCATTGTGTTGTCATTGTGATGTTTTGCACAACCTATGTACATTGTAGTCAAATGAAAGTTTATCAAATCTCAATAATCAAATACTTCATATGCGAATAAGATAAAGTATTACTCTTGCTGCACTATTGTATCATTTTCTTTCTCTTTTGTGGATTCCTACACCAATATCCATTGTTTTCAAATGTTAAAATTATAATCATACAGTGAAATTGTTGGACGAATATAATTGGTCTTTTTCCTTGTCAATTCAGGAGAACTTAAAATGTACGAAGTACATGAAATTCTGATTGCAATGAGATGTACGACACCTACAAGAAATTGTTTGGCGACACTTGTGACTTAATGAAGTATGTGTTATCCTTAACGAAGCCATCACAACGTGGCTTCGATTTGGGAACGGATAGTGACAGGGAAGACGAAGGCAACAAGTTGCCCATCAACTTGAAGACAACCGATTCCAGTGATAGCCCCATAGAAGATAAAGCTAACTCCTCAATGAATATTTTCGACAAACGCAGCGGGGATAAAAGAAATTGCAAACAACGGAAGGAGAAAGCAAAGAAAACAATATAGTGCCAGAGAGGTTTATGCTTCTCTTGAGCAAATGGTAAGTGTAGAAATGGACCTTGCCTCAATTACTATATCAAATGATAAGGGATAAATGTTGCTCAAAGAGTGCATCGATGAAATTCTCCTGTCTAGGCTTGTGGAAGTGGGTGATGAGCTCCACTTGTATGCTCTGTAGTTCCTACGCGACCAAAAAAATAAAAATTCATACCATGCTGCCAAAACACTGTATTTGCGGTTTAAGTAGATTGAGTATTACTTCAGGATGGACAATAAGCTTTGTTCGCATAAGGGGTGAGCGATACTCGATGTACTTATGCACTGCATTTTTAATTTTTTTGCTTTATTCGTAATGTTTTTATGCATCGAATAGTTATTTTAATTTAGACCATGCTACATTCACACAACACTTTACACAATAGTTTACACACTCGGCCAACCAGCCGCCCCTCCAATAGGGGGTGGCCAAGTGTTGAGCGTGTAAAAAATTGTGTAAATGGTTGTGTACAAATAGTTTTATCCTTTCAATTTTCCCGTATTGTGTTTCTGGATGGCATGTACTACTTGCCTTTTAATGTGTATCTCTAGGAATTTTCATGCTGCTGTTTGAAATATGATTGCTGTTAAGAACTTGCAACCAGTTTGTGGTTATTATAGTTCCTGTTTCCTTTGAGTAGACTAAAGAAAAAGCCTTTGTTGACATATAACTGAAACAACTGACAAATGGGATTACTTTTTTTGAAAATCTCATAATTTCTCTCACTTTGGTTTTCTATAAAGAAAAGATGGAAACACATCTATTGTTTCACTCTTGGATAGTAAACGAAAAATAAAAACTACAGCATATAACCGTCTTTTTCTAAGTTATGCATTTCGTTTCAATTTTCAAGAATTTCTCGTGTTAGAAGAGATGTTTCGACAATCAGTTTGTCATTTGGAATAGATTGCAACATCAATTCTATGTCTGATTCAGATATAACTTTTGATGAAGACATGATGCAGCAATTGGAAGAGAACATAAACACCTGGCATGAATTTGTTCAATAGCCAAGCGAATTGTTCGAGAATGCTTGACAAAACGAAATAGAGCGCGTCAGTTTATATTCCCAACAACACACTGTGGACACATTTTCTTGCTACAAAACATACATGTTTACCCCCCACAAACTTGTATTCAGGAATTCAGGATGTATTCTTCGATTTTATGCACTTCTCGCATATTCTCCAAGAAAATATGGCTTGTCAAGCAGTGCAAACATCAATATATACAAATAGGTTGAAATGTTCTTATGTATACTAGCACACAAAAAATGGTACCGACAAGTGCAAACTCTATTTGGCCATTCACTACAGAACATCTGTTATTATTTTAGGACGATATTGCGCACATGTGTAGCATTCGCTGCAAATATGATTAAACCGCATCCGACGTACAATGAAGATGCTGCTAACCAGTACCCGAATCCCAAGCGGTCCTCTATTTTAGGTTCAGTATGTTATTTCGAAATATAATATCTAATTCGAATTATGGTTAGAGCATATTTAGTTGACACAACTTTTTTGTCTGCGTAAAATTACAGGATTGCATTGGTACAATCGATGAAAAACATGTTAAGAGCTGTGCTGCCATGACATAAAAGAGAGAATTTTATTGGAAGAAAGAGGATTTCAACACAAAAATTTTTGGCTGCTTGTAATTTCAAATTATGTTTTACATTTATCTTGCCGTGGATCACATGGAATACACTGGCCCGAGCTATACATAGTTCGAATATAAATTTTTTGCAACCTACGCAATGGAAAATATTACCTAGTTGATTCCGGATTTGCACATAGGCCTAGGGATATGACTCCCTATTATAAGATATCATTTTCAAGAATTTGGCAACTCAACGGATGGGTGACGATGACGTTTTCAAAATACACACAAGCGATTTAATTTCCATCACTCATCGTTCCATAATGTTATTCAGCAGGGGATTGATGTTTGGAAATAGTGATGGAAAATTCTCGATCAAATGCCTAATTACAATATGAGAGCACAAACTCTGTGGTCGTTGCCACAGTGGCAATTATAATTTTCTAGAGAGAAAGTTGGGAAACGGTCAGCTGGATGGGGTTTTCGTAGAGCCGGAAAAGTGGATGACAACGAATTTGGAACAGACCTACCTGATGAACAGGATGAAACTGCCACATAGCTAGAGGTAATAGTCAAAGAGGACATGCCATGGCAACAACTATGCAATTATATGGCACAAGCATTGTATTAGTAATTTAATAACCTTTATGAATAAAAAACATATGTCATTCGCACTTTCATTCTACTTGACGATGTCGAGACATTCAAATTGACTTTATAGTATTTAAGGACACAATTTGAAAGCCTTTAAGAATGTAGATTCGTTGAATTATTAAAATGAAACTTCAATTTTTGATTTTTTTTTTTCATTTGAAGTACATGGAAGAATACACGATGATGGAAGTAGGTAACGTGAAATTTACCACGATAATATAAATAGCATAAATGTAAAGTGACGGCTGTAAATGGAAATGACATTGAAAATTTTCCAAACCGAGGCACACAATAAATGGAAATGAGATTGAAAACTGGGTAGAGAATGGGAGCCAACACACATGCTAAAGTTTGATTGAAGCATTCTATAAGAATTACATTATAAAAAATTATCATAAAAAAATTACGAAAAGTTGTGGAAATTGATAAACAAGTGAAGATTTGAAAAACTTATGCTGTGGAATCTCAGTTTCGTTTAAGTTTGATTGAAGCTTTCTATAAGAAAAAAAAAGGATAAACAAGCTCAAATTCTAGCAACTTCTGCTACTCGATTTTAGTTCGTTTAAGCTTGATTAAATCATTCTATAAGAATTGTATTAGAAGCAATCATCATCAAAATTATGAATGTTGGAGAAATTGATGAACGAGTTCATACATATTTAAGCAACTTATGATGTTCGATCTCAATGTCGTTAAAGTTTGATTGAATCATTCTATAGAAATTACACTAAAAGAAATTATCATAAAAAAAATTATGAAAAGCTACAGAAATAGATTTTTTTGAAAAAAAAAGTACAGATTAGAGCAACTTCTGGTATTTGATCTCAATTTCATTTAAGTTTGACTGAAGCATTCTATAGGAATTAGATTAAAAGAAATTATCATCAAAAAAATTAAAAATAAAAACTAGAAAAATTGATAAATAAGTGCAGATTTGAGCTCACCTTAAATTTTTGATAATGTGTAAAGATGGTGGGGAAGTTATAATTCGATGTGAAATGTGTGTAAACTGGTGCTACATGTATAGATGTAGTATACATGGTACATGATGAAAGAATGATCTACATGAAGTAATGATGATCCCACAGGAGGTAAAAGGAAAATGATAGATTTAAGGGTTCGTTTGATTGCAAGAATGAAATTTAAATGGAAAAAAAATAAATTCTAGAAAATTAAATTGCCTAAAATTTGTTTTATTGAGAATTGTCAATTAAATGTGTTTGATTAATATAATTTTTCAAATGAAAAATATTGAAATTTTGAATATTTTGGTGTTCGTTTGACTTTGTTTTACATGAAAGTTGTTAATTAAATAGATGTAATTTGTAATAATTGTGGATAGAATTTGATCCATTGCCAAAAAATAAAAAAAAATAAAAATAAAAAAAACTAAAAAAAAGGGAACCTAGGAAAGTGAATTCCCACCAAAACATGGGAATTCGAATTCCATGGTTTTTAAATAAAAACATGTCACGTAGGGTGGTCGAGGGTGAAGTGAAAATGGAAACCAAGAAAATATGTGCTATCAAACAAGGAAAAACCTGGAAAATGGAACAAATCAAACAGGCCCAAAGAAGTAATTTGATCAAATTGGGTTAACATTCCCTTGCATTCTAATATTATGTAATTCTATTTTATTTTCAATGATTAACAACAAACAAAGGGTGTGGGTTATCATTCAATAGATTATCCCAAATCTTACAACCTTGCATCACGACAACTAAGGATAATAAGCTCAACCATATAAAAAATTTTAGTCTTTTCGAACGGAGTGCTTGGCTCTCAGCGATTAGGGATACGATTATCATTATTCCACTAGGATAATAACAAGGTGTGGGTTATCATTCAATATTATTATTATTATTATTATTTTTTAAATAACAAGGTGAGCAGGCCTAAAATAAGGTGAACCGGCCCAAGACTAATTATCCAACAACAAAACAACATCCTTAAATCCCACAACAAAACAACATCCTTAATACACCTTTAAATTTTGTCGCTGGGGGCCTAATTTTCATCGTTCGACTCAGGACCCATCAGACACAAGACTAGCTCTGTCCATATTGCACCATTTGGTGCTCCCTGATTGGCCCCAAAGTATATGGTTATTATTCATCCATTTGGTGTAATTCTATTCACTTTAAATTTTAGCAATCTATATTGTTGTATGAGTTTCTGGTATGCTTATTCATGTGAGGTTATTTCTCATTTCCAGTAACTTAGGGTGCTTTGGATTTTTAGTTCTCAGTTTTGTAAAACACTTAAAACCAATATTTAAAATCAGACCCAAGCATCAAATTGAAAATGAAAAAGATATATAATAAAAGTTTCACGCCACCAATTTAAAATATGTGTTTTCTAATATAAAAATTACCGGTTTTTAATTTATTGGATCAATTTAAAACTCATTCCAATTTTACTAAGCTCGTGTTACTGTTTCACATACATTAAATCAAAACTCTTTTTTTTCTCTAACCTATTTTCAATCACACATTCTGCACGTAAATCTAATATTTCTTACTTTTTTACCACAGGTTCTCTAAAAAATCACAATTTCAAAACTCATTTTTCTGAAAAAGACTTAAAAACAATGGTTGTCAAAACAGGGGATAAATAATTTGTTAGATTAAAAATAAAAAAATGTTTTAGCAATCTACAGGAATTGAATAATCTAATTTTGTAGTCATACACTATGTGGTAATAAATAATATTAGATAATTGTGCTTTATTGGAACATGTCAATCCCACATTGAAAATGTATTAAATAAGTGTGTTTTATTAAAATTTGTCAATCTCTCGTTAGAAAATTTATCAATTATAAAAAGGGCTTCACAGGGTGGAAAAATGGGTAAATGGATCGTCAATCTCCTAGGTAGTCTTTTTATTATATAATAATTGTTTTTGGAACCAATCAAATCGTTAAAATCGTAGTCGGTTCTTGATTTCCGATTTAGTTGATCAATTTTTCAGTTAATTGATTGATGTTTTATTAATTGATTAATATATTACAATTGGATCAAATTTTGATCTAGTTCTCGATTTATTTCGATTGAACCAAACGGTTTGGTCCGATTTTAATAACATTATTGAAAACATGTTGATTTGATATTTTTGAGAAAATTTTCCAAAAAAAAAAAATGATAAACTTATAACATAAAATTTAAAATGCATTTTTTTTTTTATGTTTTGAATATTTTCAGTAAAAATTGTAAAAACATTCAAAATATGAAAAACAAGCATTTAAATAAAATAAAGTTTTAAAAATTAAAAATTCTAAAAACTAAAAATTTAAATTTAAAAAAATAAATATGATAAATTCTAAAATAAAATTTTAATTTTTTGAAAAAATAAAATCAAAAATTCTAAAAAGGATAAATTTCTAAAAAATAATAAATAAATTATAGAAATTTATAGAAAAATAAAAATACGTCAAGCTTTTAATGATTATTTAGATAAAAATTCTAAGGATATATTAAAATTGGACATAGATAAAAATATTCTTAGTTCACGTCATTAATTTTTATTTTTAATGATTATTTAGATAAAATTCTAAGGATATATTAATGTTGTTATATCTAAAAACGACGTTTTGATCCTCCTTGATCGCTCCACATACCTCCGAAATGTGTATGACGATCGAAAGAGCGTATCAAGTGGGCTGGTAACTCTCAAATGGCCCGAAAGAACCAACGGAGATGCCCTGTTTCTATCGAAACAACTTGAGTGTGAAAGACAACTAATAAATAACAAATGTTACCATAGCATCGTTCGAGTGAGATTGAGTCGGCTGGATAACCCGTTTTCATCGTCATACGTACGGTGGGACGTATGTCGGTGGTCGTGGATGGCCGAAACGTCATTTTTAAGCATAACGATACTAATGTCGTTTCAACTGTGAAGAAACGATATCAATGTCGTTGCACTTATAATTTCAGCTGAAACAATTTCAAACTCGGCCGGTTTATAATGAAACGAGATGGATCAACTTTCAGGAATAATTACGCTAGAACAATATCAATGTTGTTTTGAATGAGAAGAAACGATAATCAGAGAAGCAGTGTGTATTTAACATTGAAACGATATTCATGTCGTTCTGTGTCTCAGGAACGCGTTTGAAATCGTTTTAGTACTAATTTTACCTGAAACGACTTCTAAGTCGTTATTTTTGGTCACAACGAGGTCTAAGTCGTTTCTCAAACTCAGAGAAGCAGTGTGTATTTAACATTGAAACGATATGAATGTCGTTTTGTATCTCAAAAACGAGTTAGAAATCGTTTTAGTATCAATTTTAACTGACGCGACTTAGAAGTCGTTATGTGTGCCTATAACGATATTTAAGTCGTTACTCAAAATCGGAGAGGCAGTGTGTATTTAACATTGAAACGATATTAATGTCGTTTTGTACCCCTGAAACGAGGTAGAAATCATTTTAGTGTCAATTTTAATTGAAACGACTTTGAAGTCGTTATTTATGTTAATAACAAGTTCTAAATCGTTACGCAAAATCAGAGAAGCAGTGTATTTAACATTGAAACGATGTGAATGTCGTTTTGTGTCCCAGAAACGAGGTAGAAATCGTGTTAGTATCAATTTTAGCTGAAACGACTTTTAAGTCATTATTTATGTTCATAACGAGTTCTAAGTCGTTACGCAAAATCAGAAAAGCAGTGTGTATTTAACATTGAAACGATATGAATGTCGTTTTGTGTCTTGAAAATGATGTAGAAATCGTTTTAGTATCAATTTTAATTGAAACGACTTTTAAGTCGTTATTTATGTTCATAACGAGTTCGAAGTCGTTACGCAAAATCAAAGAAGTAGTGTGTATTTAACATTGAAACGATATGAATGTCGTTTTGTGTCTCGAAAACGATTTAGAAATTGTTTTAGTTTCAATTTTAACTGAAACGACTTTTAAATCGTTATTTATGTTTATAACGAGTTCTAAGTCGTTACGCAAAATCAGAGAAGCAGTGTGTATTTAACATTGAAACGATATGAATGCCGTTTTGTGTCTCGAAAACGATGTAGAAATCATTTTTGTTTCAATTTTAACTGAAACGACTTATAAGTCGTTATGTGAGGTTATAACGATTTCTAAGTCGTTACTCAAGATCAGAGAAACAGCGTGTATTTAACGATGGAACGATATTCATGTCGTTTTATGTCTTGGGAATGAGGTCGAAATCGTTTTAGTATTAATTCTAACTTAAACGACTTAGAAGTCGTTATGTGTGGTCATAACGACTTCTAAGTCGTTACGCAAAATCAGAGAAGCAGTGTGTATTTAACATTGCAATGATATGCATGTCTTTTTTGTCTCAGGAACGAGTTTTAAATAGTTTTAGTATCAATTTTAACTGAAACGACTTCGGAGTCATTATGTGTGGTCATCACGAGTTCTAAGTCGTTACATAAATAAGGATAGCAGTGTGCATCTTACATTGCAACGATATGACAATGGAAGAAAATGGAAAAAAATGTAGGCTTGTACATGTAAAACTCAACAACCTGACATGGACAATATCTAAACTTTAAAGTTATAGAAGACAATGAAAAATATGTATATTGAAATTGTATTCAAATTCCAAAATAGCTGCTACTCCAAAGCCAAAACAACCAAGTGACTACATAATGTTATAAAAATATAAAAAAAATACGAGCAAAGCACAATCTACGGCTCAAAATCCTAAGCCAACAACTCTGCAGCCAGTTTCTTTCTCCATACTGGTACGTAATCCGGTCGAATTGTATTTACGTCCATATTAATTCTATGAATTTGATAGTGAATATTCCATAATCGGATATACAAAAAAGTTGTAAAATTTTTGTATTAATTTTCAACACTCAAGATAATATGGTACTACTAATTATGAAATTAGTCATTCTTACCCGTTCACTTGTTGGGGAACATCTTTTACGTTCACAAATTTGAAATTCTCCGTACTATATTTGCTTTCACTGGTGATATGAGATTTTACTATCAATGGAATAAGAACCTGTAGAGGCAAAAGGTAAGCTTCCAACGCTGCCCGACGAATGTGACCCTTCAGACTATCAAACATTAAAATGGCCCGTTCCTCCATGTCGACTTGAACTGCAAACCAATGGTCGCGGGTCCAACAAGGAAGATACAAATATTTACAGTCCCTCCAAGGTTTACCGAGCTCCGAAGTAGCCTCTCTCACATAATTCATTAGACTCTTACTACATTTAAGCTCTTTACTGGACTGTAATTGGCTATATGCATTGACAACAAATTGATAGAAATAAGTGTCCAATATGCAACAGTTTTGCCGAAACAGATTGGGAAATCTGGAAGCCCTTTCTCGTATCTGATATAGGGCCTCGTTCATAAACTACAAAAATAAACTAATAAATTCAAACTGAATTCTTTTGTGACATTATCATAAAATCATTAAAGTTGGATTACTTACACTGTCATTAATCCAACCATCCTCTTTCGAAAGATCCATCAAACTTTTTGCTTGAACATCATAGAAGCGCAAAGGTATAATTTGGCTGTGCATACAACAAAATCAACACGAAGTTATATTTAGGTAACACTGTCATTACTTTCACATGTACTTACAACTATATGTAATAATTTATCACGAAGGTGTAGTTTCCCTCCATTTGCAAAAAGTCTCAACCTTGCTGGGATCTACTTCTCGATAAGGATCGTATACATTGATGTCCGACAACTTTCTCCTCTTCGTCGGGTCAGTGTTTCTCTTCCGACGATACCCTCGTCCTTTCGATGGATCGGATCTCGCCTCATCAATTTCTACAACGTCCCCTATATGTTGAAAATAACAACAATTAGAAGTGGAAAATTTGTTTCATTTGGATATAAAGATGTAAAACTTAACTTTGAATTCATTTTTACACACCTTGCGTGGATTCATTTGTATCTACATCATGCTTTTCAGGCGTCACAAAATCAGCAATCCCTTTCTCCACGTCGGGATGCTCCTCCTCTAATATTATTTCTTTTCCAACACTCTCCTTGATCATTTTTTCATTTTCTTGCTCATCTATATCATTCCCAGATCCAGCTTCCTTTTTCAAGTCCTTCCCTCCTACATTTTTACCTCTAACCTCCTCCTCTAACTTTGGGTCCTCCTCACGCGCTTCTACATTTGTTTCAACGGCAGGTACATCTCTCACATCATCAAATCCAGGCTCAGTTTCCAACTCCTTCCCTCCTACATTTTTTCCTCTAACCTCCTCCTCCTCCTTTAACTTTGAATCCTCTTCAGGCAGATCTACCTTTCTTTCAGCAGTATGCACATCTGTCACATCATCAAACCCAACCTCCTTTTCCAACCCATCCTTCGATTCATTTTCTGGTACATAAGCTATGCTACTAGTGGCACCATCAAATGCACTAGTTGTTGGATGGAATCGATCCGCCACGGCCAATTCAACTAACCTGTCAACCTTTTTCTCCACCTGATCAAGTCGAGTCGATATAACTGCTTGTAGCCTTCCCTCAAGTTTTTCAATTTTTGTTCTCAATAAATCCTCTATGTTGATCTCAAAACCACGCTGTGGTGGCTGAGCTGCTCTAGGAGACTCTTCGTGGTATGCATGCTGTGGCTCGGCATCTTGCTCAGCCTCGTCTCCTTCGGAATGATGTGAAACACTCTCATCTTCTTCCACGATTGGTTTCAACTCTTTCCAATAGGCCTCTTCGAGTTCAGCTTCGGTGGGAATCAATGTGGAATTAACCTCCAACTGCAAATATTAAAAGGTGCAAGTCATTAGTCATTCATGAAGCTAATTCCACAATTTGTTCCCATTAAACTTAATAAAAACAATTTTACCTCCTTCAAATTCAACACGTTCTCAATGGCAGCAGACGTTAACCTCTTCGGCATTCCCAAGCGACCATTCTTGGTATTACATCTGGATATTTCATACCAAACTTCATTCCCAAAGTTGGGATCACTTCAAATGTCCAAATCTATTGCAAAACAAACATTTATATTATCTCACAACACAAATTTATATATGTCTATAAAAATACGAGTCAAGTCTATTATTTGTTCATACCATTATAGCGAGGGGAAAGCCATGCAATGAATATCAACAATGTGATTCGCCCCCGATGTCCGAACTTTTCAATTTATCTCCCATCTCACGTTTGAATATACTGATCGTGTATTCAAATGAAAACTTTCCCCATGGATACGTCTCGAACCTATCTAGATCGTCCACCAAGTCTAGCCACCATAAATCGATATATGTATTCTCCTCCGTAGCCCACAGGACGTATGCCAAGATTACGATCAATCCTAACTTATACTTATCGCTCTTTCTTGTCTTGCAATTTACAAATGCATTGTAAGCATCTCCCTTCGTTATCTTCCCCCCACTATTCTTAAAATACTCTTTCACAATCCGACACTCTTTCCCCAAGGTCTTATCTACGTCGTTATCATCACCCGCATTTAAGCCCGTAACTAAAATAAATTCTTCCAATCCAAATTTTGCATTTTTCTCTCCTATCTTAAACCAAACTTCTTTTTTGTTGGTCCTTATCTTTTGCAATAATAACTAATGTATAATTTGTGAAGCCAACTTTATGTCCTTCAACCTAAGGAGAGATCCAAAGTAGCTTTCACTAAGCTTGTTTTTGTAATTTGTATTGAGCTTCTCATACACATCTAGCACTATTTGCAATCTGCATCTCGTCGTAATCATAGCATCTGCTTGAAGAATCTTCTCCATAGCACTGCAAATTATAAAATATGTACTAATATTAGAACTAATGATAGTAAAGCACATAATAACAAATATAAAAATTAGAAATATTAAAACAAGCTACCTAGTTCTTCTAGTTTTTCTTGTAGTAGAAATTTTTTTGAATATGAAATCTAATAGCAGGTATTATCATTGCTAACAACAAAGTATATTTTATTTGATATTCACTAATTAGGCGTTCTTAGCTTATGTGCTTTATAGAACTTGTAAGTACAATGTATTATAAATTGTGCATGCGGTGGCTTTATAGTTCAATGCCTCACCTTAGTGTAGTAATTTGTTTACAAATTCAACATTTTTCATTTTCTAAATCATTTAAACCTAATATAAAGAAGTCATTTTTTTCTTTTAAACATTTGGTAAACTTTCTACAAATTATTCAACTTTCCCGGAAGAATGAAAAGAGATGGCTTTGGACTTGAAGAAAAAAAGTTAAATATCGAAGAAATAGCCAATAATCCAAACAAGAATAAGAAACAAAAGAATGATGGAAACAAAATAACCATTAATCCAAAACTCGTAAAAGAGTTTATGGACGGTGCTATTAAAGAATCAAGAATGATCTCTTTTACAAGCAAAGGCTGGAAACAAATCAAACTTTAAACTATCAAGACAAAATTGAAATTCAGAAGCTCAAACTTTTCATTGCAAGAAAGAAACAGTTAGCTTTAGCCTTACAAATCACATATATGTAGCCATCACCACCATTAAATTTTTCAAGAAACTACACCACTAGTATGTAGCAAACAAATGCAGAAGCAACTTTACCAATAGGAAATCAAATATGTGAGACTTTTAATCCAATCAGCATATAAGTTACAAAGTACTTATTGTCAGGTGTTTAGGTGAATCATAATAATGCTGATGAAAAGAAACATTAAAACAGTGGAAAATAGAACCATCATTTTTTTCTTTTCACAAAACATTATGATTTTTCTCTCTTACAAAAAGAGGAAATCAGAACATAACCTTTACAAGCACGCTTGAGGCGAATATTTTCAATTTTGTGCCATAAAACTATCATAATGTAGATTAATCGCTCAAAAGATTTGGCTACAGGTACCGTAAAGACCCTTCCATATATAATACAGAAGTTTTGGCTTCCTAAATCTGAGAAACAGAAGTTTTGGCTTCCTAAATCTGAGAAGGGGGTGGGGAAACAAACTTCTACTACAAAATCGGAGGTGGAGAAACAAACAAAATACAAATTCAGCTGCGCGATACACATTACCTGAAGGTGGTCCAGTGAGTTCCAAATTTTCGAGAACGGAGATAGAGAGTGATCGACAACGAGCCTCAGAAGTGGAAAAAGACAGTGTTTTGATTCTTTAGACCTTTAATTTGGGAAGTATTGGGTTCTTTCTTCTTTCGTTTGGCGAGGAATAATGGAAGGTTATAATTGTCTTTTTAAATATTTGAATATTTATATTTTATGTTATTGTCAAAATTCTGGTCAAAGGCCTTTTAAACAAAAACCACTTGAAAGCAGCCTTCCCAATTCATTTCCCCTATGAAAAAGCCACTCACTTCCAAGCGACTCAACTAACTCGGCTCCATCCAAAATGACTAAGCCGACCCAAAAAAGGGGTTGTGAATAGTAACCGTAAACTGCCTCTTTTATATTTAGTTAGATTAGATTAGATATTTGAGAAGAGAGCCAATTTTAATATATATATTTTTTTATAAAGCTTCTTCCTTTTATTTAACTTCTAGTTCTTTATAAATTTTAAAATTATGTTTTTAATGTAGAAAAATTTTGGGATGTCATAAATTGCACCTTGAGAGTTCACAAGAATGTTATCGGGCTTGAGATCTGTATGTACATCAAGTTAGAGATGAAGATAGGAAAGTAAATTATAGTTCTCTTGAGAAGGATGGTCATGCGTCATTCTAGAATGCCATAGGGACCATAGGAAAAGAATCATTCATGATCAATCCTATACAACCCAAATACATGAAATGTATCACAATAACTAAAACTGTAGATCTTGTTAAGGTCTAGCTATGTAATAAAAATGAAAACTTATCTTATCATTGACATGAATTCTAAGTCTCAGATTGAGGGTTGAAGTGAAATTCAAAAATAAAAAATTGAGTTATTTAGAGATAATTTTTATTAATATAGCCCTCGTTTGAGCCCCGTTTTCTCAAATTTCATTCCAAAACTCATTTTCAATTATACATTCTTCCAATAAAATAATTTTACACGTAAACTCAAAATTTTTCTTTACTATTTAATCACATTTTCTTTATAAAAAAAATCACTATTCCAAAATTTATTAACAAAAAGAATGGAGCTCAATCAAGAACATAATTTGATCATGACGAGTTTCTTTTAAATCAAATTTATTTCATTAAGTACTTGTATATGGTCATCTCAACAAATATAACATGAGAGTTACGGCACAAATTAAGAGATGTCGAACTAAACAATATTTAGTACTCCGTTTAAGAAATTGAACTTTCTAATTAATAGAAAACATTAATATCTGAAAATTTATTCATCTTAGACGAAAGATAAACTTTGACGGGGTAATAGCCTTCCCATCTCAGTTGTCATATTCTATTCTATCGGTTGTTCTTGTGTTTTCGGGAAAGGTGAAGAATTGCTTCTTAGGTCCCGCAGTCAGCTTTTTTCATTCATAATGTTGACCTCACTAGAAATGACTTATCGATGATGGAGAAGAAGGTACAATCTAGCCCCTATTTGATTATAATCAAATTTTTAGTAAATTTTGATAAAAGTTTATGAAAGAAATAACAGAATGTTAGAATTTGAGGCATATTAGCAATCCATTACATTTTAACATTCAAATGCGATCTAATAGAGTGACAAACTTCATGCATGTTAAAGTTTAGTGACCTAATTGACATTTCCATGAAAGTTGAGTGACCAAAATTGAAATTAACCTGAAACAATACAAAAAACTTGAATATACATTCACTAGTCTCCTTGAAAGTGATGTGCTATGAAATAAGAAGGTGATTTAAATATATGTGCATAAAATTTTCTTTATTGATCTTTTTTATTGAATATCATGTCATATAATGGTCATCTCTAATGAAAACAAATAACGTATTTGAAGTGGATCAAGTAAATATTGTATATCAATTTATCCAACGAGTTGAAGTTTAGATTGAATAAAACAATTCTTCCTTGAGCTTTTCCCATGTAAAATTGTTTTTGAACCTTTTCCAATAATTTTAATCTCAAATTCTTCTTTAAAGTAATCACCTCTTCTAAAAGCTCTCCAATAATTCCAATAACATACAGTGATCTTGATGAACAGTTTAATAAAATGTCATTTAATACGATAATCCACGTTCTAATTGCTTGAATCAATAAAAGGATCTTTATAATATAATCAATAAGTTTCCTAGAACTTGAAGTTATTATTCCGGCGTCTTAAATCCTTTCATTATCGAGCACTCCATATTAATTAGTTTTAACCATATCCATTACACGTATCAATTTTTTCATACATTGCTAGGTGATTTAGATATCGAAGTATAATTGCATCCATAACATAGTTTAATAATCAATGTCAAGTCTTGAAAAAACTTTTTGTACTAAGAATCGTATTTCATATCGTAAAACTTTATTTTTTTTTCCATTTAGATTTGATCAATTACCCATTTATGCTTCACATAATTTTGGATGTTGATTTGTAGGTTAAAAAATTTCATGTTTTTCTAGTAAGATTAATTCTCGATTACATCTTTCTAATTTGGTGAATCATTTTTACTTCAACATTTTTTGATATGTCTTGGCTTCATATCTTTTTTTGGTAGTGCTATGGGTACATTGTGGTATTCATTTTGGACACTAAAATGGACACCCGGCACCTCTGCATTGGCCGAGACTGATATAACTCGGGAGTCGAGCCCGACGAAGGCAAGTGCGAGACAAGAGCCGTTGATAGTCGATTGCGAACCAATGACGCGATCAAGGGCAAAGTAAGTGAAACAAGCGATGAGATTGCTTTTTCAAGAAACCATTGATGGAAACATGTTCGGGACTCAAAATGGAGCAACTTCCATGTTCGGGTCAAGGGCCGAATCAACTTGGATCAATTTGTTATCAAACGATGAAACCGGAGACTAAAAACAAGTCTGTGTGACCGCATGGAGGCATACCGAAATTCAAGATGGATTTTTGGTTGAACAATGCTACCGCATGAAAATATACCATGTGGCCGCATAGACCAAAAAATTTGGCGAATTTTCTAATTTTGGCAATTTTCCATATTTTGCTAGTTTTTAATTCTTTTCCATGTTTTGAGGATTATGATCGACTTTTGCACGATTTTTACATAGTTTTTAGGTTTAGTATAAATAGGAGTTTCCATTCAATTGTTAAAAACTTTTGACATTATTGATATTGAATTAAAGTGAGACATATTGTTTTCTCTTCCTCGTTTTTTATTGAACAACTTCAAACTTATCAAGTGTTAACTTGTGGCGTTCAAACAACCGGATTTAATTTTTGGATTGCTTGATCAAGGGGTCTTTTAAGCGTCGTTTTTGTTGGGTTTTTTGGTTCGACTTTCTTTTGGATTAATCCTAAACTTTGGATTAATTTGGGTTTCTTGGGTTCGTCAATCTCGTTGTGGGTTTCGTAGTCAATGTTGCTACAGGGTTTGCATCAGAGGCGCCTGTCACACCTGGGCCCATAGGCATCTCGGCCAATACCGAGGCGCTGGGTGTCCACAATATACCTCAAGCATTTTTCATCTTTTTTTTGGTTTGTGATATTGTCAGCTATTTATAAAATACTGTCGATAATTTTTTCTGCATAGTGGAAGCAATGGGGAACGAAATGGAGGAATTGAGATCGGAGTTGCAGTGCTTATCAAGTTTGGAGTGATTAGTGGAACATTACTCAAAATCTGGCAAAGATGACGCAATCAATGGATGATGCCCATAAAGCTATGGCAACGCTCGTTCTTCTTAAAACAAAGTTGAACCGAGGCTTTGATTGTGACGAATCAGGAAGCACTATGGAGTCAACTGTCCATCATGGGCCCTCGGGGCTGAACGCACACAGGTGACAAGACATCAGAAAGTGGTTTGAAAGGTCGAGCTAATCGAGATTTGGCTTGATGACAGTAGCCATAGGAGGGAAGTGACTAGAGAGAGAGACGTCGATTTTTCAGCGTAGATAACCTGGGTGGGTGGTTGTTTTGCGTTGAAAGATATTTTGAAGTAAATGGGTTGACGGAGTGATTGGGATGAGCCTTGATAGCGACGTTGTATCTTGATTACAATGGACCGACCCCATTTTAGAGCTAAGAGCAATTTTGACAATAGTTTCTATTATAATTTTGTCGAGCGAATAAGGGAAGCCTTTTGTAAAACTTTTTGTTGGGTAATCCTGGCCTACCCTTGTTGTAGACAATCCTGGCCTTACCCTTGTTTCGTAACTGTTGATTGGAGACAACTATGTGTCTTGGAGCCGACCAACGATGACAACTTTATCTGTGAAAAATAATTTGGGGTTCATTACTGGAACCATTTCGCGACCTAAAGGAAATCAGGAGTTGCTCAATTCGTGGATCCGAACAATAATATTGTTACTTCATGGATATTCAATTCTGTATCCAAGGAGATTTCGGCCAGTAAGCTGTATTCTAAATCCGCCTAATATGGATAGATCTAAAAAAACTTTATCAACAAAGGAAATGTCCACACACCTTTCAATTGAAACAAGAATTGATGAATCGTATACAAAGAGATTCATCTATCAGTACCTATTTCACTAAATTGAAACCAATTTGGGAAGCACTTAGAAATTACAAGCCTACTTGTTCATGTGGAAAATGTATTTGTGGAGAAGATAGGAAACTCATTGAGCATCATCAAATGGGTATTTCATGTTCTTTCTAATGGACTACATTAACCAATTGTTCAAATAGGGGACAGTTGTTGCTAATGGATCTTATTTCTTCCATTAGCAAGATTTTTGCATTGGTTTATCAAGAAGATAATCAAAGAAAAATCAGCATGACAAGTGATGCATCAGGAACAACTGGCTTCATGGCATTTTATGCTCAAATTGATGCTAAATGAATGGTTCAGTATGACGTTAGAAAGATTGTAGCATAACAGTATGGTAGGTGTCAAAAGAAGGAAAGATCAATCTACATTTATTATCGATACAAAGGTCATGCTGTAGGTAAGTATTATAGGCTTCATGGCTATCCACCGAGGTATAAGCCTAGTCAAAGGTTTGGACTGAACATTCAAGCTGATCCAAGCAACCAAGCTAACTATGCAACGTTTAGTCAGATCTCTAACCCTGGTGTTGTTATGGATAAAAAATAAGATAATGATGGAGATGTTGGTAGTTTTATGCAGACACTCAACCCTGTTCAATATCAACATTTGATGAGCATGCTGAATACTCATCTCAAGGCTGCAAAATTAGATTCAGAGATGGTTCCAATCTGGTAAGGCATCAGGAACATGCTTCTCCAACTTTCAATTCATCTAGACATCGGGTGGTAAATTCAAGTGCCAGAAGCCATATATGTTCTGATCGGTTAGCATTTCACACATTGAAAATGTGAAAGTTTCATCTAAATTGTTGATTAATGATATTCTACATGTTCTTTAGTTCAAATTCAAGTTGCCACCAATAAGTTCTTCAATAAAGAACTCATCTTTATGTGTCAAATTCCTCACTGATTCTTGCACGGTTCAGGATCTAATCACATCAAGGATGATTGCCAAGGGTGAGAGGAAGGCAAATCTTTATGTCATTCATTCCAGTTCGTCATTTTCTTCATTCTGAGTTCGTCATAATGTTTGTCAACCTTCTTATTTGGTGTCAAATAATGTAACTAGCCAAATTTGGCACCAAAGACTTGGTCATTTGTCATTCCAAAAATTAAGTTTGTTGAAGAACCAATTACAGATTGAATGTATTGATCACGAGGATGATACCTTGGCTCCTTATTCTGTTTGTCCTTCGGCAAAACAAAGAAGGCCTCGTTGGTATCAAATAATCATTTGTCAAATAATGCCTTTGATTCATTGTAATATTTGGGGACCATATCATACCCCTACAAATGCTGGTTATAAGTTCTTCCTTACCATGGTTGAGACTTTACAAGATTTACTTGGATTTATTTGATGAAATAGAAATATGATGCAAAGTTCATTATTCCCAAGTCTTGTACTCTTATTGAAACTCAATTTCACAAGGTAATCCAGAGTTTTAGGTCTGATAATGCTTAAAAATTGAAGTTCACAGAATTTTTGGATGCTAAGAGTGTTATTCATCAATTTTCTTGTGTTGAATGGCCTGAGCAGAACTTTGAAGTTGAGAGAAAACACCACCATCTCCTTAATGTAGCACGAGCATTGTATTTTTTTGTCAAGGTTATCCATTTAATTCTGGGGAAATTGTGTTCTTAAAGCCATCTTTCTGATCAATAGAACTCCATTTCCAATTCTAAAGAACGTGATACCATTTTCCTTGCTATATGAAACTCCAATTGACTACAATTTACTTAAGAGTGTTTGGAAGCCTTTGCTTCGCATCCACGCTATCTTCTTATAGAAATAAATTTCATCCTAGAGCTAGAGCTTGTATCTTTCTTGGTTATCCCCCAAGTATCAAAGGACACAAATTATACGACATCCCTTAAAAATCCTTTTTTGATTCTAGGTATGTTGTAGTCTTACATGGAAGATACTTTCATTTCCAATCTATTGCTCCTACACCAGACTTGATAGATCCATTCACTGATATTGTGTTGCCAAATATCACACCAGACTTGTCTCACATTACATCTGATTTCCACATTCATCCAGCCTCACATTCATCTATTTTTGCCAATAACGACTTTGCGGTTGAACATGCTGATTCACCTACCATTGAATTACCTTCCACTTTTTCTGCCTCTACTCAAAGCCCAGATTTCAATCAACCTTTGCCTATTGTACCTAGACAAGCAACTAGGATGAGTAAACCTCCATCATATCTTCGTGAATTTCACTGTAACCTTGTGTCAAGTTAACCACTCCTTGACAACAATTCAGCTTATCCTTTATATCTCATATAAACCCTCCTCTCATTCACATAAAACCTTTCTTCTCAATGTATTTTCCAATGTTGAACCACGGTTCTATAATCAAGCATTGTTTCTAATCATTGGAAGGAAACAATGGCTGCTGAATTAGTAGCTACGGAATGAACAAAACTTGGTCTATAACCATTTTGCCTAAGGGAAAACACTCCATTGACTATAGGTGGGTATATAAGATCAAATATGGACTTGATGGAAGCATAGAAAGGTATAAAGCGCGCTTCGTGCTAAGCTAGTCACTGTCAAGACATTGCTTGCCATTGCATCCACCAACAAATGTCATCTTGTTCAATTAGATGTCAATAACGCCTTTTTGAATGGAGATCTTTTGGAAGAGATCTATATGGGTCTACTTCTAGGGCATTCTAATTGCCTACTAATGTTGCCAAAGAAAGCAAACCAGTTTACAAACTCCACAAGTCCATTTATGGCCCTTGACAGGCTTCTAGACAATTATTCTCAAAGTTTTCTCAAGCTCTCATTGCACACAATTTTCAATGGTCCAAATTAGACTACTCCCTATTTACATAGAGTTTGGGTTCCTTATTTATTGCCTTATTAGTGTGTGTTGATGACATTATTATCACGGGTTCAGATCACATTGTCATTACATCCTCAAAGGCATTTCTAAGTAGTAAATTCAAGTTTGAGGACCTTGGAAAATTGAGATACTTTCTCGATTTAGAAATAACAAGATCAAATAATGGGATATATCTAACCCAGAGGAATTATATATTGCAGTTGCTAGAAAACATTGGCTTCCTGGCTTGTAAACCACTTCATCTGCCTATGGATCCTAAAGTTCGTTTAAGTTCATTTGAAGGTGATTTGTTGTCTGAAGTTGATGCTTCGTCATATCGAAGACTTATTAGCGCCTTACTTTACTTAACTATATCTCGCCCAGACATCATCTTTGCAGTTCACAATTTAAGCCAGTTCGTTTCTCAGCTTCGCTAACCGTACCTTGATGCAACTCATCACCTCTTACAGTACTTCAATGTTTGCAATTTTTAGCCTTTTCCTATCTGCAACTTCGTGCATTTACTGATGCAGATTGGAGTTCATACCTCAATTTAATGAAGTCTTTCACTGGTCTTTGTGTATTTTTTTATGATTCTCTAAGTTCATGGAAGGCTAAGAAACTATTTCCAGATCATCTGCGGAGGCAGAGTATCAAGCACTATAGCCACTACAAGTTAGTTAGTATGGATACATCAATTTCTTCTTGATTTACAGATTTCTCTAGCATCTCCAGCCTTATTTTTTGTGATAATCAAGCTGAAGTCCGCATTGCTAGTAACCTATCTTTCATGAGCAAATGAAGCACATCAAGATCAATTGTTATTTCATTCATGATAAGTTTGTAGATGTCTTTGTCAAATAGTTACTAGTTCGGTCTCAACACCAGTTGGCAGATATATTCACCAAACCTTTGCCAGGTTCTCTTTACTATCGAAGATGGCCATCATCAATCTCCATAGTCCATCTTGAGAGGACCGTATTAGAATGTATCAGCTGCAACTCTCAGCTAGCTCAGCTTCAACTTGAAGAGTGGGGAGAAAAAGTCGATTTGAGGTAACGGTGCTGGTGGATTGTAAAGTGGTTGAACACTTCATATCCACCATTTGATTTGGAAATTGGAGTTTCAAACCATAGCCACAATGAAAATGAGGTGGTCATTGGCATGGTGGAGTTGATAAAAAAATGAAGGAATTTTACAATAGGGTAGTTTGGATATGCATTGATTGACGATAGTAGAATATTTTCTTCTTTTTGAATTTGGGCAGCTCGGGCATGGTTATTGAGATACAGTGGTCAGTTGGATTGGAGTACATGGAAATAAATTAGAAGCCTTTGACCATGAATTTCTGAATGGGCAAGACAGTGAAAAGGGACCCGAGGCTCAGCAAATCAGAAATGTCTCTCAAAGCTACGATGAAGGCATTGCAACATGATGAAATGTCTCTCTAAAAAGTAAAGAAGTAACGACGAGCTATCCATAGTTGTGCAGCAACTACTATTCAACATACCAGGGTCACACTATCAAGTCGAGAAATAGATCATGTCGTTCTTCTAAGGAAAGGTACAGAACCTTTTAGGTGTAAGCTTATATTATGACCGACGTTGTTCGCTCATCTATTCCCTTCCTGATGTTTCATCGAGATTGAAAGGGTGTGGCACAATGATGCTATTAGTGTGAGTTGATCAGCTGACTTTTTTTATTTGCTGTTTTGAACGTGTTAGCTGATCCCTTAAACAAAAACGCACTTTTAATTTGCAAAATCGTGTTTCTTCTTTTGGACCCTCATGATGATGCCATGTGTTAACTCCATGTCCGTTGGATGCTTGACCATCTGGTGACTCATATAAAAGAGAGTCCTAAGGTTTGAGATTTGTGATTTTTTCATTCTTCTAGTCTCTTCATTTTACTCTGGCTGTTCGAGTTTCATCTCCTTCTTCTTCTCTCTGAAAATCATCGATTTTCTTGATTTTCAACACTTGCTCAAAACTGTTTTTGTAATCTTGAGTGATTATCACTGAAAAATGTATTGTGTTCTTAGGTGAACCGATTTGTGAAGTGAGAAGATTGTATCTTCTATGATCTTGGGTGATCTTTGGTCTGAGTGCGAAAATATCCTAATATCTAAGCCTTGGTGTGTGATTAACATTCGCAGTGGTCTGATGGTGGAAGAATCATCTTATTCATTGGCCGAATCTTTCATCTTGTTACTGCCTTAGGGCACCTTAAATGAGATCTCCAATTTTGTGTTTTAATACTTTCATCTTGTTACTGCCTTGGTGTATTTTCTTTGTTGATTAAATCTAATATTGTGGAACCTCCTCTTTATAGTGGTATCAAAGCATTCGGACGGAGGTTCTTAACTCTAACTCGTGTAGATCTGAAACTATGACACTTGCTTTAGCTAACCTTCGTTATTTCTTGAAACCCTATTGAAGGGATCTGATGAGATTGTTCTAGTTTTCGAATACTACTGCAAATTAATTGTATAAATTTTTTGAGCTGCTGCTACTGTGATTTAATCTTGTGATCTGTAACTGCTTCGGTAATTCCTTTGTCCAGAAACCCTAAGAGTTCCCTGGAATTTGAGGGTTACCTTGACATAAGTCAAAGGTCTTGATATTAATACACTACTGTGATACTGATTAGCATATAATCTTGGTTCTTGCTGCTCAAATGTGATTTGTGTTGTGAAAAACATGTTGTGACTCTTAGACTTTGAACAATTCCTATGAAATAACTGAAGTACTTTACAACTTATAATTACAGTATATTCATGTCCATTGAGTGGTGATACTTGAATTTATTTTGAGTTATAAATAACTGTGAAGTGTCTATTTGATCCGTACATTCTGAAACTACATTCAAATTTTTTCTAAAATGACAAATACAAAATTTGAATTGGATGTTTTTAATGGCAAAGGAGACTTCAGTCTCTAGCGCCAGAAAATGAGAGCAATTTTGTTACAACAAAAGTGTGCTAAAGCCATTGATGAAACATGGCCTGATGATTTAGAAGAAACCAAGAAAATTGAACTTGATGAAATTGCCTGGAGTTCAATTTTTCTGCATTTATCTGATAATGTATTACGAGAAATTGTCTGATAATGTATTACGAGACATTGGCGAGACTAATACTGCTGCTGAGTTGTGGAAAAAGTTGGAAGATACATACTTGACTAAATCTATGCTAAATAAGGTGTATTTTCTGAAACAATTCTTTGGTTTTAAACTTGACTCATCTCTTGACCTTGAGGCTAATATTGATAGATTTAATAGACTATCCCGTGACCTAGCCGACTGTGATGAGAAACTCTCAAAAGATCAGTTGGCTGTGGTCTTGTTAAATTCAATAAGTGATAAGTATAAAGATGTTAAAAATACAATTGAATATGGGAGGGAAACTCTAACCACTGA
>NC_036238.1:12680960-12770267 GCF_002742605.1 Olea europaea var. sylvestris
AAAGGGTTATTAAATGAATTTGGTTTTGTTAAAGAAGTAGTTCTTTATTCTGATAGTCAGTCAGCCATTCATTTAAGTAGAAATCCAATTTTACATAATAGATCTAAACATGTTGATGTTAGATTTCACTTTATAAGGGATATAATTTCACAAGGAGTTGTGAAACTTGAAAAGATTTCTACTAATTTTAACCCCGCTGATGCAGGTACAAAGGTACTACCCCTTAACAAGTTCTTGGACTGCTTGAACATGTTGAACATCACTGCATGCTGATTTGAGTATCTGACATGAGTGCAATTGATGTTCAAAACTGGGAGCAACCCCACTGTTGAGTGTATGTGAATCATTGTACCAAGGTGGAGATTGAAAGGGTATGGCACAATGATGCTATTAATGTGAGTTGATCAGTTGACCTTTTATTTGCTGTTTGAACGTATTAGCTGATCCCTTAAACAAAAACGCACTTATATTTGCAAAACCGTGTTTCTCCTTTTGGACCTTCATGATGATGCCATGTGTCAGTTCCTGGACCGTTGGATGCTTGACCATCTGGTGACTCATATAAAAGAGAGTCCTAGGGTTTGAGACTTGTGATTTTTTCATTCTTCTAGTCTCTTCATTTTACTCTGGCCGTTCGAGTTTCATCTCCTTCTTCTTCTCTCTGAAAATCATCGATCTTCTTGATTTTCAACACTTGCTCAAAACTGTTTTTGTAATCTTGAGTGATTATCACTGAGAAGTGTATTGTGTTCTTGGGTGAACCGATTTGTGAAGTGAGAAGATTGTATCTTCTATGATCTTGGGTGATCTTTGGTCCGAGTGCGAAAATATCCTAATATCTAAGCCTTGGTGTGTGATTAACATTCGCAGTGGTCTGATGGTGGAAGAATCATCTTATTCATTGGCCGAATCTTTCATCTTGTTACTGCCTTAGGGCACCTTAAATGAGATCTCCGATTTTGTGTTTTAATACTTTCATCTTGTTACTGCCTTGGTGTATTTTTTTTGTTGATTAAATCTAATATTGTGGAACCTCCTCTTTACAGAGATAAATATGATTTTTGATCAATTAAAATGAAGACAAACTTTTGTATGTAAAATTTTCGGGAGGTCTTTAGTAACAAATATACTGGTCCAAATGACATTTTCACTTTAACAACTGTAGAAAGAATGAATTAAAGGAGAATCGACAAAAGAATTCTTCAATTCTTCTTGCTCTAAAATGAGCATAATAGATGGATATTTCCAATGATCATAGGAGTTGAAATAGCTGAAGCAGTATGGGATAAGTAGAAGGAGATGTTCCACGGCAATGATAAGGTACGTACTTGCCGACTTCAAACTTTGGGAAGGAAGATTGACAATTTAAAAATGAAAGATTCTAATACTGTAAAAGATTAATATTCAAGAGCTGATGAAATAGTAAAGATGATATTCTTGAAAAGAGTTGTTGAAAAATTTTAATTACTCACACAGAGATATATAATCTAATTATTGCAGCTATTGAAGAATCCAAAGATATTGATAAATTAATAGTTTCAGAATTGAAGAATTAACTTGAAGTTCATGAAAAAGAATTAAAAAGGCATTACGAAATTGACACAGAAATTTTTTGTCAATCTAAAGTTTAATATGCGGTCTCAGAAGTTTAAAGAATGTATGAAAAAAATGTTAAATAAAAAATCTAAAAACCTAAGGCAAACCAATTGATAGTAATGGCAAGTATCCTTCAAGTGGCATTTGTAAAAGAAAATGTCATTTAAAGGACTGTTGGTTAAAAAAATCACAGTGCAAAAATTGTAAGAAAATTTGACACGAAAAAAAAATTGTCATTATAATTTTAAGCTGATTTCTTTGAAGAAAAAGATATAGGACGAGTCTCTTATATACCTCATGTAAAGTCGCAGCTGAAGAGAAGCTAGATATGTGGTATCTCGACAGTAACTACAATAATCACAAGAAAAAAAAATGAAAGTATTTTCTATTGTTTTGATAAACTATAGCAAAGATCAAAATTGACAAGAGTGGTTTCATGGAGGCAACATACACTTTTCCATTGATATAAAAGGGGGGAAGAGATATATTAACAAAGTTCTTTTGGTTCCCATAATATATCAGAACCTACAAAACATGGGTCAAATGATGGAAAAGGGCTACACTTTACATTTCAAAGGAGATTCTGGCATAATATATAACAAGAAAGGTAAATTCTTCGTAATTGCAAAAATTTAAAAAAAAGAGTACGAGAATAGATGCTTTCCAATTCACTAGAGATATGCAAGCAACGCAACCATTACGATGCAAGTGGATGAGTCATAGTTGTGGCACATAAGATTTGAACACTTTCACTTTTATAGATTGAAGATTTTAGAATAAAAAAGCACGATGAGAGACCTGCCAACTATAAAGGAGAATAACAAAGTTTGAAAATGATGTTTGCTCGAAAAACAACATTGTCAACCATTTTCATCCAAAAAATCTTGGAGAGCCGAAGACCCATTAGATCTGGTTCATACAGATGTGTGCGTCCAACACGTACTCCATCACACGATCAAAATATGTACTTGATTCTCTACATAAATGATTATGCTAGAATGACGAGTATACTTTTTGCGCAAGAAATCTCAAGTTTTTGAGATTTTCAAAAAGTTTCAAAAATATTGCAAGAAGCAAAGTTGTCGTAATATCAAGATGATTAGAAGTGACAGAGGCAATACATGTCTAATGAATTAAACAAGCCCTGTGAAGATAATGGAATGGAGCATCAACTGATCATTGGATACATACTAGAAAAAAAATAGTTTGTTAGAAAGAAAGAACAAAATCATAATGGCGATGGCGAGAGCTATACTCATGGAGAAATGTCTTCCAAAAACCTTGCGGGCAAAAGCTGCAAGTACTGCAATCTACCTAGTGAATTGATTTCCAAACAAAGCCGTGAAAGATAAAATATCAATTGAAGCATAGAGTGGATAAAAACCATCAAAAAAACATCTCAAAGCATTTAGCTGCATCCATTACACACGTTTCGCAAGAGAAAAGAGGTAAGCTATATAAAAGACACAGAAAGGAATCTTCTTAGGCTACAACATAAAAAAAAAGGTTATCGAGTCTATAAATTGAGAATAAATAATCTAGTTATTAGTCGCGATGTAAAGTTTGATGAAGATGTTATCTACAACTGGGAAATTGGTTAAGTTAAAAAGAAAAGATATCAACATCCCAAATCTTAACCGCAAAAATAAGAGGTGGACGAGGAGAAAAACCAACTAGAGTCACCACAACAAGCATCTATAGAAGGATCACTTGACTCACCTGATTCGTCGCCAAGAAAAACAAGAAGTTTATCAAAAACATACCAAACTGCAACCTGATGATCGTAGAACCTAAAAGTTATGAAATAGGATCTAGGTAACCAGAATAGATAAAAGCTATAGATGAAGGAATGAAGATGATCACGAAATGTGACACTTGGAGAGGGGCGCGTCCCCGCCCAGAATTCGCCCCGTGAATTTTTTTTAATTTTAAATAAAGGTTAGGGTTCAACTTGCTTCAAATAGAAGGATGTGACCTATTTTCTAATATTCTCAATTGTACAAGTCTTATCGAACTTGACTAATTTATATATACCATTATGCTACTTTGTCAAATTAATATTATATTGATAAAAACAAATATAAAAAGATATAACATGTTCAACTGAACAAATTTGAAAATCAATATATTGTAATAAATTAAAGTGTGTGAGGTTACAACTTTTGTGACAATATCAAAGGAAAAAACACAAAAAACCTTATTCATCCTAATAATCAATGTTGTGTATCAATAGCGACCATTATATTTAAGATTTGTAATGTTTATTTTTGATATTAACTTTGTCCGAACCCGTTCCATTGCCATCACTACTTGGGAGCTTATAGATCTTTCTCAAGATAAATAAGTTATAGGAGTTTAGTGGGTTAAAAAGATAAAACTTATCGTTAATAGTTCAATCCTAAAATACAAAATAAGACTAGTTGCCAAAGGATATGCACAATAGTTTGGCTTCGACTAAAATGAGATATTTGCTCCAGTTGCTCGTCTTAGTACCATAAGAGTGTTGAGTGCACTAGATGCATAGAAGAAGTTGAAAATTTACCAAATGGACATGAAATCAGCATTTTTCAACGACTATCTTCAAGAAGATCTTTACGTAGAGCAACATCAAAGGTTTGTAGTACAAGATCAATAAAACAAAGTTCTCAAACTAAGAAAAGCACTATACGGATTAAAGCAAACTCCACGAGCTTGGTACAGTAGAATCGACAATTGCTTCATTGAGCAAGGGTTTAGAAGGAGCCAAAGGGAACCAACTCTATACATGAAAAATCAAGGTAGAAATAGTACATTCATTATATATGTTGATGATCTCTTCTACACAAAAAACAACAAATGGGTGGTCAAGAAATTCAAGGAAGACATGATGAAAACATTCGTGATGACTAATTTGGGATTAATGTACTACTTTCTTTGGATCAAGATAAACTCTGTTTGAAGATGTGATCTTCATTTCTCAGAAGAAGTATAATAGTAGTCTTATAAAGAAATTCAAGATGAAAGGTTGCAGAATTACAGCAACTCCTCTAAACAACGAGAAATTATTCAGAAAAGAAGACGGTACTCCGAAAGTAAACAACTTATAGTTTCGAAGCCTTATTGGAAGTTTACTCTATCTCACAGCTACAAGACCATATATTATGTATGCAACTAGCCTACTTTTAAGATTCATGCAGAGTCCAGGTGATGTTCATCATGAAGCCACAAAGAGGATACTCAGATGCCTGCAAAGAACAAAAGACTATGGCAATATGATATTGATCTACTCCAGACCCAAAATTACTTTGTATACTGACAGTGTGCGTCAAAGAAATAAGCAACTATTGCACAGTCATTAGCTGAAGCAATTTATATTGCAGTAGCAATGACCACAAGCAATGCTATATGGTTAAAATATATACTTGAAGACATGATAGAGTGAGATGATGAAGTTACAAAGATTTATTGTGACGGTAAGTCTGCAATAGCAATGGTAAAAAATCTCGTATTTCATGACAAAACTAAACGCATTGGCACCTAAAGAAAATAAAGAAATAGCACTTAAACACTACAAAACTGAAGAACAATTAGCAGACGTATTTACAAAAGCTTTAGCACAATCAAAGTTTGAGTTGCTACGAAATATGATTAGAGTTATCGAAATATATACCAAGGAAGAATAATAGTTATTTGTGCATATTATGGAAGCCTACTCTAGAATTCACTAGAGATGCTTGAGAAGCAACCGAAAAATAATAACAATAATAGTAGTTAAAAGTCAGAATAATCTAGAATTGGCCACCGATATTGAATGCCTATAAATAAGTGTTATTGGATTCAAATTAGCAATAGTAAGAAAATCTTTCATCCTCCAAGCCATCGCTAGAAAAGCTCACGCTGTAAAATTCTATTTTTAATAAATTAAATTTTTCTCATTCAACTACCTTGTCCAATAAAATTACTCTCTACTAACTCTATCCTGCAAAATCTGCCCTATATAAAATCCACTAATCATTTTCAATTTAAATCAACTTATTTACCTACTCATATTAAAAACCATTACACTTTATAATTTTTTTTTCTTGCTCAATCCGTAGTCTCTTTTCTGACTCAATTGAACCACAATGCATGTTGTGATCCTTCACAAACTTTACTGTTTCCAACGTAATCTCTTTGTCGCTCATCATACCAGACGCATCCCCCTTGTCAACTGTTCGTGTTATAGCATTATGTAAATTATGTTAGTTGTCAATTATACTATTCATAACTGATACCTTAACTTACCAATTGTCAGTCACATGAGTGTTCACACAAGTGTTGACACACCGTCCGTGTAATTCACTGCTGCTATGTTCGATCTTATAACGAGCATTATTTGTGCATGTGTTACCTATTCTTATTACGTCCTTTTAGTATCTTTCGTTAGTTCTTATCCATGATACTCAAAATTGATTATAACTTGTTAAATATATTCAATGTAGCATATTGTTTGTTTCATTATAAGTGACCAACACTCTTTCACTTTATATAAACTTCACCTTCCAAAATGTATTACAGGTAAGAACCAGTTTCCATTTCCATTTTCTTTCCTTTTGATTTGAGATGTTTCTTCCATTTGTGAAAGTTGTTATTTATGGAGTAGGTAATAGAAACAAGTAAAAACTGTCACAGCATATGAAGATGTGTTTTTGAGCCCTACCGTCAACCTTTCCGACGTTAGAAATTGTCAGTACATCAATTTTTTGCAGTCTCAAGTCCCCACAGTTATCCGTTCTTGTTACATTCTTCTAGTAACTTAGTTTTATCCATGATAATCATTGCTGGTTCCTTCAGTTTTTGTCACAATAATGAGTCATTCTTGCCAACGTTTTATCATATGCATACTAAAAAAATAATGTTTCATATTGGTTTCTTAAACCATTATTGTATGATGACAGAAGAATCAAATAAAAAAAAAAAATTATATTCAGAGCCCATAAGAAGCATTTATTCTTTCTAGAGAGGCAATGAGGCAAACCCAACTCTGGGGAGTGTTCTATATCAACTTAAGTGAAATTTGACATCCTCAATTTGTACATAATTTTTGTAGATAAGAATGTCCACGGCCCTCACATAGGATGGGGTTGTGCGAGGTGGACCTCACCCCATGTGAGGGGCGTTCACACCCCTATGTACAAAAATTATGTACATTTAGCAAAGTCCAACTCCAAATATATCTAAAATAAATGGTGACCTCCGCGATGAGTTAGTTCGTGATATATTTAACTAGTTCTATTAAATATTTCCAGTAGGTTTGATATTATAGTGTTAATGGAGCACGTACTATTGGTTGTAGATAATTGTTGTTTTATTTCCACGTGTCTTTTTTATACATGTTTTCTAAAGTTCTGTAGATAATATCAACTCAGGTTTCTTTTGTAACATGTTGAAAACTACCGACATTCAATAAAGAGATAGTTTTAGATATAATTAAATGAAGTAAAAAATCGAAAACGAGAAAGATATTACGATATTGCTTGCCTCTCAATAGTCTCTACTATTTATCCTATGGCTTTTTCCCCTTTCTCTTCTTTTTTTATGGTAACTGTTGCTTTAATTTTTGTTGTTGATTTTTGTGTTTTTCAACAACAATTGTCAATTGGTTCCTTTTTATGAGCTAAAGGTGTGGGCTTACCATAAAGACCTAACACAAACTCCCTTTTTTATTATTTTCATATTATACTTTAAGCCCTCGGTCCGCCAATAAAATGGGTGGAGCTGAAATGCTCCATCGTATTACTTTCCAAAATTTGTCAATATGAATCTATATCATTTTGTTGTATCCAAGTTACATATAGGATGTTCGAAGGATCTAAATCGTCCTCTATTTTATTTATGTTGATCTTTTTCTTGGGTGGAGTCGTTTAGTACCAAATGATTGGTTGATTCGATCCTTGATTTTTTTTATTTTTTTTATCGGTTAATGTAAAATCCTATTGAACAAAACTCGTATATATGCACCAAGCATAATTGGGCAAACCAAATTAATGTGATGATTACAAGTACTGTAGGCATGTCCGGGCAAATTAAATAAAAGATGTACAAACGATAATAGCTAAGGACCCAATACTAATGATTCAAAATAAAATAAAATATGAGGATACAAAGAAAACATAATTTTGTATACGTGCGTTTTAATCCGTCTTATAATGCAATCAACTTGTGGTCTTAGATTCACAAAAATCCTCCTATTCCATGCCATCCATATGTGATAAACAGTTGTAAAGAGCAATTTTCTTGACTTTCCTTACTCGTTCTCCTATGTGAATTTTACTAGAGGTAACTTGACCCAACTCAATATCTGAACAGCTAAAAACCCCAAATGTCTCTAGACTAAAAATTGTTCTAAATCAGCCCTCAAACTTTGATTAATGTTAGTTGTTAGTCCTCACATCCACCTCTTACATGGCAAATGGCATAATAAGTGAATTTTGTTCTAAAATAAACAAGTAGGTTTGATGATATGCACAGCCCACGAAACATTGTAGAGGGAGTTATGAAGGGAGAAAAGGTTCACAATAAGAAAAGCAGAGCTTTTTGCTTTCTCCTTTACAGCTAATACAGCATCAAACATGTTTAATCATTCCTTCACTTTTTCTTTCTTTTCCTATACTCCTCGTTCTTCAAATTGCCAGCCATACCCTTTGGCAGGCCTGACAGGCAAAATTTCAACCAATATATAACATATTATCGGTGCTTTGCTAAGATAAATATCGATACTTATTAGATCATTTCTGTCTATATATATACGATCACTCTTTCAAAAGAATGAATTTTAAATGATAATTTTTTGAAGAATATGTAATTAAAAAGTAGAAAAAAATTAGATTTACATAAAAAAATATAATTTATTGTGAGAATTTGTTATTGAAATTAAGTACAAGACAAAGAGTTTTAAAAGAATGGTTGTCAAACGGGGCCTTAATGCGTGAGTACTTATTATCAATGTAGAGGGTAATCTGGTCATTTCAATTTGTCCAATAAAGTTATGATACAATCTAGCCCTTGTTTGACTGTCCTTTTTTTTTCTTTTTTCTTTTTTTGGCGCAGGATGAATTTTTGAAGAGTAAATTTTTGTAGAATATGTAATTAGAAATTATGAAAAATTTTGAATTTATGTGAAAAATATTTTATTGTGAAAATATGTAGTTGAAAATAAGTATAATAAAATTTTTTTGCAAGAATTATTGACAAACTTGGGAATCTATTAATGGACAAGTCGAGAAACTTTCACTGTTAAGCACAAGTAACACTAGGTAACATTAATGATGTTAAGCCTCTTTTTGATGGCCATTATCTATTCAAAACAGCGTTTTAAATAGTGATTTTTAGGTAAATATGTGGTTAAAATGTAGAGAAATATTTTAAATTTATGTACAAAATATTTTATTATGTAAATATATGATTAAAAATGAGTATGTAGAAAAAATAATTTTCAAATAATTGTGAAATGTAGGCTAATTCATTTAATCAAAAGCTCGTCTTGCAAGTCAATCGAACGTCGAACCCAAAAAAGGAAAGTGTTACTTATACATAATTGTCTACATAATGATTTCCACAATTACACGTGATATCTCACATTTGCACATCAATAATCGGATGATTGTCACATCACATTATGGATATCATTTTATGCAATAATTATGTACAAGTAGAATTTCCCCCGAAAAAATACTTCAGATGCCAAGAATCTAAAGTTGAACCGGATCAAACCTAAACAAACTTTGGATGCCAAAGATAGGGCTAGATTTTTCACATGGATATGATTTTGTTGGAACAAGTGAAACCCTACTCCCTCATTGGTTTTTTAAGTAAAATGAAAATGTGCTTTCCTTAGTTTCTTTTCATTAAGTTAATTACGTTTTAATTATCTGTATTATTTCTTTTAATTCTAATAAATGTAATTACTTAAATGCATTTAATTCATTCAAAGCCAGCAGTAACAAACTGGTCAACTATTTTTTCTTGTCTTCATTAGTGATATTCAATTTTCTTCCCTTATACATTACACTCCAACTCACTCCTCTTTCCCCTCTGTGTCTCTTCAAATATACATAACATACACGCACTATATTTCGTATGGGTTCTCGCCGGAGAATCAAATTTTTGTCTCTTAAAAATCGCCGCCGAAAGCCGCTGATCCAATCTCATTATTAAGATCTGGGTTGGTTTGAGTTTATCGTTTACACTGAGTGAAACAAGGAAGGAAAATATGGGGTGGGTTCTACAATTTGGGTGTTTATTTTCTGCTGTGTTCTTACTGTTTATACTGGGGTGTTACAGAGTCAACTCTGAGCCGACTCAGGATAAGCAAGCGCTCCTTGCTTTCCTATCTCAAATTCCACACGAGAATCGTCTCCAGTGGAACGAATCTGATTCGGCATGCGTCTGGGTTGGGGTGCAATGTGACCCCACAAATTCGTCTGTTTATTACTTGAGGCTTCCCGGGGTTGGACTCGTGGGTCAGATTCCGGCTGACACGCTGGGTCGTTTGACTCAGCTACGAGTTCTGAGTCTGCGTTCAAACAGGCTTACTGGTTCAATTCCACCTGATTTCTCTAAACTCGAGCACCTACGGAGCCTCTACCTCCAGAACAACCGGTTCTCCAGCGGGTTTCCAGGGAGTGTAACTGAGTTGACTCGGCTGACTCGGCTGGACCTCTCTTCAAACAACTTTACTGGACCAATCCCTTTTGCCGTTAACAATCTAACTCAGTTGACGGGCATTTTTCTCGAGAACAATCGATTTAACGGTACGCTCCCGAGCATTAATCCGCCACGCCTGTTGAATTTCAATGTCTCGAACAATCGGCTGAATGGTTCAATTCCCCGAGCACTGTCGAAATTCCCTTCATCGGCTTTCGCCGGTAATATTGATTTATGCGGCGGACCATTGCAACCGTGCAACCCATTTTTCCCTTCACCTGCTCCTGCCCCATCAGTGCCACCAATAATCCCCCCATCCCACAAAAAGTCTAACAAGCTCTCTACTGCTGCCATTATAGGCATATCAATAGGTGCAGCACTGGGATTACTGCTACTACTTCTAATCCTCTTTCTTTGCTGTCGAAGAAGGCAAAGACAAAGAGACGCAACCAAAGTGCAGAAACCACCAGCAGCCGCAAGGGCAGCGGCAGGGGCAGCAGGAGAGGCCGGAACATCGTCGTCCAAAGACGACATAACTGGTGGTTCAGCAGAAACTGAGAGGAATAAATTGGTATTCTTCGATGCGGGGGCTTATAGTTTCGATCTGGAGGATTTGTTGAGGGCTTCAGCAGAGGTATTAGGAAAAGGAAGTGTTGGTACTAGTTATAAAGCTGTGTTAGAAGAAGGCAGCATTGTTGTGGTGAAGAGGCTAAAAGATGTGGTGGCTTCAAAGAAAGAATTTGAACAGCAAATGGAAGTTTTAGGGAAGATTAAGCATGAAAATGTGCTGCCATTAAGAGCATTTTACTATTCTAAAGATGAGAAATTGTTGGTCTTTGATTACATGCCTGCTGGTAGCTTATCTGCTCTTCTTCATGGTATGGACTTCTTCTTCTTCCCCTTAAAAATTTCAAGATTTTTCATTTTCATTGGATATGATTCAAAAATTTCTCCAGTTCTTGTTTATTTCTCTATCCATTCAAGTTCCTTTTCCCTATCTTTTTGGGTAATTTTTAATAATTTTCATTTCACCATAAATCTTATGTTTTTAATATCACTATTGAATGCAAAGAGTAAAAAGATTGTTATTCTGAAAAATGTTTCACCATTCAATTATTGGAGAATGCCACGGACCACCCGTCCTTTTTCCTTTTTCAATTTTTTTTTTTTTTTGGTATATTCAGACTATTTCAACTTATATTTTGTGAATTTTATAATTTAGAGTGAGTAGGCTTGGTCGTGCTTGCCAGTCTAATAAAGTTAAACAAATAATCTTTTTCAACGTGGAGTGGACCATTTTGTTCAGTTCCAAATTCCAATCCCTCAAAAGCTGGGCTAATTTTATTCATGTGAACTGAAGTTGGGTACACTTACCAGAGTAGAATGTGACAATACATTTTTTCGCTTTTGTTCAAAACCATGTATTCATTCAAATTTTGATATTGGTTTGTTTATATATTTTGTTATATAAAATTTTAAATTATTTATTGAAATCTGAATATTTACATGATAAGAATATATTTATTAGATGAATGAGTTGAGTGGCTTTGGTGCTACGACAATATTTCAACAGATTCCCATTATTCTCAACCGACATGCTTTTCTCCTCTTTAATGATGAACAAATAAAAAATCATAGCGACCCATTTTTCTTTTTCTTTTACCTCTTCATCAAGTCGCCGGTGACCATATTTGTCTAACCTTAAAATAATAAACAATGTTACTTTTTGGACTTTTTTAAGTAAAAATAACAAAGTTACTTTTTTAAAGTATTAACTCAAAATTAGCATCTTATTTATAAGTTCGACAAATAAAAAAACTTATTTGTTTACTTGTAAGTAAAGTTTCTAAACTTTGCCAAACATTCTCTTTAAAATAATGCTTAATTGAATTGGGAAGTGAGTAGTTTTGCAGCTTCTTTCACAACACACATAAATGTTGATGCTAATTCTTTGGAAAGGGGTAATATCAATTAAATTTGGGCTTGTTCTTATTCTTTTATTGCTCCCTAATTTTTAATGTTTCCAGGTTTGATAACATCCTATTCGTAAGTTAAGTATATGTGTGCATTGTATCTCTTGAGCTGATCTTTTAGGCCAAGGAATTGTCCTTTCAAGTTATTATTAGTTTTACATGATAGCACACACGAATTTGTGTACCGAAGAGTAATGGTAACGAAAGTTTGTCTATTGTTCAATAGGTAGTCGAGGCTCGGGGCACACTCCACTCGACTGGGACCACAGAATGAGAATAGCATTGAGTGCAGCAAGAGGCCTCGCGCACTTGCATGTATCAGCAAAAGTAGTCCACGGCAACATCAAGTCATCTAACGTCATCCTCAAGCTAGACAACCGCGATTCTTGTGTATCAGATTTTGGGCTCAACCAACTCTTCTCGAGCGCAACCCCACCCAATCATCGCGTAATGGGCTATCGTGCACCCGAGGTCCTCGAAACTCGTAAAGTCACGTTTAAATCAGACGTCTACAGCTTTGGTGTGTTATTATTAGAGCTGTTGACCGGCAAAGCACCGAATCAAGCTTCATTAGGTGAAGAAGGGATTGATTTGCCTAGATGGGTTCAAAGTGTAGTGCGGGAGGAATGGACAGCGGAGGTATTCGACATTGAGCTAATGAGGTATCATAATGTTGAAGAAGAGATGGTTCAACTTCTTCAGATAGGAATGGCTTGTGTTGCATCGGTGCCGGATCAAAGGCCGGCAATGCAAGAAGTTGTGAGAATGATGGAGGATATGAATAGAGGTGACACTGACGATGGGATACAACATTCGTCTGAGAAAGGATCCGACAGCCAAACACCGCCGCAAGAGTCGAGGAGCTCTCCCCCTGGAATCACACCTTAGCATAATGTCAAATATCGAGAGTTTATTTGAAGTGGTACAGAATGGCTGGCTCTTGTATTCTTTGGAAGGGTTTTTTTTTTCAAAATTTCTTGTTTGATTTGTGCAATGAATGATTTTTAGTAGAAGGTGATAGCTGCAAATTCAAATTGTTGAAAAATTTCAAGAATTGATTGGAATTTGACCATGTGAATGATCTAGTCGTTTATTTTATAATATTGATAGCTGAGATTTGTTTGCTTATTGATTTTGACAACCATTTCTACGTTAGGCTCTGAAAATGACACAACCCTCGCCAGGCCAGCAGTTTTGAGTTAAAAAATAAAGGTTATATGTGCCATCTTTTCAAATTTCTCAATCAATATTTAAAATCGTTGAACTGGTAATTGAAAAAACAAAAGAAGATGAACTCCTCTTGAAAACTTAGCTAAATCCTTCTGCACGAGTGGACAAAAATTTTCGAAAGACATCCTCGGACCTACACATTTGGACGCCAAGCATGTTTGGGAGTTTTTTAAAAATATTTTTATTTTATTCATATATTTTGTAGAAAGTTCTACATATTTATCAATCGATCATTTTCATTTTCTTTGAAATCTAAATCGATTACACTTATTAATTCCAATCATGCTTGGTGTACAATCCATTTTACAACATTGTTGACAACATGCCACCTGACATGTTATCATTGGACAGTTTAAAAAATAATTTATCTTTTCAACCAACAATTTTTTGACACACACGACATTGTCAAAATACATTGTACAAATGGACCTATTAATTCCCAAACATGATTAGTTTTGACTCGTTTTTACTTGAAAACAATATTTTTGTTTTTATTTTACTGTCAAATAAAAACATGAGTTTGGTTTATTGAACTTTTAGTTCGTATTATTAACCACATTGAATTTGTACAACGCATATTATTAGATATCAACATATTGACCAAATATGTAATAGGGTAAGATGATGTCGTATGTAAACATACTTCGAGATCGAATTGGAGAGTTCGTTTAATGTACAAGCAACCCAAAATTCTGAGATGCTAAATTCAATATAAGGCCATCTCCAATGTATGTACCATTTCACCAAAATGCATCAAATTTTGATTCAAATTTCCTCCAATGTGGCACCAAACTTTGCACCATTTTGGTGCAAATGGTGCAAAGTGTATAATATCAATTTTGCCATTGCTTTTCCTTTTCCAAACAAATTGATTAAGGGTATTTGTGTCATTTGTGCTATATATTTTTAATATAATAAAATATTATTACTATTATTAGTTGCATTTAAAATAAATTTAAAATATAAAAAATAATAATTAATGAATTAATTAAAAAAAGAAAAATTTAAAATATAACAAACGCGATTATTTCTTAAAGAACGAAATATATTAAACGACGACATACATATGATAATCTAATTTCATTTAAAGAAAACGATATGAATTTCAAGAATTAAATTGCAATAATATTTCTACTTCGTATATCGTAATATCCTAATTCGAAATACATTGCACTATTTTTTAAAAGCATGATTTAATATTTTCATTGTTGTAATGTTTTTATTAATTGTACTATTTTTTATATTTATTAATAATTTAATCTTTTCCGTAACTTAACGTAATTATTTATCTAGTAATTTATGTATTTATAAAATAATTACATAAAAAATATTTCAAATAAATAAATTATTAAGAATAAAAAAAGGGAAGAAAATGGTTAAACACTGTTTATTTGCTGCAAATTTTGGTGTAATGGTTAGAGATGAATTTTAGTTTGGTGAAAAATTTGGTGTAAAATTTGGTACAAAATAATATAAAATTTGGTGCAGTACTGGAGATGGCCTAAGATTAGAACAATGACCAACTTGACATCAAGCCGTCGAGTCTTTTCTCAAATATGACTCCCTTTAAAAATTCAATAATGAAGCATTCTCGTCAGTCGAGCGATACAAATGATATAGACCGAAAAAGATCCCAAACGATGCCTTAACCATACACATTCTCGTACGCGGTTTTTTTGTTTTTCTTTTCGGGTTATTTTTCCTCTTCTTTTCTTTGGGAACTTCTCCTTTTGCTGCAAACATCAATGATGCGGATGCCCATCTCCAATGAGGAAAGGCAGATTGCAAGCAAAGTTTCATGAGCTGGTTTTGTTTTCTTTTTCTTTCGTGGGGTGCTTGACCATCTCCTTTTTTATTCCCTTAGAGTTACATTAAATTTGACTTTTGCAAGGGGCCTGCACGTACAAGAATATATTACGGGATAAAAATCATAACTACCATTATACAACATTACCTATGTAGAAATATCAAAATTTGTGATAGTTTTCCATAAATCAGGTCATATTTCATGAATATTTTATAAATGAATCGATAATATTGATTTGAATCATGCTACAAGTACAGAAATTTTGACAGACAACACATGGTAGGAATTAATCGAAAGATGGAAAGAGAATAAAGAAATCAATCCAATCATTTGCGACCATATCAGCGTAGGTAGAAATTCTGTAAAAAATTCCCTGTAATCATAACTTTTTTCTATTGATTTACATAAGATAATGAATGTGATATAAATTGGTGGATAGACAATGACAACACAATATATATGTATCAGGACAATTATTCTCTCTATAGTCATCATATACGTGACCATATGTGAAGAAGAACGAAATGAAATTGTGGCTCCTGCTGCTAAAATTTTCCTTAACCTTTTTTCTTGTCACAACAAATAATCTGCATCAAAAGTTTAGAAGTATGTTATGTGACCTTGCTTTCTATGTGACATAATTTTCTCTAAGAAAGCTGCGACGAATATTTTGAAGTTGATGTAGTCTACCGTATGTCTCTTCTAAAAATTGAATGTATAAAAATTGTGATATCGAACGTGCTGGACAAAGATTATATTTGTATTAACTATATTTGTGACCTTGACTGTATATAAGATTATATGATGTGATATTTTTGTGTTTTTGACTTCTTTCACCTGAAAGTCGTGACGAATATGTGGAGTAAAGAAAGGAAAAACAAAATTAGTGAAATTCAAATTTTTATAGAAAACTTAGGATAATAAATGTAAATTATAGGGACTTGACAAAATGGGAAATCAAATACTAAAAATAAACATAAATGCTTTTTTAATAATAGTACATGATTTATGAATAAAAAAAAGGGAAGCTCTCTTATTAATAATAATAAATAAATAAAAGGAATTTTCAACATTTAGCATGGAAGCTTTTTCTTCAAGTGGACAATAATTGGTTGTTAAGGCTCGACCGAGTTGATGAGGCTATTAATCAAACTTAATTTGTTTCAAGTATAATTAGAAGCTAAAGCCTTCTTTCATTGAACAATGTCTAGCTTTTAATAATGGCCTTCACCCTTGTGAATTATTTTGTCTATAATTTCACCTAATTTAGGGTGGTTGAGCAAAATTATGGCCTTGAGGAATAGTGTTTGCTTGTACTCAACTTTAATTAAATGATCGAATTTTTATTAGAAAAATAATGGACACGGTTTCAAAACATTACAACAATCCAACGCTTCAACAAGTAAACAATCTTTTCGAAAAAAAAACATAGTACATTAACACACAAGTACAAGATTCTTTTGTCAAGATCATGGTCGAATTAAAACATCTATTTTCCAATCACCAAACTTTGCCCCAACCCTCTTTGTCAAGATCATGGTGGAATCCAAATCCAACAAACTTCAATTTCAATTTTGACTCAAAAAACCACATATATTATAAGGTTTCTACAAAACGTTGAGATCTTAGAGATCTTGTCATTCTATACATTTCCGTAAATCAAATTATTTCTGTAGTCGATTTAACATTGACAAAGCAAGACTTATTTTTATGTTGCTAGATATATAAAGAATAATTCATGGTGAAGTAAATATCGTAGTGTCGCAAATTGAATCTAAGAAGTCCTTATCAAGGACGGAGCTTCGAATTTATTCACGTTCTAAGAATACTAATTTTTGAATAACTTTAAGAAAACATGGCTTGTGTAAAGTTTCACATCTTTAGACATAAAGACACCCAATGCAATATGGATTTGACGTAGTTAGGAATCCTCAATATTGTTGGTTAGGTGGACGCTCCTCTCTACTAATAATTGTTGTTGCCCCTATCTCTCTACCCCACGCTTTACTAATAATTATAGCCAGCTCCCCTTTTTTATTTTGCTGCTTCTTAAAGTTTTGCTAGTATTACACTCTAAAAAACTAATATACATATACATATATACATACATACATACATATACATATATATATATATATATATATATATATATATATAAAAAAAAAAATCTTCTTTTTTAACCACACTTTCCCGCAAAAAACTATTTCTTAATACATCTTATCAAAATTTCTCATTATAATGGGTCTCAAACAAAATCTAATTTTAACCACATATTTCTTGAAGTTTATAACTTTTAACCATATTTTTTAAAATTTTTTATCGAAATCTATTTAAAATCTGATTTTAATTCTCATCAAACACTGACCATGTGGTGGTTATCAAGACAACAATAAAACGAAAGAAGAAAAGCTGATAGTCAATCGAGCTATCAGTATAATAAATTCATGATTGTACTGTGATTTTGAATTGTAAGCTCACAATCGAGACCTCTAAGACAGGCTTTCATTCTGTTCCAAGAAAAAAAAAATGTTATTAATGTGAAAGCAATGTCATGTGGTGTGGCCTGCAAAATCAGGTTATGACTTTGGGACACGAAAAGACTGGCCGGCCGTTTGGCCAAGTCTCCTTCACATTTGTGGACAAGCTTTCTTCGACACCGAAACAAAATAGAACACTTTTTTCTTTCAGCCTGTCGGAATTTAATGGATGGAACTAAGCCCTTTCTTTCCAAATTTTAATGATTAAAATAGTGTTTTTTTGAAAAATATGTAATTGAAAAAAAATGAAAGATTTTTTATTTACGTGTAATATTATTTTATGGAAGATTATATGGTTGAAAATAAAAGAGAGCAAAAGAATTAAAATAAAAGCCAAAAAGGGGCAAAATGTTCACGTGCTTTTAAGCCTTGCCTGGCCTTCATTTTTTCAAAATAGGCTTTGCTACAAAAACAGGGGCTGACAACCCCCTTGACCAAACCCCACCCATAGGTGGAGGGGTCCCTTTTTTTTGCACGGGACCCACCCCCATGTGTGGGGTTCAATCAGGGGGCTTGTCAGCCCCATGTTTTTCTAGCAAATTTTTTTCAACATTTACTTTTTTTTCTTAAATTTATTTTCAACACATATTTCATAAGATTTACAACTTTTTAATCACATATTTTATCAATTTTTATTAAAATTTTATTTCCCAAACCAGGCAAAATAAGACTAGGTAACAAAAATTAATTCAGAATCTGATAAATTTATATTATATTAAATATTACATCAAGTGAGAATCATTTTTGGATGATTAGAAGGTATTTTATGTTCGAAAATGAGAACCATATATTAGAACATTGCCCGAGATGATCCATTGAGTTAGGCCCAATACAATTTAATTATTTCAATAATACATAACTTTTCATTTTTTAATATGTATTTAGGCCCCGTTTGGTACCCTTTTTGTAAGAATAAAAATGAAAAATATAATCGTTACGGGACTCATAGAAGAGATAGAAATTCAAATATGATGATTTGATGTGATGGATAACAGTCATATTTTTCGTTTTTGTGGCCAAAGAATGGAAATCAAACGAGGACTTAATTTACAAAATGTAATAAATATTACAAATTTCTTGTTCATGCACGTATACCCTTTAAGCAATTCCCAATTAATTAACATTTACATTCTTTTAATTAGTATTAATTAGTATTTCACATCCAAATTCACTTCCATGTTCCTATTTTTAATTCTTAATTAATTAATATTCACATTAGAATTTTATATTCAAGAGTGCAGTTCATTGTTTACGTTTATCTTTGTTAAATAACATCCATTTTCACTTAATTGAAAATTAAATTACATTCATTTAGTATGAATAATTTAAAATTCATTGTCACGTATATATTCAATGGTATTATCTAAATTAACTATCATTCACGTTAATTCATGTACAGTATTTGTCATTCATCTTCATTTATGCATTTAGTCTTAATTCTAATATTCACATTTATTTGCATTTTATTATTTACTTGCATGTATAATAATTAGCTTTTTTTATTTTCAGATGCTTGCATGTCTCTCATATTTAGATCAAAATGGTGAATGGAGGGTCAAATATTATTTTTACTGTACTTATAAAACATTATAGAAGAACGTAATACAATGCACGTTCAACATTAACTAGTATCAAATTAAAGTAGGCTCCCCATAAGCACTCCTATTGTGTGGTTCTTCCTTTTCCTCAAATGGAGAGATCGATTGGGTTTTGTCGAGTTTTGGAGTGCCTTTTAAAGGCTCTAGCACATACCCAAGGATGTTCATCAACACCTATACCTCGTACCTCGGCACGGTAGAACATGTAGCCCTCCTATTGTCCTATTAAACTACATTTATTCATGTAATTCATAGCGTACACAAAAAGCGGCAATGAGAGATGCTCCATCCATACAAATAATGAGGAGGATGGCGCTATTGGCAAAGATCTCTAGCGAAAAACATCGTACGTAAGAAGCATAGTAGACTTGCGCTAGGAAAGTATAGAATAGGAGAAGAAAGGGAGTCCAAACGATGGAAGAGCCACAGATAAAATATACTGTGATGGGGACATATATACCCTGTTTGAACCTAATCTTTTTAAAAAAAATACATTCATAAACAATGATTTGACGTCATTTCAACCAGACAATTTTCAATAAAATAATATTGCGTGCAAATTTAAAACTTTTTCTCATTTTTTAACTATACATTCTCCATCAATCTACTATTTTAAAATATATTCTTTCAAAATAAAGATAAAAGTATAGACCAACTGGAGGAGCGTAACTATTAAGGGATAAATCTTATATTGAATAAAGATGAAAGTATAGATCAACTTATGAAGATTTAGGTCAATCCTCTCGAGAAGGTTGACATTTTAAGATTAAACATCAAATCTTAATATAATATCAGAGCTCATTAAGATTCAATGAGTAATCCAATCCGATTAAGACTCAAACATTGAAATTTATCCAAATAAGTTATAAGATTACAAAAAAGAAACTACAAAGTAAAAACTTTGAACACAATAACGTCTGGATAATGGATATTATTTTCAATTAAAATATAAGAGCGCACAATTTAATAAAGAAAATTAAGCTTTTGTTTGATAAAAAGGATAATTTCATAAGTAAGAGATTAATTATGACACATTTCAAAAACAAGAAAACGAGTTTCAAATTTCAAAAATCGGATATTTACTAAAAATTATTTACAATTTAATTAATTATTTATTTATTTTAGTAATTAAATATATTTAAGTCACAGATTTATATAATTTGGTCACAAATTAACGATTTAATTCATCACTTATTATTTTTTAGTCACAAATAAGAAATTTTATATCACAATTTATTTTACGATCACAGTTCAAAAATTTTATAGTTCACAGTTTGTTCATTGGTCACAAATCGACAGATCAACCAATTTAATGGTCACAGTCAACCAAATAATTTGTGATCACCACCAACACTTATAATTCACAATCACAATTTTCAGGTCACATATCCAATTGTGAGTCACAAATCAGTCAAACCGCCACGACCATCACCATAATCACCACAATTGCTACGATCAACTGTGACTCCCAAATTATGAGTTACGATTGGGAGTCACAATCACAATTTTTCAGATCGCGGGTCCAATTATTTGTCACAAAATCAACCAAACTATCATGACCACCACAACCACCGCAATCCACCACCACGACCACCATCACAAACCAATGCAAAACAATACAAAATCGTCGCCGCCAGAAACCACCACGACCGTCGCCACCAAAGACACCAACAGTAGCATCGCAAACTGCCCGAAGCCACCATCACGCCGCCATATACCATCGCACCCTTTCAAAATAGCAGACCCAACCACTACACCTTACACAACAGTCAACATAGCAACCGCGCACAACCACAGCTCCCACAGCCCACGGCACTGTACAACTACAACACAGCACCATCGTCGCATTGTCTCTCAAGGAGGAACACGCAGCAGACCCACCACATTGTGCGACAACAAAACATCATATCGTGCAATGATCTAATTGGCGGCAATTTTCGATAGTGGCTCCCAGCGACGGCGAGTTTGCAATAGCCTCCCAGCGATGGCGAGTTCACAGCATCCTTAGCGTTGCCGTTTGAGGCAGCTATGAATGATTGAGGCTACAGTGAAGTCGTCACGGGGGCATTGCAGTGCCGCTCGTGGAGGTCCTCCAGTTGCACCTTCTTGTCTTCCGGCGAGATTGGGGAGAAATTATTGGTAGAGAGGGAGAGAGAGTCGAGGGAATTGAGAGAGAGAGAGATGGTATTGAGATTGGAATAATTAGGGTTTGAAATTGCTTAAATAATTTTTAAATATATAAATTAATTAAAACAATTCTGATTTGTGAAATATTAAACAGCGTATCTTATTTATGAAATGAAGATTTTTAAAATATTAGAATCTGTAATTTCCACTTGATAAAAATTATATATTTTTAAAAACGATCCAATTTTCTTTTCAATCACAAATTTCAATGATCTTACAAATATATTCATTTACCCATCACTTATATCCATATATTCATAAATTAAACCATTTATATATTTTGAATCCAGTGTACCGGGTAATTAATGAATTAAAATTATTTTAATACAAAAAAAAAAAAAGAACTATTGAGTGAGTGGTAAAGATTAGTCAGCGTCATTATTGATTCTTGATTCTTGATAGTGAGGGGATTTTTGCTGAATTGAAGTTTTCAAGCACAGCGTAATCCAGGGACGGCAGTCAATTTTTTCACTTATTATACAAACTTTTCGATACAAACAAATAAATAATGCCACTTGGATAGACTTATTATGAAGATTAGGAATTTGAACACAACAGTAAAGTTAATACTTTCAAAGTATTCAATGATATTAATATTTTAATTTGTGACATTTTTGAACATCAAAGATTTATTTACAACTATGCATTGAGAATTGAATATTCCAAATGTCTGAGTCTCAGATCAATTCCAAACATTCGAAGAAAAGCTATTAATGAGGCTATTTTATATTCAAAAGGGCAAATTGCAGCTGGGCTGAATAATGCATTTAGATCTCCAATTTTTGTAAATGGAAAATTTGGGTCTCTAATTTTCATATTTGTAGCGTTTAGATCCTCGATGAACCAAAGCCAACTATTTGATAATTAAAACTCAAATTCTATGTTAAATAAATAGTTATTATATCTTTAATTTGAAACATAATCGAAAAGAAAAGAAAAACAAAACAAAACAAAGGTAATATACTATATTTGTATTCAGTCTAGAATTGTAAAAAAATTTAGACTTTTTTCGAGTGATGGACTTTTGTTTAATTCGTGACTACTATTAACTTTTAAAGATTTATCTGAAATTAATTGAAGTATTCGGTACACTTTCATACATAGGCTTTTATAAGCTTTTATAGAATTATTTTGAATTTTGGAAACTTTCAATTAAAATATAAGTCAATTGGATAGTTGGATTTTGAAAACTCCCTCACAATAGGGGTCCCGTAATTTTTTTATTGGTCGTGGGGCCCCTTATCGTAAGGGAACTGTACATCGGGATGTCAATTATGGCGTACAAATAATAAAACTCAAATCATGTGAGTGAATGATGACAAATCATGAAAATTTGTTTTTGTACTTCATGCTTGAAAAATAAGGCCGCTTCTATAAATTATTGACGTTTTGAATGCCTCATACTTTTTAAAGATTTTTATAAATTCATGGTTCAATACCTCGAAACTTTTAAGGACTTTTAAAAAGATTATAAGTTTATACTTTTATGGTCATAAAAGTCCATATTAAGGACCCGTTTGGTAGGGATTTTGAGAATTGATTTTTTGACCGTTAGAAGAAAAGTGGGGTCCAAATGTGAGAGAAGAAGTCAAAAATTACGGCTTGAATAGTAAAATAACGGTCAAAAAATCAATTTTTTGGGGCAAAAAATCCCTACCAAACGGGACTTAAATACATCCAAGACTTTTAAATTTCTAAAATATCTTTAAAAGTTCAATTTGAATACACCTAACCATGAAAATTATAACATATGCTCCTGTTAAGGCCATGTGGTTTATGCTGGACACATTCCTTTAACTGTTGTTTCCGTAGTCTCGTCAGAAATTCTGGTGGTCCAATCTTCTCCATTATCTATTCCCCAGTGGCCACAAGTACAAATTCTCAGACCTATGGTTGTATGCCATCTGTTACGGATATAATTTTGGACATTCGTACAGTAAGAATGTGCTTGATTAGCTTATCATTTTTTTTTTTTAATGTTTGATTAATATTTTTTCTCATGAAAAATATTTTTCAAAAATTAGTCAAGTAATTATATTTTTCTCAAAAACAAGAAAATATTTTCTCTATGGGAGATAAGTTTTTATTTTCTAGACAATTTAAACTTCTCAATAACTTAACTTTTTGGAAAAATATAATTTTTTCTAAGTTGAATATTAAATCAATCAGACAAATTTCAATTGTCTAAAACTTAGGACATTTCCAATGGATGCCCTATTGCACCAAAATTTGGTGCAAACCTTCCTCCAACCATTGCACCATTTTAGTACAAAATGTTACAACATGAAATGTGAAATGTGAAGGATCCATCTTCTCTAAAATAAAGGACACCTCCAATTTCTTTTGGTGCTTGGAGAAAATTTGACTTCTCATCTTCTGTGTCTAGATACTATGGAGGCCCAAACCACTTGTCGTTGGATCCATTCCTTCAAGGGTCCTGACCCGCCTGACCCTAAATATATCCTATTAGAAGAGCTGAGCATAGTTTAAAATAAACTATGCACTTCATCTTCCCCGATTTTTAACGGTAAAATTGTGCAACATTACTTGTTATATACTGAGCCACGTCGATTTCACAACATAACATGTTGATGCATTGATCTGTCGATCTCAAACAAAATTTCTGTACCATCCAAAAATCTAAAATAGCAGTTCAAAATTACCACAGGCAGGTACAAGATGCATAAAAAATTGTTTCTAGGATTGGCAGCACAAGGGTTGGAATTAATGGGCATATCGACACAAAGAAAAGGAGGATAAAAGAGAAGTCTACCATGGTTAATTTCTCCCCCTCCCTCCTCTCCTTCCCCGTCCTCTTCCCCTTCCTCTTCCTCTACCTCTACTTCTAGTTCCACTGAAGGCCCCACTATCATCTCTTTCGAAATTGAACATGCTCTTCTTTATACCATCTGCATCCAGCATAAGAGGATCCTTCTGTTCCTATAAAAATGGAAATAAATATCAAATCAAATAGCCAAACACTCTCCTGATGACTGCAAAAACATTTCATCTAATCAATTCCCAGTTCTCTTTCCATGACCACAACTATGGCACGTCCAGAAAGTAATCCAGCTCATGCTGGATGGTGTTACACGATTTTATTTAGATGTAGATAAAATCTGTACATTTTTCGTTCGACAAAATCGTGAAATACTAGATGCTGGACGAAATAAACTCGAATATTAAAGGTAAAAGAATGTACTATAACCAGAACATTACCCAATGAAAATGACCTACAACCTCTCGAGTATGCTTTTAATCATAACAGTGACTATACTAAGGGTGATATTATTTTGTGCAAATATTGTCCTATATCTGATTAATCAAAAATAACAAATCATTAGCAGAAAATGCTTACATGAATATCTTCCAAATCAAATTGCCTCTGAAGCTGTCGAGCAAGATCCTCATCTTGGTTTATATCAGAAAGCTCATCTGTTCTTGGAAGATTGACTCCAGCTTTTCTCCTTTCCCACTCATCCAGCGTGAACATAGGTAAATCTTCCTCTTTTCCCTTCCTTCTATTCCTTTGACCTCTGGAATGGAGATCCCCAAAATCAGGCAGGCTCTTTTTCTGGAGAAGTTTTTGGGCAGCAGCTTGATTTTGAACAGGTATGGATGCAGCAACTGTAGAAGAAAAAGATAAAAGCAGTACTTCAAACACATGTCCATTCAGAAAAAGTGAAAATAACCATAACAAATGTGCAATTAAAAGTTAGTTTGAGCATCCAAGTAAAGCAACTAAATTAAAAAGGGGAAAAATGGCAGCAAGCTTTTGAGTTGTAAATGGAGTGACAAAGGAATATTCCAGCACTCAAGATTTAATTGGCACGACTTGGTAGGATACTCACCTGAATTAAGAGTTTATATAACTAAACTCTACATTTGTTGAGTAATAAAATTAAATTTTTAATCAGTTTATTATTGTTAGGATTTATGTTGTATTGGCAATGCTGTAGACAAAATCAAGTCTTAGTTAAATTGTATTAGGAGTTTATCGAGTTATGATCAAAGTCAAAATATGAGTTATTGAGTCCTAATTAAAGTCAAAAGAGTTAGGATTGATAGCATAATCCTTGAAGGAGAAGAGTTAGGATTGATAGCATAATCCTTGAAGGAGTCCAAGATATCCAAGAAGATCACGTGATCACGGGAATGCAATTAGAAGTCTAAAGAATATCAAAAAGCTGCACAAGTTATCTTCCAAATTTTTAGTCGTAACTTGCAATAATTTTTTCACATAGAAAACATTGGAATTTGGACAAAGCTGTTTCTAACAAAATTGTAGCCCTTTAACTTTCCAACTCAATCAAACATCGAGAAAGAAAAATATGATAAAAATTCAGCAAACTGCTCAGCAGTTGCTCGCTTATCACTGGCTTGTGCTCGAGCAACAGTGTTACGTGTGAAACTCTAGTTTGCGTTTGTCGAGAGTTTTATCTGATCCACACTACCTAATTATCTCCTACTATAAATGCCCAAGCCCCAACATGTTTTGTGTGTGATTGTTCATTATATTACTTTTTCATAACATCATTCCAAGATCCAAGAACAAATTCAAACATTGAAATTATTCCTTTGATTATTGAGATTATTCAACCACAACTTTGGGAAAACGTCAAATTCACGTAATCCAAAACATCCACTTCCTATATATATATATAGGAATGTACGTTTTCAATAACTTTAAGAGATTGCTGAAAATTGAGAAAGGTTGGACCAGAAACACAAGAAGAGTATAAGAACAAGATGTTCTTGGTGATCCACAGGAAATAGACAATCCTAAAAGATTGGGAGCAGGTATGAGTAAAGCATGTTCCAGTGGGTCTTGGAAATTGCAAGAATTACATCGGTGAATAGTTTTCTAGATCGGATCATACTCTAAGTTCATATTGTCTATAATGGATGTTACTGGCTTGATTATTTTGTGCTTTTATTGTTTTCATATTATTGATTATGACATTCAAACCATAGATAATCTGACGTGATTGATAATTAAAAAGTGATTTGTTGCTTTTAATTGTATAATTTCGCACGTTAGGTCAAAATAAATTTGCTAAATCTAAATTTCAAGTGGTATCAGATCTTTTCAATTATTTTCAAGGGTATTTTATGAACTCCCTTCGTTGCAAATTGTTGCTGTAATGTGAGTGAAAGAAATTAAATTTTCATGCTTTTTTGTCATATTGGGACCTGTAAGTAGAGTTTTGTTCGTGGGGGTACACAATAATAGTTTAAGTTTTAGTCAGAACATAATGAATATCAAGTTAATAGGTTGTCTAGAGCTGTTGTGGACAGATTTCAGAGTGTGTGCTGCAACTTCATCCTAAGTTCTTGGCTTCAAGCGGTACTGTTCACAGCAACGACCAACCTTCATCAACTCAAGAAACCTGAAGTTTCTTCCTTGAATCATTCCTAATTGTTGCCCAGCCTATTCAAGCCTTTTTACACCAAAATCAAGCTCTCACACTCTTATTTTAGTGAACCAGATAGGAGCTGCACCGATTTCGTACAACGAGCTAGGTTCATCCTTTTACAAGTAAAAGCAGTCAGTTTGTCATAGAGGCTGATAGAGGGAAGGGCACACTTATCTTCATAACAATGATGAGGGCTAATGCGGCAGAAATGAAGCTTTCATGAATTAGATCCTCTAGTCCTCAAGTTAATAAAGTTATTCCAAGCAACCACCAACGAATCTTCTCTTATGGTCCCATACTAATGTAACAAGAAACAAAAATAAAAAGAATGTTAAAAACACCCGATTTAGAGTGTTTCAATTAATGTGACAATCATGTCCACTTGCCTTTGTAAGGTTTCACCATATCAAAGAAGAAAATTACAATATGTTTCTTGAATTACGTATTTATGTTTTCTCTGTACCATAAAAAAGGGCTTCCACCAATTAGGATTATTCCTACTTGAGGTATGTTCTCCAAGTACCCGACACATACTAGTTTTGGCATGGCTAATGATGTATAGGACCTGGATTCTGGAAATGGATCATCCATATGATACAGGTATCACACCTATCCATCAGAATTCTAATTTGGTTGGAATTACGATGATTCTATAATGTTGTGATGTGGTTGGTACATTAATTAATCTGAGTCCCTAAACTTTGGGGATGATATTTAGAAAATCGTTTCCCTTTTTTCTTTATAGCTAACTCAGTCTAAATTCATTCTTAGTACTTCAGTACTGCATCAAATTACTTTTGGTTTTCATGGCCTTCAAGAGTTTCTATGACCAGGGAAAAGTAGATCTCCACAGTGAATAAAGCCTTGTTAATTTGTTTCTTATATAAATATAGACGAATCAGTTGTATAACCAGAAAAAATAGTATTAAGTTATTTGCGACTTGGCTGAAATGAAGCCATACCTTTTAATCTTGTGTCAGAGCTGGCCGGATTTTCCTTACTTTTATTAACATTATCAGGATGTTCTGCATCATTATTTTCACTATCCAAGGCTGGATCACTGTTCTGGAGTCCACCGGTTTGACTCATTTTGGAGCTTTCACCTTTCCTAAACAAGGTGCGGCCAGAGTCATTGACAGATGACCTAGAAAAGCCTGCAATCAGGGAAAATGCGAGGGTTGAACAAACATTCATATTATACAGATGTAGCAATTTTGTCCCCATAGAGGGGCCTGGCATCACATAGAACAGGCATCCTGCACATGAATAATCAAGATCTAGATTTGTCCAAACATGGAGAGAGAAGCCCCTGTTTGAGCCCCATTCTATCAAAACTCCTTTTTTTTTTTTCAAACTCATTTTCAACCACAAGTTCTCCCAATAAAATAATTTTACATATATACCCAAAAATCTTTCCTACTTTTTAACCACACATTCTCCCAAAAAAAATCACTATTACAAAACCCATTTTTCCTTAAAAATGGTACTCAAACACATTAAAAATGTCAAAACGGCTACCTTCTAATTCAAGGTTGCTAGAAATCTTGAAGATTGTACAATTATTGTAGTTACCATATTTATACATTGCCTTAGACTTGCTGTAATTAGGCTGCTAATTTAGGATTATTTTTTCTTCTCCTAATTTAGGAGATTCCTTTCCTTTTTTTCCCCTTTCCCCATTGTATAAATTGAGGGCTCTAGTTTTACTAATGGGTAACAGAAATACAGAAACCATTTCTGCTTTCAAAGGTGAACTAGGAAGTTTGGGTTAATTAATTTATTCTAGACTAAGACCCAGGGAATTTCACAATTCACAAATCACAAATCTGTGTTGTTAGAAACACAAATTAGCTGTAAAATTGTCAAATGCTGGCACTGATCATGTAAATACACCACATACAGTAGATACAAATGTAAAGTTCTCTATGGCCTCAGATCAAGAAGTACACACACACACACCGGCAATTCGTTGTGGAGGCGCCTGAATTTGGAGCTTCTCAAATGGTGGTGGACCTTCAGCACTTTCATGCAATAGCCTTGAGGTGGAGAGTGAGTTAACCAAGTATTTATTCTTCATCTGCCATTCTTCATGAAGTGATTGCACGATACCTCCTAAAATAGTAATTATCCTATCATGCAAGCAGATAATACCATCATGAATCTCAGCTCTATTTTGCAGTTGGACCTGGCAACCCAAACAAACAAGCAGTAATATTAGAACAAAAAATTCTTTAGCGAGTTATGAGAAACAATTAAAACTGAATGACGAACAAATGTAGACATCAGGAACTAGTACAGCAAATATAATGTTAAGTCAATACACTCCCCCAGAAAAAAAATAATAAATAAATAAACTTGTTCCTTCCTCATTAGTGCAAACCTTTTTCTTTTTTCCTTTTTTTTTCCAACCACAACCGGTAGAGTAGAAAAATTAATTGATTCTGACTTTTATCTTTAATTATAAAGAAATAAAAGATTGGAATACCTCAGTCCCGGGGATAACATCTTCAGGAATTGATGGCACATGAGAATACTCTACTGCAGTTATTTCAGAATGTCCATCAGTGAGTTTCAATCTTAATAGACGATGATTTTCAGAATTTCCTGAACTCTCAGCTGTACTTCGAGATATATCTCTAACTGAAGATATCTGTTCACAACATAGAAGGAGCTCAGCCAACGTGATGAATTTAAATATGGTACTTCATTTAGAAAGCATGGCAAAATCTTATCAAGGAAAAAAAAAACAAAGACTTTTTTTTTTTTTTTTGGGCCACGGTTGGGTGGCTGTTTGCTTACCATTAGAATTTTCCTTGATGACAAGGTACTACATTAAAAAAGATATAGTGATAATTTTAAACCAAAGTGTTCAAGAAGTACCATTTAACAATTAAACCACAAATAAAATTGCATTGTTTAATATTATCCATAAATCATGAGCAAATAATACAAAAACATTTGGCCTTCTAAACTAGTTGTGTGTGTGTGTGTGAGAGAGAGAGAGAGAGAGAGAGAGAGAGAGTTTAATAAAATCAATAAATTCAATTCAATGGTGAAAATACCCCCCAAGAGACTATTCCTATTTATTCTCAAAATCCCTATTAAAAATGGAAAATTATCCAAACAACTAAACTGAAAATTTCCCAACTTAATAGCGTAATAAGTAATAACTATGAAGAAAAATACAATTAAATAAAATATAATTATTTTGCATGTTTCTTGTCCTAATTTTTTATCACATGCCCCATCAGCTTTAGTAGTTTAGTGCTAGGGAAACTCAAGAACAAAAAAATAAGCCTTATTCCCTAAAACTAGTTTTAGCATTTACACGTGAGATCCAATTTACTAAAAAATGGTTTTCTTCAAAAAATTTTGGCAGTGAAATTTCATTTCAAGCTGTAGGTGTTTATGTATAACCAATTTTCCTATTCCAATAATAACCAATACAACAACGACAGATAAGAGAAAATTGACATGTACATAATCTTCTCGACAACCATGAATTAAATCATTGACTCTCAAGAATGAGAAAAAATAGCATACAAAGATTCACCTAAATTATTCTTCCATCATAAAATGCAGAAATCTTCACATATAAGTTCAATAACCTTCCAATCTTCATCTTACGTGGCATACGGCTACAGTGCTACTAGAGTCCACTGTATCTGTTCATAATTAGCAACTAGCCTCATTGAGTTCATTCTTGAATAAATTCACAAGAAAAAAATCTTGTTGGAAATAAGAGATAACTAATTCGTCTAAAGGCAGATTCTTTATAGATGGCAGCATTCTTTGACTCAAGAAAACTCCTCTAGTATGTATCCCGTTTCTTGTATTCAAATCTGAAATTATAGATGATAAAGTGGTATGCAGTTAGATGGGCTTGACTGGGCAGACTTTTGACCTATTAAGGAAAAACTAATAAAATCACACAGCAATGAGGTAAGAATCCATGAGCCAGCTAAGCATGGTCATGGTTGCTGTTGAATCTGACAGGAATGACTTATGTTTGGGAATGGACCATATCTTTATTGGAATGGGATTGATAATCTGAGGCAGGAGAAATTGATCAGTGAACCAATTGTTGTAGGTTCTCATTAACCACAGGTCAACAAAGAATAGTTTCACCCACTTTTTCCCCATGGTTTCACATATAATAGGAGATTCTAGTATTTTGTTGGTTCGCTTCTAGCTCCAACCCTAGGCCAATCTATAGGGAAGGAAAATGCTTGACAAGTCCACACAACCCATTAAGCACCCACGGCATATAAGAGCCAGTAAATTATCGACATTCTTCTTAACACACCTCAACATCTATCCAAACCAACCTATTTGCTATGTAATATTTGATATATGCACATAGACCCTCCTAAAGATTCTATCAAAAAAGCTAAGAACTGAAAAGGACCAGATTTACATCACAATCAATTATGAGAAAAGTAGAACACTAGAACTTCCGATTGAACAAACTTAGCTGTAGAAATCTTTAAAAAGTCATTGGATTTGTTCAATGCCAATAGCAAGACTAAATAATAATTTCTGAGCCAAATTCCAATAATTCCAAAATTTCAACCATGCCGTAGCTTAGGATTGTGAGTATCATAAAAAAGTAACAATTCAAGACTTATTATACGGTATAAAACATAGCATCTATAATGTATTCATAACTTGTATTGTTGTGCATAAATGCAAATTTCTTAAACTTTCTTTTAATTACAGCTTTACAGTAATAATTTGTCACCTTGAATCTAATATAAACTACTCAGGCTTCTCCATCTAGCGTACAACATTAGAACTAAATGTACCCTTTTGCTTCAAAAATTGATATTACTATCAAAGTACGAGTACCTGAAGGACTTTAGGGCCTTGAAAATGAGAGACTTTGCGTAGAATAGCAGGTTCGGGCAAGCATTTCCCACCAATAGATCGCAGGTCCATATTGACCAGCTCCGATTCGATCAAGCCAACGGTGCAGCGACCGCCATGTAACGATAACTGAGCTGTGATCAATGCTTTGACTTGATTGACGTCTCCGAAGCACCAGCCTCTGGTGGTTAGGGCTTGCAGGAGAGACTCCGTAGCAGCTGAAGAAGAAAGGGAGGAGGAGGCGGTATTGGTCTGCATTTCGTGATTTTGAGCGCAATTTTTAGCGCCTGTATGGTGTTTGTCGTTTCAACTCTTCGAGGCAATTGGCCCACTGCCCTTCGGCGATCGTTGATTAACTTAACGTTAACGGGGACGAACCCGGTCCTCAAATGGTGAGTAGGATTAAAATATTGTTTTTAGTTTAGATTTTGAGCAGATGCTATAAATGTTTGGTTTGGATTAAAATTTGATTTTAATCTAAATCAAAGTCAAACAATTAATATTAACTACATCTTTCATGAGTTTTACAATTTTTCAATCATACATTTCAAAAATTTCTATCACGATCTACTAAAAAATTTAATTTTAATCTCCCACCAAACACCCTTTTAGAAATTGTGGTGGAAACGTTATTAATCCCATAAAATATGTAATCATAAATTTACAATTAATTGTCAATTTTGACCTAAATTTTAATTATATTTTTAAAAGGGGATTTTGTTTAAGAAGCCTAGTCAACCATAATCTTTGGTAAAATAGCCTATATCAATACTTTTTGTTCAAGTAGTTCATAGTCTATTTGATTATATATTAAAAGTCTTAAATACCTTTAAATTGAAATGACTAAAATATCCAATTTGGAAATGAATATTACCCAAATCCCCAAATATAAATCCCTAAATCCCCTTCATTTCTCTCGTTTTCAAGTTCATTTTCACCGTATTAAACTCACTTTCAAATTCAGCTGTATTCTTCTTCATATGCATTATTCTTGCTTACAATGAATGATTGCATGTTGAAGTTCCCTTTCTTGAACCAAGAACAAATGAAATAGTGCAAATTTTGGAGGTGGGTTAGCAAGAATCGATTTCACACAGTTGAAGGTGAGCTTTATAAATTGAAAATTATAGATTTGTTGTTATTTTCTAGTTGTATACTATGAGAAAAATCAATTGGGTAATTAAAATTTGCTGTAAAATATTGAAACGGAATGGTGCCGTTTCTCAGTAGTTGGGTGCCCTTTTTTCCCAGCTGACTACCGTTTTAATAAGACAATGGAGGTATTGATATACCTGTTGGCAAATTAGTTGTTTCTCCATTCTTTTATAGCATTTTATTATCATAAATAAATTTAAACGGCACATACACATTTTAAACTACGAAATATCGTTTTATTCTGCTGAAATCTGTTATGTAACAATATAAGTAGCCTTTTGTTTGTTATTGAAGTTGTGATTTATAGTATTCAGTTTTGACAATTAATGGAGTAATATATTATATATTTTTTTGTTGAATTGCAGATATGGACTCTGGTGCAATGATTGTTATTTGTTATTTTGTTAAATTTGAAAAGAGTGATGAAGGTGAATGGAGTTGGAAATTGATAGGGAATGATGAAGACACCGCAACAAATATTTTTGTATCAAAAACAATCTCATATGCAGAGTTGTATAACGAAGTCCGAAAAGCAGTTAAGGTTGATCCCAATATGTATGACATCGATATGAAATTTCTCGTTCCCGACATGGCAAAATTATCAGTTCCGCCAATGAAAATTACTTGCGATATGGATGTTAGTTGGTTTCTTTCTTTGCATGACAAAGTTCCAATTTGTGTAACCCTTGTAGAAAAGGGTTATGTTTATCAACAAGACATGAATGTTGATATTGTAAATGTTCAGAGAATCATGAATGCATTTCAAATGTTGTTGCAACTAACAATGCGGTGGAGATGGATGAATTGTATATGCAAAATGATCAGTCCGATGACAATTATATGTGACCGTTGTCTCCATGTAATCAAAATTGTGAAAACGATTGTGTGAACTTTACAAGTGATGATTATTGGGATGGGGTAGAATTAGTGCATGACAACTACATAGATGATTCTCATGTGATAAATGAAGACAATGTTACTAATAATATACCTTTTACATTGGTAGATGAGATCATTGACATTTCCCAAGTTGTTGCCTGTCCGAATCCTTGTGGAACATCAGTTAAGATTCCTGACGTCGATGATGTGCACGTTAGCCAAATTTTTCGCAACAAGAAGGATCTTCAGGCATCACTACAAATGCTTGCTGTAAGAAACTCTTTCGAATTTAAGGTCACTAAGTCAAATAAGAGTACATATGTAGTAGTATGTGTTGAGGAAATTTGCAAATGGCATTTGCGGGCAATATGATTGAAGGAAAGTGACGAATTTGAAATTCGAAAGTATTCACGTTATCATAATTGTTCATTGGATGTTCGTAACAAAGATCATAGACAAGCTAGTTGTTGGATGATAGGAAAACACATCATGTCGAAGTTTGAGGATCCCAACATTATATACAGACCTTCGAACATGCAAAATGATATTCGTCGGGAGTTTGGCATAGATATAAATTATTATAAGGCACGGATGACTAGAGAATATGCTATAGAGCTATTAAGAGGTTCACCTGATCTTAGTTATGATAGATTGGCCAAGTATTGCAATATTCTGAAGAAGAATAATTCCGGTACAGTGACGTTCTTTGAGGTTGATAATGAGAATCGATTCAAATACTTTTTTATGGCTTTAGGATCAGGCATACGTGGTTTTCACTCATCAATGAGACATGTCATTTCTATGGACGGAACATTTATGAAATCAAAATTTCGAGGTACATTACTTGTTGCCACATGTCAAGATGCAAATCTTCAGATATATCCTCTTGCATTTGGCATTGTTGATTTTGAAAATGATACATCATGGACTTGGTTCTTCGATAAGTTGTTTCATGTAACGGGTATGTTGGAAGGGCTTGTTTTCATTTTTGATCGCAAGGAGAGTATTGGTAACGCTATAAAGATTGTTTATCCTTATGCACATCATGGATGTTGCATGTGGCATCTACAACTAAACATAAAGTCAAATTATCATAAGGCCGATATTCTGCCATTGTTTATGGCAACTGCGAAGGAGTATAGTTTGATTAATTTTGAAAAATCAATGGCAAATCTATATCGTAAAAGTTTGGTAGTTGGACAATACCTAGAAAAGAAAGGTGGGTATGAATTTTGGTCCCGAGCACATTTCAAAGGAATTCGTTACAATATTATGACAACTAACAATGCAGAATCTTTGAACTCGTTATTCAAGAATGCTCGGGAGTTTCCAATACTTGCTATGGTTGAACAAATAAGAAAAACTTTACAGAAATGATTTTATGAGAGACACATTGAGGCGGAAGAATGTGCAACTACTCTAACCCCGCCCATTGAGGATAAAATGCATAAAAAGTATAATGATGCAAAGGGACTGATAGTGGTACCAATAAATGAGTATGAGTTGCACGTCGGTGTTGAGAATGAAATGCATATCGTGAACTTGGAGGCAAGAACCTGTAGTTGTAGGGAATTTGATTTGGAAAAACTTCCTTGCAAATATGCACTTGCAGCAGCGAAATTTAAGGGGATATCTTGTTACAGTTTGTGCTCACCTTATTATACCAGTGCTAGTTGAAACAAGTATATGCTGAATGTATATATCCAGTGGCAAATGAGGCTGACTGGGAAATCTCCAATCAGCCAAAGGTGTTACCACCCATTTCGAATCGACGACAAAGTGGACGTCTGAAAAACCGTCGTACTCCATCAAGAGGAGAGGGAAAAAAGACTCGTAAATGTAGTAGGTGTGGCCAAAAGGGCTATAATCGTCTAACTTGCAAAAATGCTCTACACTAGTTGACAGATGCATAGAACATTTTTTGTTTAACATAATCTTGAAATTATAATAGATTATGATAATTTTTGATATATTGTGATAGTTTTCTAACAAAGTATGATAGCTACTTCAGACAGATTTTTGATAAATATGACAGCATCAAAATTTGTTCAGACCAAAATGGCATCAGGTTGTTTTAAATGTATGGGTGCAATGTCTACTCATTTCGTGTTCATTTTTGTTCATTCACGGTTGTTACGGACAGATGGATGTTAATCATTTATTTAATCTTTACATTGTGATATATTTTGATCAATTATAATAGATTTGTAAGTCAGATTCTGATAAAAATGATAGCAGCACTGTTTGTTTAGCCAAAACGGTAGCTGGGCGTTTCAAACTTATGGGCGAAGTTTCTACTCATTTCGTGTCCATTTGGTGCAACGACGCTCGTAAGCACTTGAAAATTGAAGGACGAAGGTTCGAATTACATTTTGCCTTTACGATCGACGCATTTATCCGAACTATAGCGAGTTTCTCTATAGTCCCACCGACTACACTTCACTACACTCCGCTTGACAATGAAGAACAACCTAAGGGGAAAGTGTGGCATGCAAATCATAGCACGTGTAGACGTTCAACGTGTTCGGACGTGTATCATGTCCCAAGCATCGTTGCGCTACTTTCGGAGTGAAATCGGTACCTCCGGACCCAAACGGAAGCTGGGCGTTTCAAATGTATGGGCGACATTTCTACTCATTTCGTGTCCATTTGGTGAAATGAAACTCGTAAGCACTTGAAAATTGAAGGATGAAGGTTCGAATTATATTTCGCCTTTACGATCGATGCATTTGTCCGAACTATAGTGAGTTTCTCTATAGTCCCACCGAATACACTACACTACACCCCGCTTGATAATGACGAACAACCTAAGGGGAAAGTGTGGTATACAAATCATAACACGTATAGACGTTCAACGTGTCCCAGACGTGTATCATGTCCCAAACAACGTTGTGCTACTTTCGGATTGAAACCGATACCTTCGGACCCAAAACGGCAGTTGGGCGTTTGAAACGTATGATTGTAGTTTAGGGTTTTTTTTTTTTTTAAAGTTAAACGGATACTTCTTGAATTTCAATCGTATTCCAAGGAAAACCGAATGATGGGAATTGCAACCAAGTCATCGAGGACAAAGAACGTACATCCATTACTCATAACATGTCCGAACTAAACAAAGCATACTTCAAGAACATATTATTTTGAAATCGCTGTGCAGAAAACATATCCTCATTCCTTCTTCCCAATCCCATGAGACATGTTATAGATCCCTCTTCCAATCATATATGTAAAGAAGTAGCAGCCAAAGCCAAAGGAATGGCGACTGAAGTAATCTTGTCATACGGTCCTTTCAGATATGTGTGTTTGTAGATGCTCTGAAAATACTTCTGCTTCTCAACCAGCTTTTCCCATGGCCTAAAGGGCTCTTCAGACATCCTGATTGTGAGTTGAAAAGGCACGAAGTAGCTGATTGTAGTTTAGGGTTTAGGGTATGGGGCTTAGGGTATAGGGTTTAAACCTATACTACAATTTTTCGAAGTACAGTGTTTTTAAGATATTTCAACACTAATTCACTAGTTTTGGAGTGAATTCGAGACTCCTTGACCCAAAATGACATATAGACGTTTTACTCTTATGGTTGCTATTTAAGGTATACGGTATACAAAAAATCACGTGTATTCATTCAGTACATGCGATCATGTTACAAATATGACTGCCATTTAGGCCACACAAACCATAGAACATTTTGGTGCACTTTAGGAGAACACTTTAGTCCTATGACCCAAACGGCATGCTGTCGTTTTAAACGCAGAACTGTCGTTTTTCATATAATAGTCTATTTTTCAATACCATATAGATAAAGTTATGACAAACTACATCTTCCTTTCAACCATGTCTACTTCAATATTTGAATGAAACATCCTATAATGAAAATAATATAATTTATAAAAAATATTGATCAACATCCAAAAAATTAACATCCAAAGAAACTAGACAAATCTAATTGATCAGCATCCAAATCTGAGTACACAAAATCAACATCCATAAATTTCATAGGAAGATTGATGAACATCCAAAATTGACTAGACAAAAATCAGCATCCGTGCACATGTTTTCCAACTACATCATTTCAAAACTACCATGTAGACAAAAATAGCATCAGAGTTATCAATCTTCCAACCACATAAACGTGCAAAATATACCCAAAAAAAACAATTATGGATCTAAATACATAGCAAAAACTTCAGCGGCTAGTTTCTTCCTCCAACTGTCAATCATAGTATCTGACATAAGTTTCACGTCTAATCCCGCCGATAAAAGCTCTATGAACTTGATAACGTATATCTCACAATCTCCCCTACAAATATATATTTGTCATAATAAATATATGCACTCTCAAAATAAGTGAAAATTTAAAAAATTTTAAAGATAGATTATTTACGCATTGTTTTGTTGTGGAACGTCTGTATGTCGACGCCATAGAAACTGCTTGTGTGGGTAATTTTCCCTGAATAACAAACTTTCCTTCATCATTCTAGGAATCACCTTCACAATTGGACGCATGATTTTTTGCAATTTTTCAAAACGAGTCAAACTCTTCATGCTGTCATATACATATATAGTTCGTTCGGCAAAGTCCACTTTAAGTGCAATCCAGTGCTTCATTTCCACATTGCAGGGAATATACAACGATGTACAAGAATCCCATCGCTTACTCCATTATAGATTTTTACCATATATATATCTTGTCATATTTTTCATCCATTTAAAGTCTTCTACTGGATTTTTTTCTTTCTTATGCAGCTCAAAATCTTCAAACCACTTGGTGCACATGTTAGTAAAAGCACAATCCAAAATTGTACAATCTTGTGGGAACACAATAGGATATGTATGTATTCGTGCCCTCATCAACAACAACGCTATGTCAATGTGCTGTAGATGTATAAAGCCGTTTAAGAATGAAATGAAGTATGAGAAAAATATAGAATGCTAAAGTACTTACATCACTATCGAGCCATCCAAATTGCTTCTGAATTTCAAGAAAGAAACTTTTTGGCTTCGTGAACATCATCATGTCCACATGTTCACTGCATAAAACAAATAACATAAGAACCTATATTACAACTTTACAAAAATAATTAATGTAAGAATAGTTACCTGTCAGGTGCATTAACCAACCAATTCTGTAAGTCATCTATCTTAGTCGGATCTAGCTCTCGAAATGGGTCAAATGCGTTTACATTGTGAAGCTTCCTCCTCTTCTCCGGATTTGTGAACGGAGATTCAAGAACAAGTGACCTTTTCTTGATTCTCATCCCGAGCCCAATCTGACTTGACTTATCAGACTCATCTTCCACCACTGTAGGGATGGAATCCATTACATCACCATGTGCTATAGAATCCATTGGTATACAGGTATCTCTCTCTTCCACACGAGTTTCATCATCATTCGGCAAATCTGTTGCTTGCCTTTGCTCATTTTCCACTTCAATGGGATTTGGACAGTTATTCATATCATTTGCTTGTTTTTGTTCATTGCCATATGCGGGCAACGTTGCTTCTTTTACAATAACTGGTTCATTTGCCAACACATAAACTACCACTTCTCTCTCCTCATTGCCATCTTGATTCTCATCATTTTGAACTTCTACATGTACAAGTGGATCCTCATTTACATCACATGCTTCTCCAGTATTCATAAATCCACTACGAAGAGGAGAGTGATATGTGTAAGGTGTTGTTGACGGGTTAGAATTCTTCATCCACTCCACAACAGAAGATATCTTCCCATCAATTTGTCTACAAAAGGATGTAACACAATCAAACCTTTGGTTTATGTAAGATCGTATCTCATCTATCCGCCCTTCATTTTTCCTCTCTAAAATCTCTACCATATGTAGTAATTGCATTCTCAATTCCTAAGCGAACTCATCTCTAGATGGATACAGAGATGGATATGATATAGATGGTCCCGGATGAAATGTATGAGCATCTGTAGAAGTAGGTGGCCTATGAAAAGAAGATGGATCCCGAGGAGATGTAGAGGCATTAGGAGAGTGGCAAGTTTGCTGAGGAAGATCAATACAAAGATATCAACTGTTGGATCCTCTACTTCATCCTCGAGTCGATGAATCTCTATCCAATATGCTTTAAAAGCCTCTTCTGGTGTAGGCTTCAGTGTGCAATGAACAACAATCTATATGAAAAATGAGAGGTACACTTAGTTGTTATAAAGTACACTACATATTTTGATATACATTTAAAATTTACTTACATTTGGTCCATCCATACTTGCACCAATATCCTTGTAGTTAGGCATTTTAGAAGAATCCCATCGACATATTCTGGGGGAGTTAGCCTCCTGTAGATTCTCACCATATCTCCGTCTAATAGATGGTATGGCTTCATGGGCCCAAATCTGCATAAGATGCAAAATATTACAATCTAAACAAAATGAATAATAAATTATAATTTTAAAAATATTACCTGCAAGGCGAGTGGAAATCCATAAATTGAATATGGATATTTCTCATTATTTATCAAGTATGACTTCACCAACGATTTCCAGTCACTCGTGAATACATCAATTGTGCGGGCAAACACCTTTCTCTCCCAAGGATAACTATTAAAAGCATCGAGCTCATCAACCATTGACAAGTGTTCTACATTTATGTATGTGTAGCTTTATTTGGGTAGTAGTACCGTTTCCAAAATATATACAAGCCCAATCTTGTACTTGTCTTCCATACGCACTTTGCGACTTTCAATAGCTTCCTTCAAATTGTGCACCGTTATGCCTTTCTTACACTTTTTAAAGTGTTTCTTCACCAATCTATCATTAGTCACAATATGGGGCTCCAACGAAGGCTCCTCACTAGCTCTCAACCCCGTTATTAATGAGAACTCGTATAATGAAAATCGTGTTGGCTTACCTCCAATTGAAAACCAGATCTTATTTTGTTTTTTGGTTACAATCATTCTCAATACAAGTTGGTGGACTAGCTGTGCTGAAAAAGGTATGCGCTTCATTCGATATAGTTGTCCAAAACAAGATTCCATCAGCATTTCTTGATGAACATCATCTAACATTTCCCAAACATAGTCAAATTTTTGAAGGGAAGACTTCTGCGAAGGCCTGCCTTTAATTTTATGTTCAGTGGGAATCATATAATCAAATGAGCATTCCATTTCTGTAATGAAAAATATAAAACAATCATGCTAAGTTATCAGAATTACATAAACGACAGGGTGACATTTCCAGAATTGCATAAACGGCAGGGTGACATTTTCAGAATTATATAAGTTTGGCACAAGATATTAAGGATCAATTTAAGATGAACCCATTTATGAACTGGAATATATATGCCTATTCTATGTGGGACTATAGGACATACATTTTCATATGCACACCATAATTAAATGAATGTACACATGAGGCAGAATTGTTGTGTAAAAAGAAAAATCTAAATAACCATTTCATAACGAGAAAACCTAAGAAATTAGATTCATATGCACATCAAATTAGCATTAATTAAACACCCCAAGATGACATTTTCAGAATGACATAAACGATGAGTTGCCATTTTTAGAACTGGATAAACTACATAAATGGTCACGTGACATGTTCAGTAATGGATTGTAATTGGTCTTGTTAGACTTATTTACTTTTATAGATTTGCTTTTATCCAAATAGGTCCTCCTCCTGCGTAGGCTTAACATAAATGACAGGGTCCTCTTAGATAGATTTGCTTGTATCCAACAATTTGAAATTGCAACCAAATTGGACTGTAACGAAAATCATATGTCTTTAATTCTACTAGGTCAACAAGTAGTGATCCAACATTCTACAAGTAAAGCTGACACTGAAAAGATGTAAAAACAAAAAAAAACTATATGAATAATCTGACATTAAGTGTTCAAGAAAGATGGCCTAATTTAGTTATGTCTAATTCAAATGCAAAATGAAGTATGACGAGAGAAATTAATAGACGACAATTCAAAAGATCACTTAATGAAAATGGCAAGAAAGAAATTACTATCCAAATCCACAAAGATTATAAATTCTACCATAATTATCCCAGTAAAATAGTCGATCATGCACGTTTTCTGCAATTTTGAAGTAGTTAAATGTTAAAGTAAAACAAAGAGTTATTAGCTAAGATAAACAACCTCATATGAACATAAGCAGCTGTGGGTCCAACACATGCCTTAACGACCTAAGTCACCATTCCCTTAATTTATACCTAATTAGTGTTATCTTAACTTGCTATTGCATAAGTCACTAGTTCTTAACTCGAAGACCTATGATAAAGAATCACTTGCCTAATAATACTTTTACAGAACTTACCCTTTAACTTGTACAGTTATAGGCATCGTTACGCACATAGAATTTCTATAGTAGTTCTCTGTTTTGGTCGAATTGCTCTAAACCTCTAATTTAACTTGTACAGTTATAGGCATCGTTAGCTCATATAGAATGCCTATAGTAGTTCTCTGTTTTGGTCGAATTGCTCTAAACCTATACATTATATGTAGATCCTCTACATATAATGTTCACTGTTAAAAACTCTTTACTCCTACTAAGAGTAAAATTGCATTTATGCATTCAATCATAGTTTTAGCTAACCAAAAATTTCGAAAAATTCAGAGAATGCGAGGGTGGAAAAGCGTTTAATCTCCTTTAACATACATATCAGTTAACTTTAATAAAATCCAAGAAACTTATTTTCATTAAATAATTACTTCTTTAATTCATAACTAATTGAATGAGGAAAAAATGAAGCTAACCCACAGAAATGAATGCATGCCCAATTCAACCAATAGCCTCATAAATCCTTTCTACCTGTTATCGTTCAAAATTATATCCAAATATTCATATGCCCATTTAAACTATTAGTGTATATAAAATGTAAAAAAAGAAAAAATCAAAGAGCAACAATACAACGCAAATGGACCAGAAAGATGGTTAAGATACAATACACTCACTTTCAAGAAAAAAGAATTAAATGGGATACAATAACAAAATATTAATGTGTTGAGAAGCCGATATTTTTTTACAAAATTCATAGAAAATCTTAGTGAAAATGGAAAATTGATGAAACCATTATACCTGAGGATAGACAACTAAAAAATTGGTTCCTTCAATGAGCTATTCGCGATTACTTGTTCGTGGCGTGCGGTGGAGCTGCTCGAGGTGGTGGTAGCTTTCCAAATGGAAAAATATCAGGCTCCTCTACCGTTATCTGCAAATGGGGAGGGAATATATAGAGGAAGGATGGTGAGGTACGAGAGAGAAGAGACGGATTTGGGGTTAGGGAATTTAGGGTTCAAAATATTTTTACATTCAGAGAGTTTTGGAGAAGGAAAATGAAAAGGGGAAAATTTGTTTTGATGGAATGAAGGTAATTCAGGAAGTTTGTTAATTTTAGTTTAAAATATTTATTTTAATACTTTTATTATGGTCAAAGGCTAAATTTGCAAAGTTTATTAGAGGATAGACTATTTTACCCAATTTTCACTTTTTAAAACCGAACCAAATAGGAGCACAATTTTATCTACTTTTTTAAAGATAATTAGTTGGAGTGCAACATAATGTACGTAGGTTGCATGGGAGTCTGCACAGTATAAATCTTGTTAAATTATCCATAATCAATTCAATTGATTGAAGATAAAAATAACAAAACAACATTACATGACCTTTTCAATGTCATGTGTTTGTTACATATCGATTTCATCAACGTCTTTCAAAAAAGAGAAACACAACAATTGCTTAAAAAAACGTAGATGTGATCAAAGCATGCAACGTCTTTGCATCACAAAATCTAGCCCCAACCAATCAAAAATACTCGTTGCATCAACTCGAATCTTCATAAAATTCTTCGTCAAATTTAAAGATGTTATTTTCTTTATTATTGTTTCTCTTCTTCGATCTGGAGCTGTCCGAGTCTTCTTCATAAAAAGAATACATTTTTCTAGTTGGTGTAACCGGAGCACTTCCCAAAAATTCTTTTAGTTCATTGTTTGGTGTTGGCATTCTCAAGTTAGGTTCCTTGTTAAGGTTTGAACATCATGCATGTGCTGAATTGACAATAAAAATCACATCATGCTTGAACCCTTCATGCCCATTATTCTTCAACACAACCTTCACGTAAAACAACATCTCTTCTTCAATAGACATGCACATTGCTTGTGCAGTTCCAACTCAATCTCTTGTATAAAAGAGAAGAACTATTCGAAATGTGAAGAGAAATTCAATAACATTAAGGTTTATAAGATAATTGTTTGTGAAGCAATGGTTACCTCCTTTTGCAATAGTATAACACTTTAAAAAATGATTTTTATAGGTGGGTCGATAATAGTGGCAACCAAGAGGCCTATGAAGTCTTACAGTTGTATACAATTTAATTTCTGACCATGCATTACCATAAGAAAGTACATGAGCATGAGCAAGAATTATTGAATTCATGAAAGGATTCTTACTTTTTTTTCTTTTTAGGGTTTAAATAACTTGTGCTCAATACCTAAGAGTACCATAGACCTACTTGGTTGCTTGCACTTGCAAAATACACACTCGTACATTTTCACAACTTTATTAAAATTGTTACACGAGATATACCAGTATGGTTGTTCCTAATAGGCTTTTGCTTTCACCCAAAAATAGCTTTGCTGTAGAAGATTCACATTTGTTCATGAAATAAAAGCACTAGCTAACTGCAAAAGTAATTGTGTTTCAATCATTAGAAAGAGAATATCAATAGGGTAATTGGCACAAAATGTTCTTACATTTCAATTTTATTGTGCAAAACGTCTCTAGCTTTTATTTTTAGCATTTCAGCTTTATTTCCACCTTTCATTATCAAAAACGTCCTTCCATCCACTTACTATCCGTTGCTCCATTTAACACTGTGAACATTTCGTTGTAGTTTCTTCTTCAAAAAAATCTCGATTTTCTTCCATTTGTACAAGCTTTCCTCACTTCTCATCCCATCTGCTCTAGTCTCGTCTTGTAGGTTTACAGTAGAACCATGCAGCAAGGTTTTTTAGAGAGCGAAGGTAAGAAAATTTTCGAGTTGGGTATTTTTGTGTTTCCATTTTGTATGTTGGTGTTTTGGATGATTGAGAGTTTGTGTTGAGTTTTGAAGTTGTTTGTTGTTGTTATACTGGCCTCCGAGGAGCAACATGTTCTTCCATTTTTTAGAAATCATGGTGACGATCCACCCATTTATGGTGTAGTGGTCATTCCCTAAATTTCTTTGTGCATTCATCCAATTCCACTGTATATTCACACAATTTCAGTGTGCAATCTCCCAATTTATGTCCATTTCAATGTGGTGCATTCAGTGTTTCTTTGTCACTGTGCATATTTCACTTTGATGTGAATTCTGTCACTATCCATTTTAGTGTGCATTAAATGTTTCTCAATTTACTTGCTACTTAAAATCTAAGCCTGAAAAAACCCCAATTTATTGCTTAAATTTGATGTGAACTTTCTATTATTGCATACATGTGTTAATTCTTCATATTTTACTATTGAAATACATTATGTAGGTTAATTTTATGATAAGCCAAACAATGTGGCATACGAAGGGGGATTCATATTTTTTGTCAATTTTTTTAGAGAAAAAGGTGTACCAGAGAGAATTTGAGTAAATTCTTACGTGCAGTTTTATTATAAAAAGCAAAAAATAAGTTTAGTGAAAGGGTTTAAGAGATTGGAGAGTGAAGAGGATATTAAGGGAATGCTTAGGAACAGGGATGGGCATCCAGATGTGAAGATATATGTCGTAACCCTGATACAATCATATGCATTGCCGTTGCATCCTTAATCTTCACAAGTTGATGAAAAACAATCATTTGAAAGTTGTTGTGTATCATTCGTTGAAGAAAAAAAATGAAGGGAGCCTAATGGTAATTGGTCAGATCAATTTTTGCAAGTTGTGGTCACAGTTTAAGAAAACCTTACAGTACCAAGATAAGGAAGAAATAAAGGTGGGTGATATGAGTGCTGAAGAGGATGAAGTTGTGGTTGAATATCATAATGAAGGACAAAGGAAGGGAGAGGAAGTAAAAGGTTTGGTAGAATCCGATTATGAGATAGAGCAAGAGCCTGTAACTACTGCTGAAGCTGGGGGTGAAAGGGTTAATTTTGACTTTTGATCTAGTATATCAGATTAACAGCAAGTTATCGATTTGGATACTGACTATGAGGACTCAGATGATTTATGAAGTATTCATGGTGAAGAAGAGGCTGATAAAACTTTAAGAAGCAAGGCTTCCAATGATGCTTTCAATATGGTGACAGATATAGATGATCCAATGTTTAGAAAAGGTAACTAAAATATATTCTTTAATTCAATTTAAACATATTCTATATTTTATTTTAATGAGGTCTGATATTTATCAATTTTTTTATAGTGCAGGCTAGGTATTTAAGTCAAGGGCCATAATAAAAGCTGCAATCATTGCACATTAAGATAGAAACAATAAAGAGATTAAGTACAAAAAGGATAACGCTCACAAATTGAGAGCCAAGTATAAGGGAGATTGTCCATGAGTGTCGTAGACTACCAAAGAGTATAGTAAGACAAGTTTTGTGATCAAAACTTTTAGAGAATAGCATATTTATCCTATGGTGTATAAGAACTTCAAAGTGACCTCAACCTATTCGGCATGTAGGTATTTATCTTATTGGAGGGTTAAACCAAACATGTCAGTTAGTACATTCATAGAGAGGGTTAAACGAGATGGTTTGGGTGACATCTCACCTTGATAAATGTATAGAACAAAGGATAAGGCACTTGAAAAAATTAAAAGAATTGTAATGGAGCATTACAAAGTAATGTAGGATTATTTTGATGAGTTGAAGTGGATAAATATGGGGACCACTACTTTGGTTGAAAGGTATGCTAGAGAATTTAGACTGTTGTACATTTGCCTTGGCGCATTGAGATATGGTTTTCATTAGAGGCTGCTAAAGGGTAATTGGTGTTGATGCTAATAATGGTACGTATCCTGTAGCATATGCAGTTGTTGGAGTTGAGAATGGGGATAACTGGAGACAATTGTTGGAACTCTTGAAGGATGATTTTCATATACACAATAGCCAACATTGGACATTCATTTTTGATAAGCCAAATGGGTTGATTAATGGAATTGAATCAATGTTTGAGAATTCAAAGCACATAACATATGTTAAACATCTATACAATAATTTTAATGTCTATCACAAAGGTTTAGCTTTGAAAAATTGTTTGTAGGATACCAGAGCCACTACTGCATCACAGTAGCTTCAACACATGAAATAAAAGTTAGACTTGGACTCAGCTGTTTATAGATGGCTTGAACCAAAACCAACATCTCATTGGAGCAAATTCCCTTTAGAGAGTGGAATCAGTGTGATATGTTTCTCAACAATTTATGTGAATCATTTAATACAATTGTTAATGAAAGAGAGAAGCCCATATTAACCATGCTAGAGGAGATTTGGTATATTTGATGAAGAGATTGTCGCCCTTATGGAGTCTTGTGATTGGTGGACAACAACAATAAGATCTAGAATTAAAAAGATTCTGAACAAGAATAGTAAGCTGGCAAGCATAAAGTGGGCTGAATATGCAGGCAATGAAAAGTTTCAAGTTCGATACAATGCAGGGACTGTACTACATGCTGTGGATTTAGGGACAAGAACTTGTACATATCTTGCTTGGCAATTATCAGGAATTTTATGTTGTTGTGTGATTGTCTCAGTTGTATCTAGAGGCCTTGATATGATGGAATTCGTAGATGACATCTACAAAAATGATACATATCTCATGACATATACTCGATCAATTTTCTCCATCACAAGTCCGAACTCATGACCTATCCCAGGTCTCAACCATTTCAATCCCTTACTGTAAACAAAGAGGGGTGGAAGGCCAAAGAAGAACAAAAGAAAAGAGCTAAATGAGGTGACCTCTTCAAGTGAAGCGAAGAGATCTAGAAAGTCTTCATGTAATGTCAGTTCTTTAGAGACAAATTTAGGAGCTACAACAGGTTAAAGGAAAAGATCGATGCTAGTAATAACATTTAAGAAATGTGGGGAACCAGGACACAATATAAGGACATGCAAATGGGTACCACCTCCAGTACCTAATTAACATTCTGCAGCTATCTGTGAAGTTCTCTCCTATAAATTTTTGTTTTTGCTTAATTAGTGAACATATAGTGCGATGAAGTTAATGGATAAAACGTATCACCTCAAGAACCTGTTTTCAAACCTTAAAGGAGTACATAGCTATTTTTTATGTTTCTAGTGGATAGAGTTTAGCACATTCAAAACTTTTTTTTCTACAGAGTCGATATTTTTAGATTAGAAATGAAAAGTTACCTCTGAATTGTTATAATTGTTGAGTTTTTTTTGTTTAGATTTTGGTTGGTTGATGTTTGAATTGTTATCTAAATTATGTCTGAGTTGTTGTAACCGAATTGGTGTATTTAGAGAGTTTAAATTGTTGTGTATAAACAGGTTGCACACAAAAGAAAACAGGGACATTTGCACCAAGTAGTTTGAAAGGTGGAGATGTGTTTCACAAAAAGTATTATTACGTACTATTGCAGGGTTAATTCTATGCTAAAAATAAATGAACAAGACCAGTTCATTTTCACCATTGAGCCAAATGGGTCACTCACCATGAAATCTAATGGGTATTTTACAAGATCAAATTTGTAATTGTTCTTCTCAATTTACTCCTTAGTTACATCCTTAATAAGTTCAAAATGGAAATGAACATTGCCAGTTCATCGACCACCTATTCAATATATATCTTTATCCATCATTCTAAATTTCATTAGTAATCCACCATGGCAGCAGCCATTGTTGTGAAATACAATGTTCGTTATGTCATTTTTCTTTATTTAATGTAATAATTTTTTAAATATTTTCATATTCACGTTACTATGACTTATGAAATAACTATTTTGAAGGCAAGAAGATGGGGTTAAATGGGCTAAGATTATTTTATTCTTGGTGTCTGAAAAGAAGATTGCCTTTTTTGTTGAATTAACGGAGTAATTGACAGTAAGTGGTTAGAAGGACATTGGCAATGAAATGTGGAAAATAAGGGTGAAAATACCAAAAAATAAATATAGTGATGTTTTGCACAATAATATTGAAAGGTAGCGACGTTTTATGTTAATTATCCATATAAACATATATGTATTAATATTAAGGGTGTGTTTGATTGCAAGCATAATATTTACATAAAAAGAAAATAAAATCTAGGCAATTCAATTGTCTAGAACTTATTTGTATGAAAATTATTAATTAAATATGTTTGATTAATTTAGTTCTCAACCTTGAAAATATTATATTTGTCCAGTTTTTATTAATGGATATAAGAGAGAGAGAGAGAGAGAGAGAGAATTACCTAAGTAACAAAAATAACCCCCTCCCTAAAGAAAATTTTATCCTTGTTTTTGAAAAAAATATGATCACATGATCAAAAGTTGAATATCCCATAAAAAAATTGTCAATCAAACACCCCAAAAGTAGGATTTTGGACAAAAAATAACATTCTTCATGAAAAATAATGCCAATCAACACACTCTAATATGTTAAAATGTACTGAATGTTCAAGTCCCTAACTACTCTATATCAATTAACTTTTTATAATTTGGAATTGACACCTCCGTCGGGCCTATGATGAGATATGACTTTTACGTTAGCATTTGATAAATCTTCTCATAATTTTCATCGCCCCCGTATAACAAGGCATTAAGTAAAAGGAATGTATGAAACGTATGAAAAATAAATTTATCAAAATGAATCGAAAACAAATGCAAAGGAATTTCTTCTAGTGGATTTATATACAATATCAAAGGTTGGATGAATATCACTTGACACAAGATATGTTTTTGATAGAAGTAAGCGGTCTTCAAAAGCAACTATATTATGGTTGAACAGGGTTGCATGAATTTCTTTTTCTTTGCACTGATTAGACAATGAATACAAGCAAAAGAATTATAAACTAAACAAACAATTTGTATAATTATTCCTCTAAATGATAAGCATACCTAAGTATGTTAAGGAGCCATTCTCTATTGTCCTCGAATTTATCTTTTTCCTGAGTATTAGCTTTATTGTCTTGTTAATACCCTTTAGAAAGATATAAGGAATCAGTTTATATTTATTTTCTATCTTCTACATGCAATTAAAAGAATAAATGCAAGAAGAGTTTCGAGAAATGAAACAAGTGTACGAAGAGAGTAGGGATGGAGCCAAATGTTTTGTATTGTAGGGGGTCAAAAGTCAAAATACAATTTTTTTTAAAACAATATATCATTAATGAAAAATCAATACACTGTTACATTTATAGACTACATGTTTTCGTACTCTGAAAAATATCGTATAATTACATCACTATCAATATTGTCGAGTATATTGTTCTCAATATATATAATCCAAATTATCAATTAACCATTGATCTCCCATTCTCCCATCCAATTATGCAGTCAATTCTTGACTATTTTCATGGCAAAAAATATTATCTCTATCGTAATAGAAAGAACTAGAAAAACTAACGTTAATGTTACAAGCCTGTAGACTAATGGATACACCTCATTTTTTTTGTCACAACCAACTTTCCTACAAGATCATTAAGGCCTTGTAGCCCCCCGAAGCATATTCTAGTAGTGTAAAGGACAAGAGTGAGGTGTACTCAATCTTGCTGACAGCCGCAGTGTGAGGATTCGATTTCTGAAACATGGATTGGGACTCTTTGTGAGCACCAGTGTACAGACAGCTCTTATTCCCTAACCTACTGGAGTACATCCCGTGATTAACCTCTCTCACGATATTCTAGGGGCGAGGCGGTGGGGGACACTTAAAGTTGGGGTTCAACCTTTTTTTCATTTAGGCCTTGTAACTCTTCAAATTCTTCATGAATATGTATATCAATAATATATGTCTGAAGTTGCTCTTCAAGTGCCAAGATCTTTATTAGTTTAAAATCTTTGAGATAGTACATATACAATTGAATTAACTTGTAATTGTCGAAAGCTGAAAATGAATTATCTAGACATAAGCTGTAACATCTCAAAAATTTTTAAAATAAAAATTTATTTATTTTATATATTATATTTTATTAATTTGACAGTTGAGGGACTAAGATGAAAATATACTAAATTCTTATACTTGTTGGGTCAAATAGTTGGATTTTGATTGAACAAGAATTAATATATCACTATTAGATTCTTTTGTAGGTCGTGATTTATTAGAAGTCTTCAAATCGAGAAAAAGTTATTTGGATAAGTTCAAACTATGATAGAATCAATAAAAGGATTAAGCTGTAAATGTAATAGTAATTAAATTTTATCCTCCCTTTCATTAGAATTTTCAGCCATCAGGATATGTATTACTATATAATTTATCAATTGTTATCCAACACTAAATCAAATAAACTGACTTATCTGTGCGTATAGAGTTGGACAATCCCAAATTAGTTAGAAGACCCCAATCCAATATGATTCCTCAATTAGTTTAGTTTAAGGTGCAAATTAAAGTCTTAGATATGATTAGGCACAAGCTTTAATGTTTAAAGTCTTCCTATCAGCTTTTTGATTTGATAATAGATAATTAAGGATTACTTTTGCTAAAATAATATAAGAGTTTGAAATGTTTTGGTATCCCACTTACCTTCACACTCCTATTATTTTATATATCTTCACGTGTGCATGAAACGGGATAGCTACCGAAATAGGATTAAATCAAACTAATTTCATTGTGGGTACAACTTAGTGTGAATGATGGAATCATTACAAATAGTATGCACTCGGCCCATCCGCGTATTTTTTTGTTTTCTGCCCTCACCTATATATAGCTCTTACTGGGTGTTTTCAATAAATAAAAAGAAAAAGTCATTCCAAATACCCACGCCCAAGTTCCATAGCTTTTGGTCCGCTATCCCGGTCATGATTATTACTTACTCTTATAATTTTTTACAGGTTAGTTCGGGTCGATTGGATTGTGGTAAATTAGTGACGCGGACTGCCAAGTGAATCGAATAAAGAAAAAAAAAAGGAAATAAACAAGTAGTTTGCTATTATGTTATTTTTATTTATTTTTTTCATTGTTAGCTTTAATTGTTCAAAAAGACCCACTTGTTTTATTAGTAATTTGATTATACTTAAATCTTTAGAAACTTAGATCTCGTGTTTTAATTTATGTTTGGTTGAAAATAAAGAATTTATTTTATTTGTGTCGTTCCACATCTATTAAAAGGAAAAATTGAGCTTTTCGTAACGCTCCTATGTTTATGGAAATTTGGGGCGCTACAGTATGGTATCAAAGCACAATTTGACTTTCCTATAGACTTGTTTTTGAAAAAAGAAAAAAATATTCTGGAACAATTCACGTGAACAGTAAAGATATTTTTTTTTTAAAAAGATTGACCAGTGTCATGTGAATAGTAACAGTACAGTTACTGTTCACGTGAACAGTAAAGATATAAAAAAAATTCTGATTTTTACATGACATGGCAAAGAGTTCTAGAATTTTAAATGTGATGAGATATACTTTGAATATGGCAATTTTGTTATAGATTTTTGTCTAATTTTGTAGTAGTTTGGAAATTACTATTCATATCAATATCCATTTATTTTTATGCATTTGTTTCATTATTTTGAAGAATAAATGATTGTTTAAATTGATTTCGAGTAATAGTAGTTTAGAATTTAAATTGTTATGGTTTCATGCCTATGGTTTAAATTTCACATATGATAAATTTTTATACATTTTAACTTTAGCCTTTGGGGATGTTTTAAAAATGGACCTTTGAAAAATTGATATTTTAAGAAATTTCACGTTAGACTTATTATTTGAGTTTTGTTGATTTGCGTAGTTGCAAAATTGAAGAGTTTTGTCAAAAAGATCTAAACTGTCTAAGAAGAGCTTAGAATTTAAGCGATCCGTCTATGACCCCCTCTTCATCTGGGAGCCTTTTAATTGCACATTATTCAAATTGACAAAGCGAAAAACAATATTTCGAACAAAAAAACGTAATAATTATAATTAAAGAGATTTAAAAAAATGTAGGATAATCCTTTTTTTTTTTGGTATTAAACAAATAATGTTATAAGAATACTTGGCACGTTATGCTCTCTACTTGACCACTCTCCAGTTGATCTCAAGTATGAAATGTAATGACATTTTTTAGCATGATGCATATTACTTCATGTTATGAAATGTATAAGCATGTTCACCTCACATAATTTATTTGTAATTTTTTTTTTCATATTTACTAGAATATCATTTATGCATTGAGAATAAAATAATATTGATAACGCAAGATTAAGCACAATTTAGATTATACTTGTCACATGATTAGGATGACTAGAAATAGCCCAGCATACCTCCAGAGGGCTGAAATGACCATTGAGAACTACATAATTTATGAAATAAGATGGGAGCAAACTTTTGTTGAACATGTTGAAAATTTCCTTTCTAAGTGGGAGCGAGCAAGATCATTCAGATATAATGAGGGGACAGTCCTCTCGATATACCACCTTATAAGCATTATGAGATTTCAATGGAGAGACGTGGCTTACTTCATGAGGGATATAGATTATGGATTATATTTGGAAGAAGATTGGGATAAGGTTGATACTGTGAGGATATCATAAATTTATGGAATCACAGACAACAAGCGCAGAAGCCCAAACCCGAACCAGATCCAAAGAAGGACCCGGAGGAGGACCTAGAGGAGGAGATCGAACCAGAGTCAGAAGACCCTGAGCAAGAAATCCAACTACAAAATTTCATTGATTTGGTTACAGATTCTGAGCTAGAGTCATGCATTACTTCGGATTATGAGACGCCATAAAAAGAAGATTTTTAGGACTCACAGGGAATAGAAACAAGTGTTATTTATTTACTTAGGAAAAGTTTACTTGTTTATTTATTTATTTGATTTTTTTGAAGAACAAATTACTATATGTAAAGATTTGGAAATTTATAATTTTCTAAAGTTCTTCATTATTACAAAGATTATTAAAAATATTATGTTGTTTTATCAAATATTCCTAAATTTAAATTTTATTTGTATTAAGAAAATGTAGAGACAACAACAAAACCAAGCTACGATCATCAGGGATTTGCTAAGGACGGTACAAGATTTGGGTAGACAACAAGCACAAGTTGGTCCCCATGGTGCAAATGCTAACAACACTAACTCAATTGTGGAACAGTTCGATCGCTACAAACCCCCAACCTTCGATGGCAAGGCAAACTCACTAGCAGTCGAAGAATGGATAAGAGGAATGGAGCGAATCTTCAAACATCTATCTTGCACCAATAATCAAAAGGTGTTATATGCAAAATTCATGTTGGTTCACGTTGCTGGTTACTGGTGGGAGTTAGCATCGCGTACTAGAATAGAAGCACAACAACTTGCTCTGATTTGGACACAATTTAAAGATGAAGTGATGGAAAAATACTTCCCACAAGCTTTGAGAGATCAAAAGGAGACAGAATTCCTTCAACTTAAATAGGGAAAAGTGAAGTTTGAGGATTATGAGAGAAAATTTGAACAACTCTTAAGGTATACACTACACCTAGTGGACATAGAAGCAAAGAAAGTAAGGAGGTTCGAATTGGGATTGCGTTCTAAGATTGGTAGAATACTGGCATCCCACCAATTCATCACCTATAGCCGGGTATTGCAAACTGCCCAGGCAATCTCAAATTGGTTGGAGATTGACCAAACTTCTCAACAAGGGGCCAAGTAGTCGGGAAAGAGAAAATGGAATGGGTCCAATGAAGAAAAGAGAGCAGGATAGAACAAGAAAGTTAACATTGGATCAAATTTTGGACGAGTCGGTTCACCCTGTCCAAAGTGCAAAAGGATGCATAGTGGGGAATGTCTATTCGAGAAAAATGTGTGCTATCGATGTGGCAAAACATGTCACATTTTCAAAAATTGTAAAGAAGACCCCTTGAAGAAGAATGATGAGCAAGAAAAGAAGGGAATGCCCGATTTTTGCTTTAGCCTAGGAACGGACAATAGAGGACCCAAACGTAGGTAATTTCGAGAACGAAATTTTTTTTTTAGAAAGGGAGATTGTAACATCTCAAAAAAATTTTAAATAAAAATTTATTTGTTCTATATATTATATTTTATTAATTTGACAGTTGATGGACTAAGATGAAAATATATTAAATTCTTATACTCGTTGGGTCAAATAGTTGGATTTTGATTGAACAAGATTTAATATATCAATATTTGACTCTTTTGTTGGTCGTGATTTATTAGAAGTCTTCGAATCGAGAAAAAGTTATTTGGATAAATTCAAACTATGATAGAATCAATAAAAGGATTAAGCTGTAAACGAAATAGCAATTAAATTTTATCCTCCCTTCAATTAGAATTTTCAGCCATCAGGATATGTATTACTATATAATTTATCAATTGTTATCCAACACTAAATCAAATAAATTGACTTATCTGTGCATATAGATTTGACCAATCCCAAATTAGTTAGAAGACCGCAATCCAATATGATTCCTCAGTTAGTTTAGTTTAAGGTGCAAATTAAAGTCTTAAGCATAATTAGGCACAAGCTTTAATGGTTAAAGCCATCCCATCAGCTTTTTTGATTTGATAATAGATAATAAAGGATTACTTTTGCTGAAATCATATAAGAGTTTGAAAAGTTTTGGTGTCACACTTACCTTCACACTCCTATTATTTTATATATCTTCACATGTGCATGCAACAGGATCGCTACCGAAATAAGATTGAATCAAATTAATTCCATTGTGGGTACAACTGATCTATTACTCTGCCCTCACCTATAGATTGCTCACAAATTCCAAGCACATACATACAGAAACTTCGGAAAGTCATACTTTTACTTAAAGAAAATAAATAGGCAAGACAGAGAGAAAGAAGCATAGAAGAAAAATGGGGGGGTTTTCACACTCATTATTTCACACTCTTTCGCAACTTTTAAAAAAACAAGGTAATATACTTTATGTGCAAGTGTTTTGTGTTTCTTTATGCCTTTATATTCAATTAAATATACATGGATTGTATTTTTTTTTTAATTAAAAAGCGAGACCTTTTGTAACCCATGACCTCCCTAATATCCAAACCCAAAACTCAAACCCATAACCAGCAATCCACCGTCGTTCTAACTTCGACCATTCTTCTCACCGACGACTGCAATACCGCGTCAAACGAAAACCCTAACTCATCCGGCCCTACTCTACACATACAGCCACACCTTAAGGCGGTGGCCCTAGATGGAAACCCTAGCATCACCGCTCAAGTTGATGCTAGAATTAGAGATGCGACCACCTGGGATGGAGTAACGCCACCAGTCGATGGCTACTTTGGTAGACGGACCCAAATGGATCAATCTGGGATGCAAACCCGGATCACACAAAATTCGAGCACCATTCAGGCAGACGCGTCTGATCGGAGCACAGTGCAGCCAATTCCGAGTCAGGATGTAGGTTGGGGAGGGACACGCGCCGTCGGAGTGACGCGTCTGCCGACACGTGTCACCTACACGTCGACACTGGAAAGACAGAACCTTCGCCAGAACATTTCCAGACCAGCCATGATGCCTACAATACCATCCAATGTACCATTTACTCACAGTCAAGGGAGAAAGTTCGCGGAAGCACACGATTTTATATTCAATCATTGGTTTCAAGTGGAGGCAAATGAGTTTCAAGTTTCTGTTAATAATCCCGGCACTGTTAGGATGACAGAGTGGGGTTCGAGGATCTCGAATGCAATATGTATGGGAAGGTTTGGCGCGCTCTGGATGGTGAATATGGTGGATAAATTGAGAGTGACAAGTAGGCGAGATGACTTTGTCTCAAGATTTAATGAGTCATCAAGAGCTTTTTTGGCACAACGTTGCGTGAACAATCGTGGTAGATACTTGATGATAGCGCACAGTATGGGGATAGGTGTCAAAAGGGTGTGGTGATGGTGCCAGAAGGTGTTAATGGTAAAGGATGAGCTTCAATCTCGCGAGTGTTTCAAGCTATAGTTGACTCATTTGTAGTTGGAGACAAGGCCAAACGTCAAACGGTGAACGTAGGATGTCGACAAGGGATAACATATGCTGAAGTTATGGCAAATGTACATGCCACGCAGAATGTTGATCGAAGGGTGCTAATGTGAAAGGAAAAGGCAGTTGCTGTGAGTGATAATGAAGGCATTTGTATGACGCAGAAACCTAAGGAAACACATATAGAAGGATCTTATGATGGTATACTGAATTGTGATGAAATAAGGGCTCGTGTCTAGGCGTCGAAAGAAGAATTGGATGAATTATCTAGGCTTGTGGGAAGTGGATTTGCAGCAGAATCCAAGATTCTCTTTTATCCTAAGTGTGGGGAGGGCATGGAAGCAGAAAGCTTGGCTCTTAAGGAGCTATCACCAGATGTAGACCCTACTAAAGATAGGGATGGCAACGGTTTGGTTCGGGGTCGGTTCGTCCAAAACCATCACCGAACCACCAATTTTTTTGTCATACCATAACTGCACCATAACCACAAAAGTCGGTTCGGTTCGGGTCGTTTATAACCACGAAAATAAATTATTTTTAATTGGTCCATCCGTCGAATTAAAATGAAAACAAAAGCATGATACTAAGTTAATGTAGCAAACAACATCCCAAATGAAAATGAAAAAAATATCCCAATTCTCAAACACAAAATCCAAATTTAACAAACAATATTCAATAACTCAAAAAGCTCCAACCTCAATTCATATTCAATCTTCATTCTTCTACACAACTCTTACTGGCATCCGTCAAAACTCAAAGTTGATTCCTATATAGTATATAAGAAATGTAAGTAGAGTAATAAATCAATAATCCATAATGTTCTTAACTAAATATTTAAACAAAAAAATGTACCTCTTCGTCAACATCCTCATCATCAAACTTTGCACAAGCTCCGGAATATGATGAAGAAGCAGAATTTTCTACACACAAAAGAGGAAAAAATTAGCAAAAAGAAAGTGCATAAATAACAAACATAAAACAATAAATCCTACCATGAATATCAGACCAAAGCCAATCTCGAGCACACATTAAAGCTTCTAAAGTCTTCAGGTGAAGCCTATTTCTATGTGGGCTCACAAATCTACCACTTGTACTAAATGCTGACTCGGATGCAACAGTAGATACTGGAATGGCTAATAAATCTCTTGCAACCTTCTGTAAAGTCGGATATTTTATTGAATTTACTTTCCACCATGTCAATAGATCAAAACCGTCCACCCTAGGCAATACTGGCTCATCTAGAAAAATATCGAACTCTGTTTTTACATGATCAGCAGTAACAGAAAGACTAACAAATGTATCAAAACCAGCCATGCGAGAATATTTTCCACTAGTAGTAGACGACTCTGATTGTGAAGATGATGGAAACAAAGATGTATTTTCTATCAAACGATGTGGTCTCTTGTACTCTTTGAGCAACTTATGATCAAATGCTCTAACCTTTTCAACCTCTTCCTGAGCTTCATCTCCAAAAATCAAAGGAAAATAGTATTCAACTAGTTTCATCTTGTATCTAGGATCCAATATAGTTGCAACAGCTTGAATTTCATGCATGCCACTCCAATATTTATCAAACTTTTTCTTCATGCTTGACGCCATCCATTTGACTTCATCGCAAGATGATGTGCTCCAATCACGGATTGCCAACTTTATATCACAAATATTGGGAAAGTACAAATTGGCAGTAGGATATTTTGTTCCTGAAAATAATTCAGTCGCTTCATAAAATATCTCCAACTTATCACAAATCTCTGTAGCCAATTCCCAATCACTCTCACTCGGTACACTTCTGTAATGAGGCTCTCTTTGCCTTAGTCGAGGAAAAAGTTCTTTGTAAAGCAAAGCAGTATGAATCATTAGATACGTGGAGTTCCATCGAGTCTTGCAATCTAATATTAACTTTTTTCCACAAGGGATTTTCATTTGTCGTGCAACTGCCTCAAATGTTTCAACTCTTTTTGGTGTTGCTGACCAATATGAAACACTATCGCGAATTCTTTCAACACTCGGGCTAATGACATCCAAACCATCCTTTACTATCAGGTTCAATATGTGTGCACAACACCGCAAGTGGAAAAATTCACCATTCAACAATAAAGAACCAAGAGAAAGCTTATCTAACATAATGTTAATCATAGCGTCATTCGTGGTGCAATTATCAACAGTCAATGTAGACAATTTCTGATCAATATTCCAATCAAATAGACAATCCATTAACACAGTAGACAATGACTCAGCAGTGTGGGGACAAGGGACATATATAAATCTGTATGGATATGAAAAAAAGTTCGTAAGATAACTTAAAATTTCAGAAAATACGATAGTAGCTTAAAGTCTATTTTATAAAACTATTGTACCTCAAAATTCGGCTCTGAAGCCTCCAAGAATCATCTATGTAATGTGCAGTGATAGCTATAAATCCCTTCTTTTGATTGGATGTCCACATATCAGTGGTGACTGCTATTCTACTATTAGTCCTCTTTAACAAGCCCATTACTTTTGTTCTCTCATAATCATAAATTTTCAAGATATCAACCTTGATGGTATTACGAGAAACAACTTTAAATAATGGTTGAATTGTATTACAAAACTTTCTAAACCCAGTATGCTCAACAATTGAAAGAGGATATTCGTGTAGGATGATCATATTTGCAAGTTCTGTCCTACCTTTCTCTTGATCAAAATTAAATGCTCCCATTGCAATCCTACCACCAGGTTCTTTAAACTGATTCAAAAACATCTGTTTGACATCCTTCTGACCTCGAAGAGGACATCTATTTAAATGAGCATGTAAATGACTTGTCCCATTTTTCGACTCACCCCCTAACTGTTTGTTGCATTGTCTGCAAATTGCTTTGGACACATTATTAATTCTCTGTAGCTTAAAATGCTGCCACACTGAAGAGGTCAATTTTCTTTTTCTACTTTCCTCAGTCATCTCCTCATCATCACCTAAATCTATATGAATAGGATTTGCATTTACCTCACTTGGACTTTGTGAAGTAACTGGTATACTTGTTGATGTATCTCCAACTTGAATTGAAGCAGAAGCACTTCCAATTGAAGCGGGGGGAGTAGGAACGGAAGATTCTGACCCTGGCAAGACATCCAATTTCAAAAAAAAAATAAAATCAACAAACTCAAAAACTTAGGCATTCATTAATTTCATTAGGTGAAAAATTTACAAAAGTGGAATGCTAAACGATAGAGAAATAACTTACTCCAATTTACAATAAAACTTATCATTCAAGGAAATTTACAATAAAACTTACTCCAACTCAAACAGAAATAACTAAAGTGGAATGCTAAACGATAGAGAAATAAAAAAAAAAAGATGTAGTTTATTTGTTGCACCCCACTTTAGGGATATGATGGAGTATAAATTATCATTAGTTGATTACTAAGGAATTGTCAATTACCTCCTAATACATGGTTTCCTGACCTTTATAACCAATATGAATAATCTTAAAAACTTATGTCTCAAGGACGAGAAATCATGTACTCTCTCCATTGTTCATTCCAGTGCTGAAGAACTATAATAGATTTTTTGCCATGCCCACAGTAGGCAAGGTCGATTACTATGGCAATATGCCACGGCCAAAGACTATTTATCAGGGCTACTGACCCTTGGCCATGGGTTACGACTGTGCCTAAACCGAGTTAAATTTAATGCCCAAGTTACAGAAATTCTTCTCAAAATCAGCAGAAGTACAGAGAGAATCTAAGTTAGATGGGCCGAGCATGAACATAACCAGCAGCAGCTTGTGATTATAGCAGTAATTTATATTAACTACTTAGAAAACAAAGCCTGACTTCTTTCAATCATTTCATCAAACACTTTCTTTGCAAAACTCATTTTCCCCAATGTCCCATAATACTAATGCAGTGAATTAAATCCATACTTCAACATGGGCGTGCACTTCAGTTCCTTCAAATACAGAAAAACTCAAGCCACAACACCAACATTTCGCAAGAGTATTTCCCTGATTTTGGTCTTACAAAACACCGAAAGCAGAAGAAGATGATTCTGTATTTCAGTTACCTCAAATAGTGGTAAGATTGTAGGAGCAGTGAAGCTCGTAGCTGTGTGCGTTTTTGTAGTAGGGTGAACCGGTGATGTCGTGAAGATAACTGGCTGGAGGCGATGAGGCATCAGGCGTGGAGCTGTGGTTGCCGGCTGCGTGAGTTCGTGGTCTGTGTCTATGAGTGTGATTTCATTTCACTGATTTGTGAAGTAAAGAGTAGGGTTTACGTCTCGACTCATATACCCGATTTTATTATTCTATATATCTATAATTTCTATTACTAGTTTACTATAATAGTATAATACTATGGGTTATGGTAACTGGGCTGTGGGCAGTTGGGCCGGACGATTGGGTATAGTAAATGTATTGGGCAGAATTTTATTTTGGGCTTGATATAAATAGTGAAAAGTCCAATAACCAATTGCTCAATTATTATTATTATTATTTTTTTTTAACGGGTAATCGGTTCGGTTTCTGGACAAGGGCGTAAATACCATACCCGCCCCATTGCACCATCGGTTCGATTTTTTTCACCCTATTCGGTTCGGTTAACCACGGTTTTCGGTTTTGACAGTTCGAATTGTCATCCCTAACTAAAGATAAGGGGGATAATGACTCAAGGGTCGAAGCAGATAAAGAGATGGGACGTTGGTCTAACGTAGGGGAGCTGAATATGGTGAATTTGGAGTCGGAGACATTAGGTATGACGGACATGACGCCAGCTGACGGATTATTATCAGAAGTGAAAGAGACAGGGCATACCTTAGTCGACAGTCGAGCTTTGACTGAACTGAAAGAGCATGAGGAGACATGTTTAAACACCTTTGTTCGGAACACATATAATAGAAGGCATTTGAAGCCCCTAAAAGAAAAGAAATTAGAGATTGACAAAGCTCTAGTGTTGTGGGCAGATGGTGCCAAGAATAGAGGAACTGACGGTGATATCAAGCAAATGGAGGAAGTAGAGGGATACCCGTATAACTTCTTGGAATATCATCATGCAGAGGAAACAATGGAGGTGTATACGATTGAAGGTCCCCCACCTTCAAATTGGGTTCTTTAAAAAATTCAGAATTTCAACAAGTTGGTTGGTGTGTCCTACGATGGTTATGAAAGTAGATTGTTACAATTATTCGTGGAGTTGGAGGCTAGTAGGGGACGGGGGATGAGTATACCAAGCAGTAAAAAAGAAGAAAATGTGATCGTGAACTTAAGCAGCTTGAATGGTCGATAAATTATGGTGACAAGGGTGCTGAGTCAAAGAAAGGATTGTTTGGAAGAGATGACAAAGCATTAAGATGATGGCAAAAAAATTAGCTGGAACGTAAAGGGGTTTAATGTAACGGAGAAAAGATTAAAGATTCGAAATCTGCTAAGGGGATTAAGGGCGGACTTATTCTGTTTACAAGAAACTAAGTTGGAATTCATCTCGAGGGCTATTGTGAGCAGTTTATAGGGGGACAACATGTTAGGTATCAATATAAGGGATCATTAGGGGCCTCAGGAGGTGTGTTAGTCATGTGGGACACGAGAACTCTTGATATGAAGGAGGTTAGTGAAGGACTATTTTTTTTTATCGCTTTCGTTCAAAAATGTTGGGGATGGATTTCATTGGACGTTTATAGGAGTTTATGGGCCTAATTATGATGAGAGTAGAAGTGGATTGTGGGATGAATTGGAGAGGATGATGGCTTGGTAGAACATTCCAACTTGTATTGGGGGTGACTTTAATGTGATTCGATTTCCTACTGAGAGATCAAGTGGTAGGAGATTAACAAAGGCAATGGAGGAGTTCTCAGATTTTATCAGGGAAAATATGTTGGTGGACTTGCCTTTGATTGGAGGAGACTTTACTTGGTCTTCTAATCAGGAGCAGCCTATTTCATCGCGAATAGATTGATTTCTGATTAGTGGAGAATGGGAGGAGAAGTACCCAAATGTTACCTAGAGAAGATTAGGGAGGGTGTATTTTGATCACTTCCCTATCTTATGGCTGGGAATGCGAGGTGTAGTGTAAGAAGACCTTTAATGTTTGAGAAGATGTGACTAAAAATAGAAGGCTTTAGGGAGCGAGTACGGGATTGGTGGGCATCTTACAATTTCAGAGGGTCTCTCAATTATGTGTTCGATCAAAAATTGAAAGCCTTAAGGAAGGATATAAAGAGGTGGAATGAGGAGGTGGTGGGAGATGTAAACTAGCGTAAAAACCAATGTATGTTAGATATAGAAGAGCTAGATAAGAGTGAGGAAAATCAAGGATTGGTAGGGGATGAAAGGGATAGACGTGGACAATTAAGGGAAGAGTTGGAGAGGTTGGTGGAAATGGAGGAAATAGCCTTGCGTTAGAAATCTAGGGTCAAGTGGTTAAAGGAAGGTGATAAATGTACCTAGTTTTTCCATAGAGTTGCCAATTCTAACATGCGTAACAATTCTATCACCATGCTGGTTGTAGACGGAGTTACTTATGAAGATCCACAAGATATTGGGACCCAAATGGTGAATTTCTATCAAAACTTGTATTGTGAGCAGTTTGATTGGAGGCCAGAGTTAGAGGGGTTAGATTTCTCTACTATTACTGAGGAGGATGCAAGCTGGTCAGAGAGACCATTCAGGGAGGATGAGATTAGGGAGGTGTTGTTCAGTATGAATGATGATAAAGCACAAGGCCGAACACATTCTCATTCTCATTTTATAAGGCTTGTTGGGAAGTGGTACGATCGGACATTGTGGATGTTTTTACTTATTTCTTTCAGTGTGGCAGGTTCTTGAGAAGTTCTAATACTACATTTATTGTGCTGATTCCAAAAAAAATTGGGAGCATCAGATATTAAAGATTTTCGCCCGATCAGTTTAGTTAGCAGGGTGTACAAGATTATTGTAAAGCTGCTGGCTAACAGATTAAAGGAGGTGTTGGAAAAGGTGGTGTCTAAATTTCAGAATGTCTTCTTCAAAAGGTGTCAAATATTGGATTCTATACTTATAGCAAATGAATGCAGTTACTCGAGACTGCGTATAGGGATTCCAGGGATTATGTAAACTTGATATTTAGAAAGCCTATGATCATGTAAACTGGGGATTCCTTTTGTATATACTCAGGAGATGTGGCTTTGGGGACAAGTGGTACCGTTGGATTCACTTTTGTATATCTACGGTCTCGTATTCGGTTTTGGTAAATGGCACTTCTGAAGGTTATTTCCGTAGTAGTAGAGGTTTGAGGCAAGGGGATCCGTTGTCTCCATTATTGTTTGTCATTGTTATGGAGGCTTTAAGTAGGATGATTGAGAAAGCTGTGGGAGAAAGTCTGTTGAAGAGCTTTATGATTAACCGGTTACAAGTATCTCATTTGCTATTTGCAAACGATACATTGATCTTTTATGATGCAGAGGCTGAGCAATTTAGGAACTTGCGTTGTCTGTTACTATGTTTTGAAGTTGTATCTGGATTGAAAATGAATTTGGGGAAACTTGAGGCCATCACAGTTGGGGATGTCGCTAATGTGGAGGAGTTAGCAGCCATATTGGGTTGTAGGACTGCGCAACTGCCTATGTCCTATCTTGGGCTCCCCTTAAGAGCACGGTTTAAAAATATACACATTTGGAATAGTATTGTGGAAATGGTGGAGAGGAGGTTAGTTGGTTGGAAGCGTATGTATCTCTCAAAAGGAGGCCGTCTTACACTCATCAAGTCCACTCTATCGAATCTACCCACTTACTTCTTGTAATTGTTTCCTATCCCCGTTACCGTGGCAAAAAGATTAGAGAGGATTCAAAGGGAGTTTCTATGGCGAGGTTTAGGGGAGGAGATGAAACTTCACTTGGTTAACTGGGGCGTAGTGTGTTTTTCCATAAAAATGGGGGCCTCGGATTGAGGAGTCTTGTATTGTTTAATAAGGTCTTGCTGGGTAAGTGGTTGTGGTAATTCAGTGTGGAGAGGGAAAGCTTTTGGAGAGAGATTATAGAGGCGAAATATAGTGTTCTAGAGGGGTGATGGTGCTCGACCGAGGATCATGGTTCTTATGGGGTGAGTTTGTGGAGGTATATACGACGAGGGTGGAGAGAATTTCAAGATAGATTGACGTATGAGGTGGGGAATGACAATACTATTAGATTCTGGGATGACTGTTGGTGTATAGATCGGCCATTAAGGGCGGAGTATCCTTCTCTGTATCATATTACTTTGATGCCGCAGGCTATGGTGCATGAAGTCTTACATGCGCATAATGGGAATCCCAGCTGGAACATTATTTTTGGAAGGAGTTTACAGGATTGGGAATTGGATGATTATGCACTACTCCTGACTTCTTTATATGAGGTGCACGTCAGGGTGGGTGAAAGTGATCGTAGCAGGTGAAGGTTGGCACGCGATGGCATTTTCTCAGTAAGCTCTTATTTTAGATCTTTATTGGAACCTGGGGAGAGTTTATTCCCATGGAAGAAGTTATGGTGTTACTGCCCTCTTGAGTGGTATTTTTCCTATGGACAGTTGTGAAGGGACAGGTGTTAACGGTGGATAACCTCTGATGAAGGGGTTTCTATGTTACGGAATGATATATGTGTCCAAGGAATGGGAGACGATTGACCACTTATTCATTCATTGCAACGTTGCTCGCACCCTATGGAATGATATTTTGGCTTATCAACACATGGATTGGGTGTTTCCATAGCGTATGGAGGATGTTTTGAAGGCATAGGGGAGAAGATTTTGTAATAAAGATAGCAAGATTGTTTGGGACCTTATCCCTGGATGTATCATTTGGTGTATTTGGAGGGAGAGAAATAGTCGCTGTTTCGACAATAATATACGGACAACAGAACAGATTAAAGAATTATTATCTGACACTGTATATTTGGTTTAATGTTGTGGCTATTACTCGTATAGACGGGTTGCCTAATTTCATGTCATTTCTGTCTTGTATTAATTGATAATACACTTCCTGTGTATTATCCATGATTAATAAAATATTTGATTACTAATAAAAAAAATTACATGGATTGTCAGTAGACATTTTTTTTAAGAGATATGAAATCTTACGAGGTTATAAGAGAATTTAAGATGGGTGTGTTGCTTGGTCATCGATATACTCCATAAGATCAGAGTGGTATGAAATGCATAAATTTATTGTTATATATTTGTTTATGGAAAATGCACGTATATTATTAGGTGTTTTTGAATACTCACTCTTACAAATTTTTATAGATTAGTTTGGGTCAATTGGATTGTGGTGAATTAGTGACGGGACTGCTAAGTGAATCGAATAAAGAAAAAAAGGAAATAAACAAGTAGTTTGCTGTTATGTTATTTTATTTTATTTTCATTATTAGCTTTAATTGTTTAAAAAGACCCACTTGTTTTATTAGTAATTTGATTATGCTTAAATCTTTAGAAACTCAAATCTTGTGTTTTAATTTATGTTTGGTTGAAAATAAAGAATTTATTTTATTTGTGTCGTTCCACATCTATTAAAAGGAAAAATTGAGCTTTTCGTAACGTTCATGAGTTTATGAAAATTTGGGGCACTACATAAGCGTGCAACACAAAGAAGTGAATCATTATTTATAATGGAGAAACGATTATTTAACTCTTGAATTTGCAGATCGAAGAAATCCACATGAAAATGATGCAGATTTATGATTAAACCTAAGTATTTCACCTGAATTATGCAAAACAAAGTACTCTTCTTCCCTCTCTAGACTCTAGTCTCTAGTCATTTTGCAATTAAATATTAATTTTAGTACTATTCTAATTACTAGTATCAAGCAACGGTTAAGATTTTTTCAATTAAATTTATGCAAGTTAACAATTAATAAGTAACAAATTTGCCCCTAAAATTGAAAGAACTGGCAGATTCAAAATCTATGGAGATCTTAACTTCAAATAAGTCATTGTGTTGTACTTCAAAATTTGAACGATGACCCTAAGGTATCAAATTTTACCTTAGAATCTCAAATCTCAAATCCAAATGAGTTTTAAAATAAAAACGTGTAAAATCAAGCAAGATAGCAAGTAAGTAGTCGATTTGATACCTGGACTCGAAAACCACAAATTTAGCACAAGTAGAGCTAGAGAAGTGAGAAGATCTAAATGGCCGTCTCAGACTCTCAACACTGTCGATTCTTCTATTTGGGGTTGAAGGCAAAATAAAAATACGAATTGAAAATGCAGGTCTCTATGTGAAGGAGTAAAGAGAAAATTAGCTTGCACAAGTGAAGGAGCAAAAACAAAGTACAAATGGGCTTGGAAAAAAACGATGACCCTTTGGAAAAATTTATAAAGATAAGAAGAGTTGTATAATAGAGATTGAAATAACCTTGAGCTTGAGAGCTTATCATTATTTATAAAGTTCTTAAGATGGACTGAAAAAATTGTTTTATTTTGTCGAAAAAGATTTGGAAAAATATGATGTTAGGAAAAAATTAAAAAGCAGAAAACATACATGTAGACGTGTGTAAATATACACGTATATATGGAAATATTACCTTTGCAATGTTATTTTTCGATGTAATTTAATCCAAGAAGGATTTATCTAACCAAAATACCCAACAAGCATTAGCTCTCCCTAAAAATGAGGTGGTGGAGGAACTGGAACCAAAAAAAGAGGGAAAAATGTAATCGATTTTTGTCCCCTTTGGGCCACTGGCCATCTACCGGGAGGGCTTTATTTGTAAAGTCTCTATTCCTTAATAATCAAAGCCCAAAGACCTATGAATTAGCCTATATATATATACTAGTCTTCGTCTCGTGCGTTGTACAAGTATTGTTTTTATTATGTTATTATTAGTGTAAAATGTGTAGAATTTAGAAAACGTATTTGAAATTTTTGAAATGAGAAATACTTGTGTCAACGTCGTTTTTATAATCATTTTTTTAATTTATTTAATCTTATACTATTTGTTTAATGTAGATGAAGATTTTTTTTTTCTCTTGATAAATATATAGCAACAAAAACTAATTTCATTTGGTGATGGGCAGTGCTTACGCTCTTGTATCCACTTTCGATAGCCTAACTTGGAACAGGTCACCTGCCTTTATCTATGTATCTTCATTTCCCATTGCACATGCATGTGCATGTCAGTGTGTGCTGAAAAATACCTCGTGTGTGTTAGTAAATTGAGATGAGAGTTTTGGGTGCACAGAAACTGAAAGACAGATGTGATTTTTGAAGATACTAATTGAGTGATAAATTTTCTGTTATGCTTTATCCTTGGACTATATTTGGACAATGTGAAGTGGAAAATATGTCTGTACTTTGACAATGTTATCCAACATAACAGAAGGGGAAGGCTGAATATTCCCCTTAATAGTAAATTTTTTGACGACATTTAAAGCTATTTAATGGCTAACAAGCATTTTGATTTATTTGTCACAAAATATAAGTAATTAATAGCCAGTTAAATGGAAATTCGACACCTGAGTGGGATACAGATTTTTCAAATAGTGATTGAACTAAAATGTCGAAGTGAAACTACAAAAAAAACATGCAATTAGTTAATTTTAGCAAACATAGATTTGAATTTTTCTTTGAAAACTGCTGTGTATCAGACCAAAGCATAACATGGAAAACATTTACACCAGCGTAGCTCATTTTGAGCACACAATCCATGAGTATATTATCCAAAAATTGTCAATATTGGTGCTACTTTTTACCCATGGACAATAATCATCGGAGTGCATAATGTTGGAACTTGGAGGTCAGAACAATAATTTGATTTTAGCACCAGCACCATTATGAATGTTCATCTTAATTTATAAATATTTTCACGGTACATCTATATGATAACGTTGTTCCTCACGAACTTCCAAATGTTTACCACCTTACCAATAGTATCAATACTATGGCATACTTTTCTACTCATCTTGAATGAGATGTGTAATAAAATTCTGAGATGAAAACTATTTGAAAAAGTTAATTCATGGTAATGCAAGGGATAATCACAAGTTTTTCCCTGTTGCGAGTGGTTTGGATCCTTAATTCTTATTCGTAACGTTTCATGTGATTTTAAATGAATTTGAGGAAATGGTGAACCCAACATCACTCGTTCTTACAAGCACTTCTAAACTACATGGATAGTGACGTCAAAAAAAGGTCAAACATGGTGATTTAAAGCTATTAATAATTTTTTATTTTTTTTTAAAGGTCAATATGAGAGAAAGACCCGATCAAATCAAAATTCAAAATATTCAACGAATGTTATCTTGGCTAAGATCGAAAATTAACACTTGAAATTGGAAAAAATAAAAAAATGAAATTGTGTTTTATTTAGCTTTTGAGAGTTATAACCTATGTGTTATTTGATTATAATCTATGTTATGTTATACTCGTAAGATAGAAATTGTAATATATGTTATTTGAATTTTCTGGCATGAGCCATATGGCTATAAATCATTTGAGATATTTACTGACTTTGAATAGTTTTTTTGGTATTTTACATTGCGTTATATGATATTTGATTTTAGTTTATATAACTATTTGTAAAAATTAGTGGCGGAGAGAGATGGAGGCCAATGGGATTAGTGAGAAATTTGAAATATTTATATTTGTAAAAGAGACTTTTTTGCACGGTCACCTCCATTGCAATATTTCTCCATTTTCATACACTACTTCACCTCATCCAATCCAACTGATAAAGAAATGAAATAAAATGATTTAACAAATTAAACAACAATAAAATTATAGGCAAATATAAAAAGAAACAAAAAAAGTTATTATAAAGTTTTTAAATTAAATTGAAATAATTAAAAATAAAAATAAATATTATTTAATTAAAATTGAAAATTTTGCATTTTAAACGAAAAGAATTATAAATCGAAAAAAATTATAATATGAAGAAAAAGAAATTTTAAAATAATTTTCAAAAAAATATAATAAAAACAAAATAAAAGAAAGTTACGAAAATTAAATAAAAAAATATAAATATTATTTAGTTACAATTGAAAAATTGAGTTTTATTATAAAGAGAAAAGAATTAAAAGAAATTTTAAATTGAAAAAAAAATTATTTATTATATATATATATATATATATGTGGGGGTGTTTGAAAACCATTTTTATGTAAAAATGTATTTTAGAATAGTAACTTGATGGAAAGTGTCTAGTTGAAAAATAAGGAAATTTTTTTTATTTACGTGTAATATTATTTTAATAAAGAATGTGTGATTGAAAAGAATAGAAAGAAAAATACATTTTAGAAAAAATGGGTACCAAACAGGGGTTATATATATTCGTGTAGGGAGGCAATGCCTCCGTCCATGGAGACTTAAGTCTTCGTGCACGAAGAGGTTTGAGAATTTTGTTTTTATTTTTATTTTTTGTTGTGTTGTTTTACATTATAAATAAATTTTTTTTCGATTTAAAATTCTTTTTAATTCTTTTCTCTTCAAATTTTTTACTTACAAATAATTTTTTACATTTTAGAAATATTTTCTGTCTTATATTATTAGTATATACCTTTGTTTTTAAATTTTTTTTTTTTAACATAAAAGTGATATTTTTCTTATATTTATATAAAGGTGGTTGAGCATAGAGTGAAAATATGAAACTTGATGGGAGGTATGAAAAGTTACATATTGCAGTAAATTTAGATTGCCTCTTTTTCGCTATATAATAAAATATATATAAAGCAAAGACAAACGACGTTGTTTTTGCTCTCCACTTAAAAAAAATGCTACAATGAGATGAAATGGAACAATTCACTTTTGATTTCTACAGTAACTTTCCATTCTCCTTTTTATATAGTAGGGATTATATATTAGGGATATATGATTTTATAATGACCAAAGCATGCATCAAACCTTGAGTATTTAAATAATCATAATGCAGTACAGTTCCAAATTTTCCATAAAAAAGAAAGTATTGTTTGTCCGATTGATTGAGGCATAACTATAGCATCATCAAGAAAAGGTAATCTATATATAACTTTATTAAAACATTTTTTTGTGATAGTTATAAAATTAATTCATGTGATACAATTTCTAACATACCTAAAAAGCATAATATAAAATCCCAAAAAATTAGACAATTTAAAAATAAAAATGGGAAGGAGTTAAGTTAGTCACATTTTAAAAGAAAAGGACATTTTTCTTGCCTAGTAAAATTTTTATTCATCAAGCTCTGTCTAACGGCAAAAAAATAAAATAAAATAAAATAAAATAAGGGAACACAGTATGAAGCAGCAAAAATAGCAATCAAAACTCAGTTGATCAAACCATTGATAAAAGTAATCATTGCGTAGAAGTTTTAAACTGAATATAGACAATCAACAAATATTTGGATATCTCAAATAACATATCATGAAATAGATAATTGAATGTGTATTAAAACGATAGAATAAGATGAAATGTTAAAGCATGAAACACATCATTCTTCCACAAACAAAATGAATGGAAAAAATAGCATCGCAAAAAACGTAGAGGAAGGATGTGATCCACGAAATCCCTTAAGTGCATAGTACATAGTCAAGTTATAAAGAAGTGAATAAGATATCATTCCCACGAGTACTAAGTACTTAAATCTAGTTTCCAATTAATGACAACTTTAATTGAATAGTTAATTTTGATTAAATTTGGTGTTTATATTAAGAGTCTAATATCTATATTAAACTAACTAATCTAATCTAATTAATGTGGAAGCTTGTGAAACTCAAGTAATTGATAAATACTAGAATCATGAATCTCCCTACTTTCATCCATTTAGAATCAATCCATGATTTGCACACGTGTTTGGATATGAATGTTACTAATTGATGACTTGTTTAATTGTTTTTCTCAAGTAGAGCTAAAGCTATCATAACATGTGACTTTCCTATCTTTATGAAAATACGAGCACGTAAAGAAGTATTAAAATGGCAAGAATATTTGAAAGGATCATGCAAAGCATAGTGATATATCTTTATTTCTTATACGACTATACAGTGATTGTTGCTATATGCTAAATTCTTATTCCTTCTCTTGACATTCAATAAAAATCACAGGACATTTCAATTAGTAGCTAACAAATGGAAAAGCATAAAGTTCCTAACAATCATGCAAAATCAATCATCAAATTATTTATAATAACACAATTGAAAAGATACAACATTTCTCGTAATTGTAAAAAGATTGAAAGAAATTTTGAAGTTCTTGAATCTTTTCAATGACTCCTTGATCAACACAATTGTATGATTATATGTTTGGTTGTGTTTTGCAACAATTTTCTATAAGCTTTTAATGAATTTATGGAATTGTTGAACAAAGCTTCCCTTTTTAGCTTTCTTCTCATAAATTTATGAAATTCAACTCTAAGAGCCTCTTTTAGCTTGAATAAAATTTACATAATTAACCCCACAAGCTTTCTTTGATTGTTGGATGACTAATCATATTTATAGACCTTAATTAGGTCAATGTCGTGCTCAAATGTGAAAGAAATCAGAATTTGAGACATAATAGGAGTTCTACAAAATTGTAATTCGGCCCTTGGACTTTAACTATGAGATCGCACAATAATATGAATTGCGATTGCATCTCTCCGATACTTTGGTGCTGTTTATGTAATTTCTTATTTGTGATCGCAACATTGATTATACTGTATGATGGCATGGGTCACTGAACTTTTATTCTCTACGTTTTGATCCCTAATCACAATTTTGGTTCTTTTCATACCTTGGAATATTACATAGAAGGTCCTTATAATTTAATTCATAAAAATTTAGTCTTCCATATTTTGTAATCATTCTTAATTGATTAGATGAAAGTTTTAGGAGCTTGTCATCAAGTCTCCAAACCTTCAAATGTTGAATATAACTCTTGAAACTTGTAAATTTCATCTAATTGCTTCATTAATAGCTCCAATTTGTCAATTTTAACTTGGTTGATCTCCAAGTACTTTAAATCAAACTCCAAATTCAACTCCAATTCTACCTATTACACACCAATTTCATCCAAATGCATCTAAGTTTGGATTTTTTCTTACAATTAACATATTTTACATAAAATTAAATAGACATTTACTTAATTCACCACAAATAATTGAGAAATCCTAAATAAGTACACAACATTTACTAATCAGTATGTAAAATTAGCTCTTGTTCGATAGGGATGAAAATTTAGATTTTAATTTAAATCAAAGTCAAGAATTAATTTTAACCACATATTTCACAGGGAATACAAATTTTCAACCACACATATAATCAACTTTTATCAAAATCTACTAAAAATCTAATTTTAATCCCAACCAAACAACGGCTTGAACTTGGTCATCCTTTTGGTGACAGCAATTGTTAAACTAAAGTCGAAAGATAAAATAGATAATGAATATCCTCAAATTCCTTAAAAAAGGAAGTAACAAAATGGTTAAACCGAGTTAGAAAATAAAATGAAAAAAGGGGGATATTTATGTCTAAATTCAAAAATTGATGGATGAGTGAAGTTAACAAAACCACACACGTTGTAAAGAATGAATCAAGCGGAAATATGTAATTCATGCATAAGCGATACCCTGTAAATTCGAAAAATAGGCAGCCCATCATCAACGAGCTAAAAAAACACATATATACCCAATACTTATATTTTTAGCCTATTTGTATTCTCCACACCAACTATGAAGGAATGCATAATTACATCATTGCCTATGGGATTAGCAGTACTATTCTTTCTTTAGTATGCCTTATATTATTTTTCAATTTTTAGCCTCATGCTTATATCATCACTGCCTATTTTCTAACTTAAGTATAGACGGGGCTACGAGAATAATCCCCTAGCCTTTTTGCTTGATTGAAGGTCTTATTTGTGATCCTATAATCCATACATTCCTAAGTAGAAATTGAGTATCTTCAGGTACGAATTTTAGATAATATCAATAATAATATATCGAATTCATAAAGGCTTCAAATTTTGATATAAATCCCAACGTTTTACAAAACAAAGCCAGGATAAGTATTCCATGTTTAAATTGCAAATAGAAAATTTAATACGACAAAGTTGAATTTAATTGAGCAAGAACGCAAACAAGTAGCTTTCAAGGTCAACTGGATAGAATACGTGGTTGAGCAATATTTTTGGGGATGGTCTCATAGCATCTTTAGTGTGTGTGTGTTTGTAAATATATTCATTTTAAAAGCTGATTGCAAAGTTTCAAAAGATGTTTTATAAAAAAATATCAAAAATCTTCTTTCAAAACAAATATTTGCAAGATGACGGGTTATTTTGTCCTGCTTTGATTTTGAAATCTTATATATACAAAGAAAATCAAACATTCTCGTAGACTTCCTTATAAGAAAGTTCATAAAAAAAGAAAAAAAGAAAAGAAAAAAGAAGAAGAGAGAGTTAGACATCAATGGCTTCTTTAATTCATTATTTCAAAAGAAGCATAGTCGAAAAAAGACGGATCATGCTATATGTACACTTTATTTGACATCTTTTTTGACATTGTGTCACATGTCGTTTCATGAGTGGACAGTTTTTAAATGCAACAAACTTTCCCTCCAATTGTAATTTGAAAATGGATGAAGTGTCAACAATCATGTCAACCAAATAATGTACAAATGACTTAATCCAAAAAAGACCTCAATTCCTTGATTTTCAATTGACGAATACTTTTTCAAAGTTCAAGAAAAGAGGAACCATGTTCCTCATCCTCTTAAAACACAACTCTTTCAACCATTGTTTTCAAGAAACCTACTCAAACAAATATCGTTTTAGAGCAATCAAAATCCTCAAATTTCAAAAAGGCTGTTCAAATTGGTTCTGGTAAATTACCAGAAATCAGTCCTCCAAAATCCTTTCAATATTTTATAAAATCCACTTATATTTCAGTTTTTGAAATGGAAACTTCATGGATTAATAGATATTCATCTTTAAATAAATGTCTTCAAGATATATTTCCCCCTCAATTCCAATTCATGCTTGCCAATATCAAAAAATCCAGAGATTTTATGAAGCTGTTCTCATTAAAATTGGATTAGCTATTATATCTCATACTCCCAACCTTTAAAAGCCAAGTCGAATTAATTTTTCAAAATTAAGTATTTAAAGGGTGTTGTCATACTGGGGACAATAACCGTAGAATGAGAAACGAATGCACCTTTTGAAAAATGAGTCATCTAAATCTCATTTCAATTATTTTGAATATAAGGACACTTAATACAATGTCTTTTATTTTAGATCAGTGACTCATTCCTAGTTTATTAGTACAATGTCTTTTATTTTAGATCAGTGACTCATTCCTAGTTTATTAGTACAATTTTTTTTATTTTAGATCAGTGACTCATTCCTAGTTTATTAGTACAATTTTTTTTATTTTAGATCAGTGACTCATTCCTAATTTATACTTTTTCATCTAACATGTCCTTTAAATTTTTCAAAATGGCTACAGACTCGGTTCGAATATTTTGGACTTGATGAAAAAATTTACCTTGTCTTGCTCATCAAGATTCGAACACTTCAAACATGAGACAAAATCGTTTTTCAAGCCTCAAGAAAATGTTTTGTTCCAATTCGCATTCAATATAAAAGTCTCATGGACATACAACTAGGATTTCAATATTATTCAAGATCAAAGCTCAATATTCAATATCAAAAGGATAATTCAAAGATTCAAAATAATTCAGAGTGAAACAAATTGTTGCTCGAAAGCAGTAAATTCATGGATCCAAGAACAAAGAAATATTAACATTCCAAAATTCTCAAAAAAGGAACAAAGTAAACATGCCAATTTTCTGACCGAAAAATCACAATTACTAGCCATGTTCAATCAATGCAAAACGTTAGAGGAATTAACAAATATTTCAAAAAGAAAATTCTACTTTGGTAGTATCTACTTCAAATAAATTAAAAGCAAATCAAGACAACTCTTCTTCTCAAACAGAATTTGAAACAGATTATACCCAAAGCAACGAAAAGGCCGCTATGGTATAAGTATGGACGAACTTTTTGCTCAAGATGAAACTCGAAAAAATTTGAAATGGCTATAAGGACTCATACTTTGATGAGTATCAAAAATATCAGGTTCACAAATAAAGAGATGTTATCTTTTCAATTATGTCTGCCACCACAAAAGTCAATAATGGTCGAAACTTTTAAAAAGGGACTTTAATAAAGAAGATTCCATTTTAATCAACTTTATTAAAAATACTTTATAAAAGCAAAACTATAATTTCAAAAAGAAGATGCTACAAATGACATATGGTCGACAAAATTATTATCAACACTGTTAAAAAATTCTTTCAATACAACTTAGAAGACTCAAGTCTGAAGCTCGAGTTCAAATATAAATAGAGATCAAGACTCAAGACTCGAGCAAGAGTTTATAACGAGAGAAAAACTTTTTCCAAGAAAGCTTAGATTTCCTTGTACTCTAAATTTTCTTTTTTCAATCTATTCTGTAATTCAAAATTTTATATTTTGTATCAAGGTTTCATTGTCACATATATATATATATATATATAAATGTAAGTGTGAAAAAGAAAGAGAATGTCAATTAATAGAAGAAGATAATTTAGAAGAAATAAATTTTGAGATTATAGAAGAAGATACTTTAGAAAACATAGATTTTGGAACTATAGAATTAATTGACAATGAAAAGATTTATGATATGTTAATCACAGAACAAGAAATAGAAAATTTAATATCTAGATTAGAAAAGATAGAGATAATAGGAGAAAATGTTTTAAAATATTAGGAAAAAGACAAAGTATTATGTGAATTAAAAATTAAAATCCAGAATATATAATTAAAACTAAGAATATAGAAGTTACAAATTTAGATTTAGAATATTTTAAAATACATATAAAAGAACTCTTAGAATTGGGAGTAATTAGAAAATCAGAAAGTCCTCATAGATCAGCAGCCTTTATAGTTAGAAAACATTTAGAAATTGTTAGAGGAAAAAGTAGAATGGTAATTAATTATAAAAGACTTAATGATAATACTATTGATGATACTTATAACATACTAGATAAGACAGTTTTAATAAATAAAATATAAGACTATAAAATTTTTAGTAAATTTGATCTAAAGTCAGGATATTTGCAAGTATAAATGCATACAGAAAGTATTAAATGGACAATTTTTACTTGTCTAGAAGGACATTTTGAATGACTTGTAATGCCATTTGGAATTAAGAATGCACCCAGTATATTTCAAAGAAAAATGGAAAGTATTTTTAATAAACATAGTAAGTTTGTAATAGTATACATAGATGACATTTTAGTATTTAGTAAAAATAAACAAGAATATAGAGGACATTTACAAATAGTATTTTCAGAATTTATTAAACACGGTTTAATAATTAGTAAAAAGAAAATGATTCTATTTAAAGAATTTATAGATTTCTTAGGAGTTAACATAGGAGAAGGTAAAATTAAGTTACAACCCCATATTGCTAAAAAAGCTTTAGAATTTTCAGACAAATTAGAAGATTTAGAACAAATTCAAAAAATTTTAGGATTACTAAATTATATTAGACCATTCATAAAAGATTTAGGAAAAATAGCAGGACTTTTATATGTAAAGACATCTCCTACAGGACAGATTTTTTAATTAAGAAGACATAAAACTAGTACAACAACTAAAAGAAAAAAATAAAAAATTTTACCAGAATTAGCCATGTCATTAGATTCAGAATATTTAATTATAGAAACAGATGGAAGTATGACAGGATGGCGAGCTATATTAATATGCAAACCTAATAAATATACTGATAAAAGTACGAAAGAATTTGTAGGTATAATAGTGAAAATTATAAGGGGAAAGGAAATTTAAGTAACATAGATGCAGAATTATTAGCTATAAACTATGCATTAGATAGTTTTGAATTATTCATTATATCCAAGAAAGAAATAATTATAAGAACAGATTGTGTAGATATAGTTTCTTTTGTTAATAAAATGAAAATAGATTCAAAAAGAAGTAGTAGAAGAAGATGGTTAAATTTTATAGATAGAATTACAAACACAGGGATTAATATAGAATCTGAGCATATTAAAGGTAGTGATAATAAGGCAGCAGATATATTAAGTAGAATAATAATAGATAAAAATTATTAAATTTGTTTAACATAATTTTGTTATACAGATGACAAGACCAAGGCCCTTAAGATCAGGAATTCCACCAGGAAATTCATTTGCATCAAGTTTTTTACCAGAGACTCCATTTAATCAGAACAGACCAATGTTACAAGACAGACTAAGGTTTGGAAACCAAGAACTCATAGTTTTTCCAAATAGTAATATTTTTTTTAAAGTTTTACCTCATATTTCTTTATCTAGAGAAGAAAAATGTATTTTAGACAATTTATGAATTTCATATAATAAGAATCCAAAAGATCAAAAATATTTTCTTGCATTCATGAATGCATTTTCAGAACATTTTAGTCAGAACAAGCAAAGATTTAAATTCTATGTTGTTATTAAAGGTAAAAATCCAGGAATTTTCCATTCTTGGATAGAAGTTTTAGACTGCATTAAAAATTTTCCGGATCCTCTTTACAAAGGTTTTACAAATTTTCAAGAAGCATTAGATGTATCAAAACAACAAATAGGAATAAATTTTTATTTATCCCCTTCTTTAAAAAATTACTCCGATCCTCCATTAGACTTCTCTCCAAGTAAAGATTAAAATATTTTTTGCCAACACTGTGAGTGTATGCAAAGAAATTACAAAGTTATCAATGAAGCTAATCAGAACCTTTCATTAGAAAGAACCCAACTCCAAAAGAAAGTGGCCCAACTTGAAAAAGAGATTTTGGATTTAAAAGTCCAATATCCAACAGGTACTAAGGAGCCCAAGAAGTCCATAACTAGTCCAGCCCAAACGGTAGCTGGTAAAGACTTATCAAATCCGTTGAAAGTTATGGACTTACCAAAAGCCCAACAGGCTTAGGGGAATGTTGATTCCTCTACTAAATTAGATAATTAGACTCAGCAGACTGATAAATCTGCTACAGAAAATGGTAAAGAGATTTGGGATCTTTTAGGACAGCCCAACAGAAAATATGATTATTTAGTCAACTATAGTCCACCAGATCATTTTTCGCCAGAACATTTTTCAAACAACCCAGATTTTTCACGAGCCTAAGAAATTCAGTCTAGTAAAGGAAAAGAAAAAATGGTGGCCCAAGATAGTCAAGACTTCTTATTTCTTCAAGAAGTACAAGACCCCAATTCAGACACTGTTTCTTTAGAAAAGATTTTTGAAAAAATTGAAGAATTTCAGAAGCAATCTAAAAAAGATGAAGGAACTTCTTCCAGAAAAAAAAAAGATTAAGATGAAGAAAAATGATGAAGGACTAAAAGAACAAATTAGAGAAGCAGTTAATCAAGCATTTGAGACAATTCTAAAAAAGAACCATGGAGAAGAGAACGAAATTGCAGAATGCCCAGATTAAAAAGAAAAAGATGAAACTAGTAATTCCAAACTTTCAGATGAAGACGAAAATCCACAGAACGAAAGATACAATAATTCAGATAGTGGAATGTCATTTTCATCAGTGGCATGCCATAATCTTGATACGTGATCAAGATTTCCAATAATGCAGAACAAGACAAATGTGCTAGAAGAAAAGAAGAAAAGATAAAAGATTCTCTCAAAGTGGAAATAAAAGTTCACTATTCAATTTTAGATTTTTTCACTTTTATTGATAGAATTTTTAGACTTTTTTGTAAAGTTGGTAGAAAAGAAAGATTCCCAATTTTAGACCTTTTGAATTTTTAGCAAAAGATATAAGAACTTTTGAAATTTTCCTTGCCACTTGTTAGATTTTAGAATGGCCAGAAGTTTCTCGGTGTAACGTGTGCCTTTCTCAAGGATAATTTAGACATTTTGCTCCCAAAAATTTTTCTATTTAAGGAATAAGTTTCATACGGTTTAAGCAGAAGTTTACAACCTGTGTACTCTATGCTATCTAAAAAAACCTTTGAAACCTCACCTCCAGAAAAATTTTCAATCCAAAAAATATTGTATAGCTGAAACACTCTTGTGACTATTTAAGGTATTCTTTTACTTTTTAAGTTTATTTTAGAACTTTAGGGACTTCCCGAAAGGAAAATCCTTAGTTGTAAATCTTATTAAAGATAAATTTATAAATCCCTGATTTATGTTCTTTTATGATTATGTTTTATGTTTATATTTTTGTTAAGTAAATATTTGTTATGTTTATCATTTCATCCCATGCATATAATAAAAGCATAACTTGATTTCTAGAAGTCATACTGTTTTTAGGTTAATCTTGAGTGACCCAAATAGGTGAAAACTTTTGGCCGGAGTGAGCCTTTTTGATGTTTTCCAAAGATGTTGGGGAAAGGGAAAAAATTAATCTAAGAATTTTATAAGGGAGTGCCATGGGTAACATTATAGAAAGAAATCAGGTTCAAGTTTATATGTCATAGGTGGTGAAAAAAAAAGAGATTTATACATGATTCTAAGAAAAGATTTATCGAAAACTAAGGAGAGTACTGAGTAGGATTAAAGTTATTAAAAGTTAAAAGTTTAAAAAGTTTAAACAAAACAGCCCATTAAAACAGCATACCCCCCATTTGGCACTCTGATGGAAAATAAGTAGTCTGTGTTGGTGTAAACAATGTATGTTTTGTAAATGTAAAAAATCTTTAGTAATTGTAACACTTCCATTGTCTTTTAATAAAAAACTTAATCCTATAATAAAATTTGTATCTTTAATGTTTAAAGGTCTTATCCATACAGATTCTTTTGGTAAGGTATATTCTATACTTCTTCCACAATTTGTCTCAAAACTAATTTTACTATTTGATTGTAATAATTTTGTGTAAGTATATAATTCTCCATCCATTTGTTGTGCTTCTATTGGTTTTTCCGAATGTATTATATATTGTTTTGGTATTAATTTTTTATTAATTATACAATTACTACATCCTGAATTTATTAAACCTAAACATTTTATTTCATATTGTCTTATTCGTATATAACGTTTTACCTTAATACTTTTAAGTTTTTTTGGATTACATATTACCTGAACATACTCTTTTTCTTTATGTTCTGTACTTTGACTTTGTTCTTCTATTTCTATTGTTTTTCCTTTATTATTATATTCTAATATTTCTATCTTATTTATTATGAATTTTTGCATTTCTTCTAGGCTTTCGATTCTTTTTCTAAGAATTTTTATTTCTGATATTTCAATTTTTTCTTTTAAAGTTTCTGAATTAACTTCTTCTTTTTCAATAAGATTCTTTCCTTCTAAACATTTAATACATGCTTCTTTATAACATTCTAAGCATTTAGCTCTAAGCTTTCTTACTGGATACCAATTACATAAATAACAGGCTATATTATCTGCTCCTTTATATTTTTGCCAATTATGTAAACATTCTATAATCATGCTATTCATTAAATTAAGTTATTCTTCTGATTCTGATTCTTCTTGTAATTTTATGTTAGAAAATTCATCTATTATTTCATAATCAGATTCTTTATTTTCTTCTAAATTTTTATCTTCTATCGATATAATGCTATAAATAGATTCTTTGTCTGAGATATATTCATCTAATTGTATTAAATCTTCATTAGTGCATTCTATTAATGTACTCTTCTTATCATAATTATTTAATCTTTTTGGACAGGTCTTGGATAAATGTTCATTACTATTACAAACATAACAACTAAGTCTATTTTTATAAGTTCTTTCTGGTTTAAATTTCCTCACATGTCTTTTTTCATCTAAATATGGTTTTCTTTTATTAGATTTTCTAAGAAAGTATTTTTTCTTAAAAGTGCTTTTATTCTTTCTTTCTTTATTACTATATTTATTTTTTCTTGAACTAGAGGCTCCATAAGTTTGTGGGATAAAAATATCTTTACAGAATTTATAGTCTGTCTTTTTAAGTTGTTTTTGAATTTGTAACTCTACACATTTATCTTCTAAGTATCTTATTACATGTTGTATTCTTTGTCCTATACTCCATTGTTTTTCTGGTTCTTCCTTTACTGCTGGTAGATTATTCCATTTATTTGTAATCTCTAATCCTAATGGTTCTGGTAATTTATGAAATAATTTATTACCAATTTCTTGATTAAATGTATTTCCTGATATCGAAGTTAAATAATGGTATTCATTTAAAAAGTTCTTAACATATCTTCCTTTAGTCCATTTATAAAGACTAAGTTGTTCTAGATCTTTCATAACTTTTCTTTGTATACTCATATGTCCTGAATTTGGGTCTGCTCCTATTATTAATATCTGTATTTTATTAACAAAATTATAAGGATTACTTCCCATATTAATTAGCTGTTCAAATTCTTCTTTCTTTTCTAATTTAAATGCTTCCCACATAATTTTTACACTTTCTCCTAAAAATGTTTCGAAGTATTTATACATATCTAAAGCTTCCATTTCTTGAAAATTTCTAATATAGTGTCCTATTATAGTCTTTTTCCATACATCTATAACATTATTCCATGTCTGTGGATCATGTGCTGTGATATTTAATATTTGTGCTTTATGATCTGATTGAAACTCTATTTTCTTTTCTAGGGTCTTTCACTTCTTCTTGCTATATATTTTCCTTCTGTATTATTATATAAAGGATAGGCTCCCCTTGGGGGGAATCCTCCACCATAAACTATTGACTCATGTTTAATTGTTCTGTCAAAAGGAATGTCACTAAAAGTTCTATATGTATTAGAATCTTCCATAAGTTCTTTTGTATAACTTAAATCTGAATTTTCTGAATCATTATCTTATTTAATAATTCCTATTCTTATATTCTGTTCTTGATCATAATATAAATATTCAGATTCTGTAATTGTTTTATTAAGATACATTTGATCTTCTAATTCTAATAATTCTTTGTTGTCTAAATTCATTTCTAATTCTTTTGGATAAATTATTCTATCAAATTCTTCATCTATTAATTCTATATGAACTTGATTTTGAAATAGTTCATTTTATTCTTCTTCAGGATTAGTTTTTTCTTCAAAATCATTTTGTCTTTATACCTGATTATAGTCTAACAATCTTAAACTAGTTCTTCCATGAATATCTTTATAGGTTAATGCTTCTTGTGGTGCTATAATCATTTCTTGATTTTCTAAGAATTTATCCATATCCCATTCTAATTCTGCTAATTGTTTTGATGAATATTCTTTAGGTTTAACCATATTAATTCCTTTACTACTTATTAAATTTACTACTTTATCTATATAAATTTTATATTTTGTCTGGGAATTATTTGAACATCTTCCTAAAAATCCTATACTAATTAATAAATTGTCTCCACTTTCTACCTCTTCATATCCTTTTGTTTGAATTCCTATTTTAATTTTATCTGAAAAATCTTTAATAGTTAATAAAAAATCTAGATTAAAATAAATTATACCATTATTATTATTCATATTAACTTCTGTACTAGCAATCATGTTTTTATCTATATTATTGGTTCTTTCATCATATATGGTAATTAAAACTTTACATCCTAAATTTTTCCTCATTAATCATTTTATTCCTATAACTATTAATCCTAAATGCATGAATCTAAAATTTTTCTTTTTTAATTCTCTCTTAGAATCTTTTGATATTAAATTTAATTTTCTTACTTGATTTCCTATACACTGAACATATACTTATCTACTATGTCTAAAAAATTGTGTTCTTGTTTCAAAAATTCCTCTATTATATAATATTTCTGGGTTAAGAATTCTTAATCCATTAGTCTGAAATCTTAAATAATCTTGTTGAGAGTCTATGATTTCTTCTATATTTTGATTATATTGTACTGGTCTATTTAAAACTCTTTCTATTTTATTTCTGCTTATACTTGAAGTACTATTTCTAGATGTAGATGCTTCTTCATTTATTATTCTAGATCTTCCTAAGAAAGGATTGGTATTCATCTTGGAAATTTATATTCCTTAGGTAATTTCCTAATTACCTTTTTTTTTCCCGTTTCTCTAAAACTTAGATTTTCTAATGTAGTTGTTAAGATTTTTAAATCTTTTTCTACACTTGATGTAGATCTTATTTCTATTTCTTTAGACTTATTAAAATCTAAAATTCTTTTTATTTCTGTTAAATCTACCTTAGATGGTATTTTTTCTAATTTAACAAGTTTTTCTAAAATATTTGAATTTTGATTTTTAATATAGTCTAAAGATTCTTTTATATTTTTAATTTCTTGATCTCTGATTATAATATTTTCTTTTATAATTTCTAAATAATTATTTTGCTTTTTATTTTCTAATTCTAAATTTTTTGATAAATTTATGATTAAGTCTACTATACAATTCTGACTTGGATCTTCTGAAAATAAATTATGTAATTTATGCTTATTGTCTAAATTACACTTAATTATATTATTATCAACTGTTTGTACTTTTTTACTGATATTTCTTAATTCTAAGTCTACATATTCAAGCTTTCTATTTGTATCCAGAGTTCTAATATATATGAGACTTTATTTATATATATATATATATTTATTTATTTATTTATTTATTTATTTTACCTCATTAGGCTAAATAGAAAATGTTTGAAAAATATATTTCCAATACAATACAATGTGACAAAGTTTAAAATAGAGTTTGTCTATAGCTCCATCTAGAATTAAAACCCCTTTAAATATGTTGGCCTAACAAAACTTTATATTTTATCTATGATTGTGCTACATGTACATAATAGTTTACATACAAGTTATGTAGTGAGATATGATTGTGCCATAATTTCTTCAACCAAAATAAAATAAAAAACTTTCCCATTGTTTTTTATTACCTCATCAGTATGTAAATCATTATGTAACTCCATTACGTTTTCTATCCGAAATTAGACATAATTGTTTTATTGAAAATAAATTTTAAACTTGAACCTCTATTCATTAAAAAAATCAAATCTGTATTCTCAAATACTCTCAATAGTCAATTCAAATTCTCTTTTTGAATCAATAGTATCTCCATTTGGGAAAATTTATAAACAATTTAGCATCTATTTGACAACTATTATTTCCAAATTATTTTTTCTACATATCCATTTTCAACCAGACATTTACACAATTAAATATTTTACAAGTAAACCTAAAATTTTTTCCTACTTTTTAACTACACATTCTCCAAAAATCACTATTAAAAACTCCATTTTATCCAAATAATGGTTGTTAAACAAGGGTTTAGTTGTAAATAAATAAAATGAATAATGAAGAGAGAATTGGTTAAATAGCCTAGTCAAATAATATATTTGGTTAAATAACATCCTTTCAATGTTTCCTAGTCAAATACATGAACACCCTTATCAATTCAATCAAATTCCTTAATTCAATTAAACTCCCGATTCAATTTTGGGGTTTCCAAATCACAATCAACCATTTTTTTTTCTCTTTAGCTTTCGTGATTTCTACCATAAAATCACTTTCATTATATTCTTTACCAATTTTGAGTATCTTTTGGACATTTGAATAATATTTTGATTATCATATTATCTACATTGAAATTTCAATTGCACTTGAAGAAAGAAGAAATGTTTTTACAAATCTCGTTATTGAATATAATATAAAATGATATAATATAAAATGATATTTTATAACTTATTGGTTTTTGTATTTACTGTATTTTTGTGTTTCTGCAACTATTGGAAAATAATGACACTTCAATTGTAATCTACAGTATAAAACTACATTACAGCCGTTATATTAAAAAGGGCAATACAATAATGATCTATTATGTATAACTTAAACGAGTTTAACTTATTTTTTCTCGGAGTACAGATGAGGCATGACTATTTATAATTGCATTTAAAAATAGAATGACACTAGAGCCATTTTTTAATATTTTGATTTGTTTCCAACGCAACGATATGAAGCATTAGACCCCTAACGTATATAAGACTTAAAAGTTGATCACGTGACAAAGAACGGTTGAGATGACACAAATTATATGATATAAAGTTGATAAATGCACAAGTGTTTCTACTAAATATAAGTAATGAGCATATCTCTCAAATTGTTTAGTGTCATTTTCATCTTACAACTTAAATAAGTTCAACTTATTATTTTTCAAGGTACGGGTGCAGCGTGAATCGTGTTTAAATACAGAACGACACAATGGTCATTTTTTTCTTAGTAACACCACTTCTGTCGTTCGGTTGATTTTTTCTATATTTTGATTTGTTTTCAACGCAACAACTTCAAATATTGGACCCTCAACATACGTAAGACAAAAATATTGATGATGTGACAAAAAATGGTTGAAATGACCTATTTTATATGATATAGAGTTGATAAAAGTACATGTGATTCTATTATTTTTTTAAAATATGAGTAATGAGCATATCTCCCAATTTTTTCTAAATATCATATCTATCTTACAAATGAAATGAGTTAAAGTTATTGTTTCTTGGGGCACGGATGAAACATTGTTGCTTATAATCATGTTTACAAACAAAATGACATAATGGTCGTTTTCTTTTTAGTAACGCCACATGTGTCGTTCTATTGATTTTCTATATTTTAATTTGTTTCCAACGTAATGATCTCAAACATTAGACCCCTAAAGTATGTAAGACAAAAATGTTTATTACATGACAAAGAACGATTAAAATGACATAGATTATATACTATAGAGTTGACGAATGCACGAGTGGTTCTATTATTTTCATTAGAATATAAGTAATGAGTATATTTCTCTAAACTTTTATAAATATCATATATATTTTACAATTTAAATGAGTTTAACTTATTATTTCTCAGAGCATGGATGCGGCACGACTGTTTATAATCATGTTTAAAAATAGAACGATGCAAGTGCCATTTTCTTTTCAGTTACTTGTGTTGTTCTGTTGATTTTTCTATATTTTAATTTATTTCCAATGTAACAACCTCAAGCATTGGATACCTAGAGTACGTAAGACGGAAAGGTTGATCACATTACGAAGAACTTTTGAAATGATAAATTATATGATAGAGTTGATAAAAGCAGAAGTGGTTCTATTGTTTTCATTAGTATATAAGTAATAAGCATATCTCTTAACTTTTGTAAATGTAATATCTATCTTACAATTTAAATCAGTTTAACTGCTTATTTTTCGAGAAATGGATGGGGCGTAATTGCTTGTAATCATTTTTATAAAGAGAACAACACAAGGGCCATTTTCTGCTAAGTAACAGCACTTGTGTCGTTCCGTTGATTTCTCGTATTTTTTTGATAAATTATATACGAAAAATGTTAATCATGTGATAAAGAATGGTTGAAATTATATAAATTATATGATATAAGTTAGTGAAAACACATGTCATTCTCATATATTTCTCCTATACTATTCTAGGGATATGGATGGAGCGTGATTGCTTGTATGTAAGCAATGGCACTTGTTCCATTCTCATAGAAGTTTTCATCTGAGTAATAAAACATGCTCGCTCTCATGGATACTTATATTTACAAAGATAATAGCACTAGTGTCATTTTCATCTAAGTAACGATATTTGTTCCATTCTAATGATGGTTTGTAACAAACATAACGACACTTGCATTGTTCTTATGTCATTTTTATAAGTTCAGTAACGGCACCTGTGCCATTTTTCATGGATGCTTATATTTTTAATAACGTCGCATGTGTTGTTATCTTTGGACAATAACAAACTAAAGAGAAATGTACAACTGAAATGCAAGCATTTAACTTAAATTGAACATGTACAACTAAAAAATGATCTCCTAAAAAGTAAGGATGAAAAGTAACTTTAAAAATTTAACTAAACCTATGAATCAAAGTGTCATGTAAATATTTCCACATCTTCCAAGAGAACATATATCTGGTCAAATCAAATCTATGTTGAATTGAGCTTGTAAAAATTCAATGTGCTTCACTGTGAAGAACCCCCAATCAAATCTGCAAGATAATTATGGCAAAAAAATTAATATTGAAATTCACATGTAAGAAATAAATGGAACATATTAGTGCTAAAACTTTAAATTGAATTAAGCTCACACATTTATTTGTTCAGTAACTACGACCTTTAATAGTAAAATATGTTGGTGCTAAACTTTATATTTTAATAACAACACTTGTGCCGTTCTCATTGACATTGTTATCTCAGTAACGATATATTCATGCCTCAAGAAATAATAAGTGCAACTTATTTATATTGTAATATGCACATGACATATAAAAAAATTGAGAGATTTGCTCATTAATTTAATTGAAATGAATTAGTAGGATGACTCGTGTTTTATTCAGTTCGATAACATATAATCTATGCTATTTCTATCTTTTTTGTCACAAGTCAACCTCTATGTTTTATATATGTTATGAGGTATATTGTTGGATGTTGTTGCATAAAAAGAATTCAAAATGCAGGAAAATGAACAAAAAGGCACAAGTGTCATTACTGAGATGGAAATGACTGTTGTGTCGTTATCTTTATAAATAAGAGTATAAGAAGTCGAGTATTATCCATGTTCCGAGAATCAATAAGTAGAACTCGTTTATATTATTTGTGACATGGTAAAACTTTTTATGTTACATACTTTAGGGAGTCCATTATTGGAGATTGTTTTGTTGAAAGAATCAAAATATAGGTGAAAATTTATATTGCAATATGCACATGACACGTATAAAAATTGTAATGTTGCATGTATAAACACTAGTATAAGTAACCATAACCCGTTTGTGCCCTGAGAATTAATAAGTGGAACTCATTTATGTTTATGCACATGACACATATAAAAGTTGAAAGATATGTTCATTAACTTAATCAATACACATGAGTAGGACAACTTTTACTTTCACCATCTCAATAATATAAAACTTACGTCATTTCGACACTTCTTTGTAACAGTCAATCTTTCTGTGTTATATATGTTAGTGGATCTATTATTAGAGTCATTTATTTGAAAAATAAACTACATTAAATAACCATTGTAGTGCCGTTTTACATAGTAGATAACGGCTGAAATAGTATTCTACATTTCAGATAGCAATTGGAGTACCATTATCATCCAATAGTTGCAGAAAATACAAAAAATTGTACTAAATACAAAAATAGCACAAAGTGAATATTATTTAACATCATATTCAATAATAACAGTACCATCTACATGAGATTTCTAAAAAGTGTCTTTCTTCTTTCTTCAAATGTAAATGTGTTTTTCAATATGGATGATATGCTAACCAAACTTTTGTTCATTCAAAAGATGCCCAAAATAAGCAAAGAATATAATAATAAAGAACACGATTTTAAGGTAACGAGAAAGATGACTGAAGAGAAGAAAATGGAGCGAATGTGATTTTGAGGGCCTAAAATTGAAAAAGGTGGAAAAGGGATGAAGATGTTATTTTCGAAAAAAAATTGGGGTTTTACAAAGAATATGGAGGAGAAATGATGGTTTGAAATGAGAAAAATTAGGGGTTATTGAGTTAATAATCGAAGAAAAATTTTGTCATTATTTTTCCATAT
>NC_036238.1:12770307-12795156 GCF_002742605.1 Olea europaea var. sylvestris
CAAATAAGGGCTAAATTGTTAAAGATCTATTTTTATCTAAAAAAATATTAATAAATAATTCATAATTTTTGTGAAGCCGTTGATTCCAACCTTTTTAATAGAAGAGGAGATATTCTCCCTTTCGGTTATGGTCACTTATCAAGTCCTGATCTACTCTCATCATCTAATTCGCTGGCAGTCGTAATTAATAATTGACCTCTTATCCCTTCCTGCTTCCCAAACCAAACCTTACACTTGGTGAAAACACAGACGAAAAACGCACAATCCCATGGCAAAACCTCAAATTTTGTGCCTCCTCTGTCTCTCTCTCGTCTCACTTTCCTTCTCATCGTCAATTTCAACCTCAAACCCTAAAGTCCAATCGAAATCTGGGACCGGGGAAGCCCATCAGGAGCTTATTAAGTATGGATTCCCCATAGGACTCCTTCCGACCGATGTGCAGTCGTTATCTCTTAATCACACTTCCGGCCGCTTCTTGGTCATGCTGGGGGACACATGTCGCGTGACGCTGCCTCCCGATAACTACCTAGCCACCTATTCCAAGAAAATTACTGGAAAAATCGTGGATAGTCGCATCGCGGAAATTGACGGGATCAGGGTCAGGGCATTCTTCAAATGGTGGGGTATCACCGGTATCAGATCGAATGGTCAGGATTTGGTCTTTGAGGTCGGTGTGCTCTCCGCCAAGTATCCTTCCAAGAATTTTGATGAGGCTCCAGACTGCGAGGGCAGGCGCGCATCTTCATAAAGGTTAATAATATCCACTGGTCAGTTCGTGAACTTTTTAATTTTGCTGATATACTGATATTTAATAGAGTGTTAAATTGCCGTTTTTCAATTTCTGCGTTTAAAAGTGTGCTATTACATGCTACTATCGCAAATCTGCTTTAAACTTAAAAGTTGATGTTTGGTTGGATGGAATTTTAATATTGTATTTTGAATTCTTCCTAGTCGTGAACTTAGGTCCGCTTGATTGCAAAGATGAAATTGAATTAGATGGAAAACGAATTTTTGGGAATTGAATTGCCTAGAATTATTTTCCTGGGAATTGTAAATTATTATCTTTGATTGGTATAATTTTACACGTGAAAAATGTTGAAATAAAAGTATTTTTTGATATTCGTTTGACTTTGTTTTACATGAAAATTGTCAATTAAAAGATAAAATTTACTGGTATTGGGGATGACATTGGTTTCCATTGCCAAAAAGCAAAAAAATAAAAATAAAATAAATAAATAATTCAAGAAAATCATCCATTTTGTAGTGTTCGTTTGGCTTTGTTTTACATGAAAATTATCAATGAAAGAGAAATTTTTTTTTACAATAATTCTTAGAATTGGCTTCCATTGCCTAAAAAAAAAAAAAAATCTCTACAGTAGCCAAATCAAGGAATAGCACAACTTTCAATAAAAGCTAGAAATCAGTTCCATGGAAAATCTTGTGAATCAAACACCACATTTTGGGTGGGAAATTGGAATTGGGTGAATCAAACACACCCTTATTGTTACGAGTAATTGAGACCATATTTTTTTATTTTTGAAATAAATTTCAAAACGCTGATGTTCTTTCACGATTGACATGGGGTTTCCAGTGTGTTTAGGTTTACTTAGACATCCTTCTTAAGTATTTTTTTTTTTATCTCATGTCCTCTAATTCTCAGAAATACTCTTGAGGTTCTCATTATACAAAAGGGGTCTAACTTGATGTTAAAAGATCACCATTTTAAGTAAATTAAAATTTATTTTTTTATGAACTTTCTTGGCACTTGTAGTCTTGTACAACCAGATCAAGGCGCATTAACTGCAGGTATGCTCATTACCTGAGGCCTTTGCACCAGCACCTTTTATTAGCAATAAGGATTTAACACCTAAACACACTACTAGCAAGCTACGCTAGAGTTCAACATATAGTACTTAGGGTTTAATGCAAAGAGCAATCCCTCAAAGACCGGGTTACTGTCCTTTAAACACAATATACGATACCTGCAACCATCACTTTCCTTTGAACGCATCTTGTCTGTATAATTGTTTTCCACATCACCTTTAGTTTGTTGTTTTCCATAACTTCAGGCCCGTAATTCCTTCATCTGTTCTCATCTAATGGTCATCATGCAATCATCCCAACTAGTGGAGACCATTCCCATTTATTACCAGTGGATTGTTGGTCTTAGATGCATTCACAATCCCCCTGTCACCCTCAAACAATATTAATGTTCTCCATAAACAGTTCGATTGACAACAGATAATCATTCATGTACGTAAATTCATTTCGTCTCTGAGTTTGTGATGGAAACGCGTAGTATTATATGGAATTATGGCCTATATGAATTGCAATTCAATTTATGATTGTTTCTTTTGTGCACATAATTTGTATTTATTTCGTGTAATTAGTGACTGTTGATTGGAGTAGTTTTAGGCCTTGAATAGGATAGTTTCCAATTGTTTCTCCCTTGAAAACATTACAAAAAAAGCCGCAAATTACTTCTTCTAATGTACAAGCATAATTCAAAAATGATTCTCACTTATCATGGTATCAAAGCATAATCATTTTTTTCTTCTATCGTCTGCACTTAATGGTTAGCATCAGTCCCTGTGCTTTGCTCTCGGTTGACAAACTTTGGGCCTAATTTTGAGCATCATTGATATTTTCTTACTATTCATGGTTGTGGTCCAAGAAGTGTGGTCCAAGGCCTGACAAATGGTATGAGCATAGATGCCTGGGTATTAATGGAGTGAGCAGAGTTCTAATGGTGTGAGGCTGTGAGCAGCGTTCTGGATGCATACTGGGGGTGGTCTAGGACAATGTTGTTTAACTTGTTGGGAATGATTGTAACGCCCGTGTGTTGTTATTTTCCCTCATGGTTGTGGGCAGTTGCATGTAACAGTTGACAAGAGTGGTGGGTACAAGTGGTAGTTTGGTTAACCAGTTTAAATGCAAAGTTGGTCCCAGTAATTATTTATTAATAGTAAAATTTAGGAATTGAATGTGGATCTAATAGTGACACTTCAATATCTAACAAGATAAAGAATGAGCCAACATATTACCCGTATGAAAATTTTTGGTGGCTTAGCATTAATTTACTTCTTCTTTGTTCACATTCAAATAACAAATGCAAGAATAGGAGTTGCTTGTGTTGTGTGCCAGCATTTGTAAGGTAGAAAATCCTGGAATTCTATTTGACCTCCGTATGGAACTTACTGCTAAACATTAATAGGTTATTCATATTATGAAAAGGAAAGAAAATGTTATAAAGATTTCAATGGTGGAACTCAATAATGTAGTACTGCTACAAAATGTTGGTGTTGTTTTTCTTTTCTAAATCAGTTCACTCTACTAAAATGGAGGTACTAAAACTTATAATTGGGCAAAATACATTCAACTCTATTTAGTTCAATCAATCTTTAGGTTGCATCCAAATCTGGATTTCACCATGTGGCATGCATCATGTAACTCGAAATCACTTCCAAGTTCCAAATTCCATCTCCAGTTTATTGTTCTAGCAATTGGTGATGGATTGCGCATTTTTTTGACTTGTGCTTTTTTTTTTTTGTTAGCAGTTGGAACAATCGAACAATATATACATGACTTGCGCATTTTTTTGTAACAACTCAGCCTTTGTGTTCAAGCTAATAATTTACACATTGTCCTATATAAGAGGGCCTGAGTCCATTTTACCCACACGGATTTCTATTACGTCCCTAAGATTCAAACCCATGACTACTCAAGTCTCTCGTAAGGGAAAAGTCATTGGTTCGAATCCTGTGGACGCAATAGAAATTCATGAAGGGTGAAATGGGTTTAGATTCTCCCACAATGGACCGTACATAAGTTAACGGCTTGAGAACAGAGGCCGCGTTGTTACACAAAAATGTACATTTTTTATAACGACCCTGCCTTTGTTTCCAAGTCATTAACTTACATATTGTTAGCTATAGGGGAGCTTAAGCCCATTTCAACCCTCATGAATTTCTATTGAGTCCCCAAACTTTGAATCGTTGACCTCTCTATGCCCAAGTCGTTAACTTGCATACTTTCTGCTATGGGAGAGCTTTGTCCATCTTACTTCTCGCGGCTTCGGTTAGACACGAGACCTGGGTCGTTACAAAGGATGTCTCAATGGCATTGTTCCTAGGTATGTAATATAAAGTAAAATTAATAAGGTGGACTTTGGGGGTCAAACCATGTAATTATTTTTCTGAGGTAGAGGCTTGCCCAAGAGTGTGTCGATGCTGTTTGTAAATGAATTTGTTTGGAATACAATGGATCTATTTTGTTTCAGTAGCCTAGCATGTCTGTTTCATCATAGGGAAACTAGGTCAAGATGACATGTTAATTTAATCTATCCACGCAAGTGCATTATCTCCAAGTCATTCATCCCTTGCAAAAGTTCTGTGCTGGATGTTTGATTGAGAAGACCCAAAGATATTTGATTATCAGAATGATTGAAACACTGTGACATTGAAAATGGGTGATTCAACTTAAATACCTTAAATATTTATTTAGTTAGAGCACGTGTCACTTTTGCTTTTCAAATGAATGTTAACAAACTGGAAATTGAAATTGATTTACATGATAGTTGTCATATAGCTAAGAATGTTATGTCTCAGATTTCAGGTATAGATTTTCATGGTATATAGGGTCAATCAAGCGTTCTAAAAAGCATAAAGCGTGGTTAGGTGTTGAGGTCAAGCTTCAAAATTGATGAGCCTAGATGTAAAAAAGTGTTTTCTTATTTTGCATATTGTTTTTAATTACTAATCATTCTAAAAACTATCTAATAATTAAAATAATATATACTAAACATCCAAAATTATAAAATACTATATTTATTTAATAATTCCTACAATTAGTCAATTATACAATTTTTCAAAGGAAAAACTTGAAACAAACCAATAAAAGTTTTTTAAAAAAAAGAAAAAATAAAAATAAAGCATGCCTAGTCGCGCATTAAGCGGTCAACTTGGCAGTTGATCGCACTTTTTTGAATACTGCGTCAATCTATGTTTTCTTTTTGGAAAACTTTAATAAGATAAATCTATCTTTGTATCGTCTGCCAGGTGAGATTATTAATGGAGCGAGAGTGGGAGCACTAGGAGCTGAGAGAGCATTTAGGCTATGTTTGATAGCCAAAGTGTTCCAACCAATTAATTTCCCCCCTTTTGCCTCACACAAGTACCAATTCTTGGTTTTTTGGGGAATTCAATTTCCCATGGGGTAGGCGGTTTTTATGTTTTTCACCTTTTTATTTTTTATTTTTTTTATTTTTGACAATGGGAACAAATTCTATGAACAATTATAAAAAAGGATATCCCTTAAATTGACAATTTTCATATAAAACAAAACCAAACGAATACCAAAATATAAATGATTTTTGGATTTTTTATTTTTTTAGGACAATGGAAACAAATTCTAGGAACAATTGTAGAAGTGAATATCCTTTAAGTTGACAATTTTCATATAAAACAAAGCCAAACGAACATCAAAAGACACTTTTATTTTAACATTTTTCATGTGAAAAATTATATTGGTCAAACATTATTAAGCTCCTGTTTGGCCCCCATTATTTTTTATTATAATGAGAGGAATAGTGTTTTCTTCAAAAATTGATGGTTGTAAAAAAATGAAAAGTTTTTGATTTACATGTAGTACTATTTTATTGAAAATTATGTGGTTGAACATATGAGAGAAAAATTTTAAATTAATTTGATGAGCTTTAATGTGGCCAAATGGGGGCTAATTGACAATTTTCACTAAAACAAATTTTAGGCAATTCAGTTCCCTTCAATTCGTTTTCTTTCCACCTAAATTTCATCTTTGCAATCAAACAGACCCTTAGAGAATCTAGTTAAATTTACTCTTTCAAATAACTGTTTATATTTGTATTTTATTACTTAGCCCTTGTTTGATGACTATTAAAATAAAATTCTTTTTTTTTTAAACTCATTTTCAATTACTTATTCTCAAAATAAAATATTATGTACGTAAACTCAAATTTTTTTCCTACATTTTAATTACGCATTCTCTAAAAAATCATTATTCTGAAACTTATTTTACTTAAAAATCATTCTAATGGTTGTTAAACCGGGGCTTAAATTTTTCTACTTCTATTTAAGTAAATGTAAGTTGGAAACTTTTTAGTTTTCCATTTAAAAAAAGTTTGAGAGACTTAAATAAAAGAGAATAAATATTTGTAAATCTATTATTATATTCAACAACTTAATTTTTAAAATTTGCATTTTCGATTGTCACATAAAAGCTAGCTGAATAACTTAGTTTAGAATAATGATGACCCCTACGATAGTGGTAGACGGGCGGTCACGGATTAAATAAAATGCCACAAGGAGATTGTTGGGCCAAATCTATAGCATGGCTTTTTTGTCCTTGTTGACTGATTGCCCAATATCAAGTGCTATGATGGAATCTTTCGCAGATGATTTGGTAATTGACATCTACATTAACTTATCATTGATTAAATGAGGCAGAAAGTCAAGGATTCGTGAGTTTTTTGTGAGATACACTAATTAAGTCTTTGTTCGGGTTTCATTTTTTAACTAAAAAGTTACTTTTCAAGAAATGAGTGGTGGATAAATGGGTAATGCTTATGGATCCTGGAGATTGTGTGGTTAAGGTTTTACTTTGAAAAGTAACTTTTAGTTAAAAAAGCGGAAACCCAAATGCCACACTTTTCTATAACGTAAATATATTGCAAGTATATTATGTCAAGTTTTGTAATATACGATCAAGTATGGATGTTGAATCCACTGGGATTGGAATTCAATTTCTACTAAGTACTATAATTGTTTTAACATTTATTTTATCTAGATGAATGAATGTTGTAATCAATATTTTTAAACTAATATGATGGTGATGGCGAATTAAACAATATTATGCAAATTTGAAGGAATAAATCAATGTGAGAAAGATTAGGGTATGATTTCACCTAATAATCAACAATGTTTCTCAATTATATAGTTATCTCTAATCACTTTTTCCAGGTTTATACGCAAGAACCCTAATTTAATTCTACTCTCTCTCTCTCTTTGTCTCTCTCTCGTGCCGAGTAAGCACTATTCCTATATTTTAATTCCAATATTTCTATTTTGAATTAAAATCTAGAAATTATTAAGTTCGTGGTTTTTAAGTGGAACAAACATTAAAGATTTTATACTTTCTCTCAAAACCTATAAAATCTAGGTTATGTTATTCTTAGATCGTGACTAAATTTTCGTCTCTCGAGTGCTGAAATTAATTAGTATCAAATCAATTAATTATTGATTAGCTAATTGAAAGTATTAAACCAATAACATAAATAAACTTTAATGGAAAAACTCAAAGAAATAACTAATATAAAAAAAAAAAAAAAAAATGGTCTGAAGTTATGGTTACATTAAAACCTAGACTAAGTATTTGGTTCATGATGAATGAAATAGACATAATCAAATTCAATATAAAAAATATGGATAAGAAAAAAAAATAAAAATTGGTTTGGAGCTTGAATTCTTCTTCTCGTTGTTGTCTCTTTGTTCTCTAGATTGATCTTTTGCCTCTTGCCTCTTGTGTCACTGAATTCCCCTTGAAAAGTGGCTTTGAAGTTGTATTTATAGGTTCTTTTAAGTGCTGGCCAAGTTTGCTTCCAATTGGCCCTTTAACTGATGCAGAAAATTCGAAAAAACCTAATTACGCAAATTGTGGGGCCTAGGCGTGGCAAATCAGTTGGCACATGGCGCCTGGGTGCCTACTTGCCGTTTCATCCTGCTCCTTCCTCCGTTGGTATGGCACTGGGGCACTAATTCTCTGAACTTCTTCTAATGCTCCAGCGTCTGGGCACTTCAAGGCCTATTCCAGGCCTGTTTTACATGGTTTCATAGACACTTTCTTACCATTTCTCCTTCTTTTCATGTTTAGCTCCTTCAAATTCCATAATTAGCTCTTTTCACCATAATACCTAGCCTATAAAATAACATTAACACACACATTGTTCAATGACAACCAAAATATCAAGTTTAAGTGGCGGCATTAAAACAATGAGTAAAACTCACTCATCACTAGACAAGGGCTTTGCTTATAAATTTGATGAATTTCTTTGAATTTAGGCCTTATGTGCAGCACCATGTTTCTAGTATGTGGACCATTGCTTTTCCAATGATAGCGTATAGATCTGAACTCAAGTATTTGTAGAATGTAGATTGCACAATATTTGATGAAAGGATGGGCAATTTGGTCGCGCAATATAGTATGGGTATGGATTCCATGTCAATCCATCAATTTAGAAGTGGACATGGGAGAAACTTGGAATGGAAATTTCCATGGGAAGAAGCTGAAGTTGCACAAAGATAAAGAGTGGGGCTCACGATTTTAAAGCAATAAAATTGATTTTGAAGCATAAAACCAAGCCCATTAAATTTATACTCCTTAAAAAATACATCTAAAATTATTAATATATAAATTTTATGTTTGTAATACGTATCCACGTATTCGTGTCCAAAATTTGGATCCTTTTAGCCATATCCTCTTAAGTTTTAAAAGTACAAGGATCTGACTTTTAGATACGTATGCACATCCGGCACCCATACCCGAGTTCTAGCAACGTAGGTATGTGCCGTGACCTTTTGCAAATGAGTTGGCAACATATGAACCGGTCATTTTGTGGAAGATTCGGTTCATGACTTTTGTCTAAGATGCATGGATTTAGCTTAGGGAATTCATGAACTTAACACATTGAAACACGCCATTGTGCGTTTATGTTTGCTGTTCCGATGAAACCTAAGCCCTTGTTTAGTTTTCATTTTTTCAACCATGCATTTTTCAATAAAATAATATTACACGCATATTCAGAGTCTTTCCTTATTTTTTAACCATATTTTCTCCATTAAAATACTATTCAAAAATACATTTTGTTGAGAAAATGGGGCTCAAACATGCTCTAAGTATCAATAAAACAAAAAACCAGAATATTTCCATAAAAGGTAGGATAGCCATCTTTATCCTAAAATTAGTTAATTTATTGACTTGATAAAATCTTTGGATGTTTAACTGCCTATTATGTGATTGCTAGAAAACCCTTGGAAGCAGAAAACATAGACATAAGAATGCAGAAATGGAGGTGTGGGGTTTCTAAGGATTTGATGTTTTCGGGTTCACAGGTTATGATTTTTTACAAGGCTGATATTATCAGAGTGCACTGCAGTATTCTCATTACCAAATCATTAGAGAGAGTTGGTTATTCCCCGAGGATGATCAAGATTCTTTTTGATATCGGTGGAGAATTACGATCTTTAGCTTTGAAACTTGACTATGCCGTGATTAAAGAACTACTTTCACTAGTGTATCAGAAAGTCCGTCTCTAGTTTGTAACTGTAACTCGCTTTTCGGATCAGATGCTGTCATAACACATGAGAAGATCCATATGGTGGTGCTCAATGGCATGTGCTAGAGGTTTGTTATGCATGGTGCCATTCAGTGTTATTGAAAAGCTTTAGATACCAAACTGATCTTCTGTATCCACCCGAGAAATCTTGATGTCCATCCTTGGTACACTGTTGGAGGACTACTTAGATCCGTCTTACATGCTTATAATTATCGAAAAAGAAAAATGTGTTTTTGTGGGATTATGGCACCAAGTTTGATCATTTTTTGTTTTCCATCTGCTGTCATCAGGACCTCCTGTCAACTGCTTCCGAGGGCTGTATCACGCATTCAACTGGAGCAGGCTGGACTCAATGGATAAGTTGGTTGTTAGTTTGTTTTGTAAATACGTGATGATCCTTTATGGAAATTAATACTTTAAGATGCTAAACTCTTTAATCGCAGACGGTCTTAGTCCTCTCTATTTCAAGCAGCTTGTAATTCAAATCGAGGTAAAATGTCCAGTTGGAGTTAAATAAACTAATGCCACGATAACAGTGAAGCTGCTCTTATTGTGGTTTTGGTGTAAAGAGTGGTATGGTGTGATATAATACTGCTGTTGTCTTACTGATATTTCCAACGGTGCTAGACGGACAGGGCCACGTTGGCCCTGTCGAGTGGCCTTATCCGTGCAGGGGACTGATGTGGCGCCCCCTTATAGGTGCCACATCGCACCCCTGTTCAAACAGGGTCACGTGGCCCTGTTCGATCTGTATTTTTCCGTTGTTGCCTCTTGTTTCTTTCTACAGGCACTTTGTTAACCTTTGCTATTCCTTTGTGAGTAAAATGCGCAGCGAGACTAGTAAATGAATATTCAAGTTTGTTGTGTTGTTTCAGGTAAATTTCAATTTTGATCACTCAACTTCTGTAGAAATGTCAGTTGGATCACCAGACTATAATATGCATGAAGTTTGTCACTCTATTATCAAATTCTGACCTTTCGTTACTTCTTTCATCATTTTTATCAAAATTTACTGAAAATCTGATTTTAATTCACACCAAACAAGGACTAGATTGTTCCTCCATCATTAGTATGCCATTTCTAGTGGGCCAACATATGATCAAATAAGCAGGGCCACATGGGGCCCTGGACTTCCAGCCAGGACAAGCAGCTTTGTCCAATAATTATAGTCAATGAAAGAAGCTAATTGTGTGCCTGAGAAGCAATTCTTCACCTTTTCCTCGAACACAAGCAACGGATAGAATATAATATGACAATCAAGGAGGGAAGGGCCATTTGAGAGATGCATAAACCTTTTAGAGATCGATGCTTTTTATCTTTCATTTGAGAGATGCATAAACCTTTCAGAGATCGATGTTTTTTATTAATTTGAAAATAGAAAGTCCAATTTCTTAAAGAGATTACTATTGTTAAGCTCAACGTCTCTTCATGCGCTATAACTCTCATTTTATATTTGTTGAGATGACTATTTACACGTACTTAATAAAATAAATTTGATTTAAAAGAAACTTGTCACGATCAAATTATATTGATAGAAACTGTCTCTAAATAACTCAATTTTTTATTTTTAAATTTCACATCAACACCTTCAAGAATACTCGAATCCAATGCGATGATATGGTAAGTGTTCATTTTTATCACATAGCCAGACCTGAAGAAGATCTACAACTTCAGTTATCGTAATAAATTTTATATCTTTGGGTTCTATAGGATCGACAATGACCGATCCTTTTCTTGTGGTTCCTATGGCCTTCTAGAGTCGGGCATGACCATACTTCTCAAGGAAATTATAAATCATTCTCATATCTTCATCTCCAATTTGAGTTACATAAAGACCTCAAGCCCCATAATATTCTTGTGAACTCTCAAGTCGCAATTTATGGCATGCCAAATTTTTTCTACATTGAAAACATAATTTTTAAATTTATAAAGAACTAGAAGTTAAATAGAAGGAAGAAGGTCTATGAAAAATATTAAAATTGGTCCTCTTTTCAAAAATAAAAAGTTAAAAGCCCGTTTGATTTGTATTTCAATTTCGAGTTTAGAGTTCACTTTCAATTTTCTATTTTAAGTGTCTATTTTGAGATTATGAAAAACGTGTTTGATTTGTCATTTTGAAAAACTATTTCAGTAAAAGTTCTAATAAATTATCAAGCAATATATATAGATATAGTTTTTTAAAGTTGATAAACCTTATGATATTTTTTTCGCTACAAAAGTAAAATAAAAACAAGTAACAAGTTGAGTTCAAAATATAAAACAAAAATAAAAATTAATGACATGGATTCAGAATATTTTTATCTATGTTCATTTAAATACATTCTTAAATTTTCATGTAAATAATCATTAAGAGTTTGAACTATTTTTATTCTTTATTTTTTATAGTTTTACTTTTCTTTTTATAAATATATAATATTATTATTTTTTTCCGAATTTTACCTTTTATTTTTTTCAAAATTTTAGATTTTATTTTTTTAAATTATTTTTTATTTTTAGAAATTTTCAATTTTATTTTTTGAAATAGTTTTAAAATTTATATCTTTCGTTTTTAAAATTTTATATTCTATTTAAATGCTTGTTTTTCATGTATTTGAGTGTTTTTGAAATTTTCACTAATAACACTCGAAACGTCGAAAAATGCATCTTGAATTTTAAGTTTTAAGTTTATTTATATTTTTGAAAATATATTTTCAAAAATATCAAATCAAACACATTTTCAATGTTTTGCAGAATTGAAAAAAAAATATCGAAGGCCGCCTAAATTACTGAAAATGATAAATAACATCCTGTGGATACGAATATTAGAAAGTTATACAACAACTAGTCACCATCACGGGCGTTATACGAATTTTGTATTTATCGTACTTTTATTAGTGTATGATTTTTTTTTTGGGAAACTTTTTGAAACAATATCTAAAAATATTTCCATGATATAAGAAAATAATTCTAAATTATTTTTACAATTGTATAGCAGTATGTTATTTAGAAAAAATATGCTTGTATATTTCATGCTTGAATAAGAAATATATAAACTATTTTGCTAGTATTCTTTGATAGTGTTGATATGATTGAATTGAATGTGAAGATTATATTTCTAAATTTTGTGTAATTCAATATTGTAAAATTGAAAAAAAAACTCTCTGCACAATGCGGAGAGAGTTGAACCAAATGTGGAGTAAAAATAAAAAATAAAAAAAAGGTACGGAGAGCAAAAAACCTCTCTGCACAGTGCGGAGAGTTGTCAAACTCTTCGCACAGTGCTAAATAAAAAAAAAACTTCTTCGCATAGTACGGAAGATGACAAATCAACTTTCCGCACAATACAGAGAGCAAAAAAAAACTCTCTGCACTGTGCGGAGAAAAATAAAAACTCTTCGCACAGTGCGTAGAGAGTTGAACCATGTGCGAAGTAAAAAAAAAGTGTGGAGAGAAAAAAAACCTTCTCGCAGAGTGCGAAATAAAAAAAAAAAGCTCTCTGCAAAGTGCGAAAAGATGACAACCAGCTCTCCGCAGAGTACAGAGAGAAAAAAAACTCTCCGCACAGTGCCGAGAGTTGTTTTCAAATTCCTTAATTGCAAGTCAAATTCCTTAATTGCAAATTTTTCGCATATACAACGAAACATAGTCGAAAAACATGGCTCAAAATCAATTATGTCTTCTTTAAATTTCAATCACAGCTCAATTTCTGAGCATGCAAATCATATTTACGGTATTGGAAAGGAGCTTTCTCGTGATTCATACAATGAAACAATACGTGAGTTGTGCAAAGAAGGGGATATTGATAGTACCATGACATTGCTTTCACAAATAGAGGCTCTAGGGTACCTCCCAAATTCAATTTTTTTTACTTGCTTGATAACAGCTCTTGGACATTAAAAGCGGATACAATTTTCAATGAAATTATACTTTCGGGTTGTAGATCAGGAATTAAAGTGTTCAATGCATTGCGTAAAAGTTGTTTGAGAAAAGGCCTCTTGGAACTTGCAGATAAAGTCCCGATAGTTTTTGTTTTTCTCTTCACACTGTGCGCAGAGATAGTTTGCCATCTCTCCGTATTTTGCGGAGTCTTTTTTTTCCTCATGTGCAGAGATTTTTTTTTTTTTTTTTTCTCATGAAGTTTATTTAAACTAAAATTATTATTATTTTTCTATTTTGTTGGCATGATGCGTGTGTAGAAAAATATATTTGTCAATAACCATAAACAAAATTCTTCACAAAATGCAAAAAATAGAAATGCATAATAAATCTTCTTATTACGCTAATAAAATTACAATAATTTTTTTTACAAATAACATAAAAAAAATCATTTTTATCTTCAACAAAAAAACACATTTAAAAATTAGCAATTTCATAACCACTTTTTTTTTTTAATTCTCGGAAATACAATTATAAAAAAGGAAACAATATTGAATTACAACATTTAATACTTAAAAACTTCAATATTAAATAAATTTTATACATTTATAACAAATTATAAATCCATATATGCAGCTTACCGTATTTGCTGTTTACCGTATTTGCACTCTACCATATTTGCAAACAACTTACCGTATTTGCAAAAAACTTACCGTATTTGCAGCTTACCGTATATGTTGCCTACCATATTTGCAGCTTACTGTATTTTTATATACTGATTTTTGCACTTACAAATACCGAGAATGCAGAACGCCGTACATTCACTTACCAAACCGAATTTCACAAAAAAATTCAAATTTTTATTTTTTCAACATAAGCATAAAATAAATATTAAATACATATGAAGTATAAAATATAAATGCATATGAATATGATGCTCAATCTTCAATTTTTCAATATTAAATTACACAAAATTTAGAAATATAATCTTTACATTCAACTTAATCATATCAACATTATCAAAGAATACAAGCAAAATAATTTGTATAATCTCGTATATTTCTTATTCAAATATATTTTTTTTAGATGACACAATACTGTTATGCAATTGTAAAAATAATTTGCAATTATTTTCTTATATCATGGAAATATTTCTAGATATTGCTTCAAAAACTTTCTAAAAAATTAAAATTTATACACTAATAAAAATACAATAAATGCAAAATTCGTGTAACACACGTGATAGTTACTGTGCGGAGAGTTTTTTTTTTTAAACTTCGCACTGTATGAAGAGTTTGCCAATTCTCCGCACTGTGCGAAATTTATTTTTTATTTTTTATTTTTTTTACTCTGCATTGTACGGAGAGTACTCACTTTGTGAGGACAATGTTCGCACAGAATGCCATCTCTCCGCACTGTGCAAAGAGTTTTGCTATGGTGTTTGCCATCTTTCTGCACTGTGCAGAGATTTTTTTTTTACTTCGCACTGTACTGAGAGAGTGCTAACTTTTCGCATATGGTTTGTCATCTCTCCGCACTATGTGGAGAGTTTTTTTTTTTACTCCGAACATGGTTTGCCATCTCTTCGCATTGTGCGGAGGTTTTTTTTTTTTTTTTTTAAAGCTCATGTGCGAAGAATTTTTTTTCATGGCATTTTCTATTTACTAAAATTATTATTATTTTTAATGCCAGTGGCATGATGTATGGAAGAACATTTGTTTGATATAATTATTTTTTTAATGCTAGTGAGATGATGTGTGGAAGAACATTTGTTTGACATAAACAAAATGAAAAATAAAAAGTGACATCATGTATGGTAAAATTGGATTTATTTACTATTGCATGAATAGTAGACCCTCATTCCCGTTTTTATTAGAAGTTAGATATGAATTTTTAAAATTTAAAGACAATAATATTACTTCAAGGGGATGACTAATAACCACGTATTTTGTGGCCAATCAGGGAGCACCAAATGGTGCAATATGGATCACATTCAATATTATGGAATTACAATTATACCCTTGTCCTTTTTATAAACTAGCAATTGTATCTTAGGCCCAAATTCTATAAATATGTCCCTTTCATGTGTAAATCATAAATCATGGAAAGTCCATTATACTAGTATTATTATCCATGGCAAAAAATATAAAAATAATTGATGGAGGCAAAAGTACTAAGCTGGAACATATTAGTTTATTTGAACTTTCTAAAATAAAACAAAATAATAGTAATGTTCATCTGAAGTTATCCAATGAATAATATGAACATTTATATTTTGGTTACTCATTTAAAATTTTAAAATATAATTCACATAATATCAACTTTGAGACAACAAAATATTGATTAATTAAAAAAATATAATGTACCAACATCTTCAAAATATAGGTGCAACCAATTATCGAAGGACTGCTGTGGGCCTGTTCGGTCACATGAGCTATCGACTTCAAGATAAAAAAATTTTATAAAAAAAAATAAGATTTGTGCAATTGAGCCTTTTGATTTAGAACCCACCCGAGGCCATTCATTACACAAAACAATCCTCCGATGATGTCTTCCAAAGTTTGAAAGATTTGTGACTCTTCATCAGTCAGCCTGCGAATTCCAATCACATCCCTCCAATCTCCCAACCTACGATCAACCTTAAACATACCGGCCATTGTCGAACCCAACCAGGTAAATGTTAGTTTTACTTCCCTATTTTGTAACTTTTTAATGTTTTGCTTCATGTAACCCATTGGACCATTTTGAAATTGGAAATATATTTGTGATTTATGAATTAATATTTGTCATAATGCTGAGAATTTATATTATTTTGTTCTTTTTTTTTTTTTAAATGTGCAAATATTGCCACTCAGCCTGGAACTTTAATAAGTGTTTGTGGCATGGAATAACTACTTTAAATTGTTCCAAAAATATTAAATTTAGGTTTAATAAAGCTCCTACCACAATAATGATAAACTATTTGGTTAAATATAGTAGGAAAACAAATCAAAACAAATACAGAAAATGAATCAGAAATGGACTACTCATTTTCGGACAGAAATTTGAATTTGTGAGCTAACTATAGAATGAAATATACACATTGTTGAAGGGTGAAATCATTTTGACCGATGAGTCGTGTGTTTTGGTGGAGAGCTTAAGACTATTTTTTAGTCTTTTCGAAGTTTTAACATAGTGAAAAAGTTCTATTGAAAGCCAATAACGAATTGGGTTCACTTTGGAATTGTTAAATAACAAATCCATTCTGCTGTTTCTAGGGTACCATTTGTGGTTTGTCTGGTAAATTGGATTGGATAGTATTTAATATTACCAAGGAAGAAAATAGAAACGAAGAAAAAAATGTGTCCATTGTCCATTGTTATTTATTATATACGTGAGATTTGCGATCATCTGTATTTGTTTTTGTAGAATAGAATAGAATTATAGAAACTGTTATTTTCGAAACCTTATGGTTTGATCTAATTTGAGTAAAGAACATTTAAAAAGAAATTACAGAATCTAAAGAACAAGAACACATGATATGTTTTTGCCCTCGAAAGGGCTCGGATGTTCGGTCGTAAGACCTAGTCACCCGTTGAGCATCCACTAAGAGATTTAGCTCAAAGATCCACTACTATCAACCAAGAATTAGTTTACAAATGTACGAAGAAATGTTTGATTTCTTCGATTTTTTCTCTCGCCCCTTTTTGTTGAAAAATCCTCACTCATTTGATTTTTCTATAACTCGCACTAAGCAATCAGGGATTACCACTAAGAACATCAACTATCAATTACAAAGATTAATTTCAGATTACAGAACAAACCCTAACTTTTCACTCAGAAAAGTGAAGAGACGGAGAGAAAAGAAAATGAAAAAACTTCTTCCTGTATGAACAGGGCTAAGGTCAAATATATATCTATCCACACCAATAGTCACAATCAAAGGCTGGAATGAAGCCACGCGTACGGCTGATTCTCATCCCAGAAAAGAGGCTAGAAACGTGTTGTATCAAAAACGCGTTTTCATCTAATTAGTCAGCAACCCGGCTGCAAAATTTGGCCAAACAAAAAATGGCCCAACAAACAAGATTTAGCGAGGCAGCCCAAAACCTTTAACAATCTCCACCTTGCTGAGCTAACCCTTGGTTTTACTAATGGATCTTTTCACTGAATCAGTTAGTTTCATTTGCTCGAAGTACCTGTAAAAAGAAAAATATACAATTAGTTCAACCCCCAAAAAACACTTGAGGTTCTAAATTTCACTTCCTTATGTGATATTTAGAATCTTCAAGCAGTTTTTAAATTTGTTTAGAGGCAGTACCTTGGTCCCCAAATCAGAAGGATTAAATTCTGTAGAAATTTTTACCAACTTGATAAGACCCTTTTCAACCATATTTCGCACAAAGTGAAATTTTATATCTACATGTTTGGTTCTATCATGATATACAGGGTTTTTGCTCAGATGTATTGCACTTTGATTATCAGTATAGATAATAACAGAGTCATTTGCAAAACCAATTTCATTTAATAAGCCTCTTAACCAGATGCTTTCTTTAATAGTGTCACAAGCTGTTATGTATTCAGCTTCTGTAGATGACAAGGCAACTAATTTTTGTAGTTGTGACTTCCAACTTATACACCCATCACACAGAGTAAAGATGTAAGAAGATGTGGATCTTCTCTTATCCAAGTCACCAGCAAAATCAGAGTCTGTATAGCCCTTTAATGTTATCCCTTCACTACTCCTTTTAAACATTAAGCCTAAATCAGATGACCCTTTTAGGTATCTTAACATCCATTTTATAGCCAGCCAGTGAGTTTCACCAGGATTAGCCATAAATCTACTTAATATGCTAATACCATGGGCTAAATCAGGTCTAGTGCAAACCATGAGGTACATTATGGAACCTACGGTATTAGCATAAGGTATTCTTTCCATTCTCCTAAATTCGTCATCTGTTTTAGGTGATTGTTCACTTGAAAATTTAAAATGATTTGCAATAGGAAGAGTGACAGGTTTACATTCAAGCATAGAACATTTTTCAATAATTTTCTTCACATAAGACCCTTGCTTCAACATCAACATGTAATTATCTCTATCTCTTTCTATTTCCATACCAAGAATCCTCTTGGCTTGTCCTAAATCTTTCATTTCAAATTCAGACTTTAACTTTGATTTAATGAAAACAATCTCAGTTACATCATGGCAAGCAAGTAACATATCATCAACATATACTAACAGATAAATGGATTCAGGTCCACCTAAACCTTTATAGAAGAGACAAGAGTCATAACTACTTTTCACAAAACCTAAGGTCTGCACAAATGAATTAAATTTCAAATACCATTGCCTGGGTGCTTGCTTAAGCCCATAAAGAGATTTTTTCAGCAAACAAACTTTGTCTAATTTTGATTTAACTTCAAATCCTTTGGGCTGATTCATATATATAGTTTCATCAAGATCACCATTAGGAAATGCTGTTTTAACATCAAGTTGTTCTAACTCCCAGTTAAAGTGAGCAGTTAGAGCCAATAGAATTCTGATTGTAGTGTACTTTGCTACAGGAGAAAATATTTCATTGTAATCTACTCATTCTCTTTGTGTAAAGCCTTTTGCTACTAATTTGGCTTTATACTTCTTATTTTCTAAATTTGGATCTCCTTCTTTAATTTTAAAAATCCATTTACAGTCTACAATCCTTTGATTTTTTGGTCTATTTACTAAAATCCAAGTTTTATTTTTGATAAGAGAATCCATCTCCTCATCCATGGCTTCCTTCCAAAGCTTAGAATCAGGAGAGTTAATAGCTTCATCAAAGGATGTAGGTTCAGAATTTAAGGAGTCAAGAGCAGAGAATAGAGTAACAAAGTCTTCACTATTGAGGGAATTATAGTTCTCCTTACTCTATCTCTAGTTAGCTGATAATCAGCAAGAGCATTATTTGCTGATTCAGATTCATCTTCAGACTCAATTTGATCATTATTAATTTCAGAATGAGAATGCTCCACCTCAAGAAGATCAGTTTTATTTTCAGCATTTTCAGATTGAAGTTCCAGGATGGTTTCATTTATTGGTGCAGATTCTGAAGTTTTAGGGTCTTTAGATTTAATACAGGGCATAACCATTTTGGTTTTTAACCCAGAGTCTATAGCCTTTTGTTTCTTCTCCATATCCCAAGAAAACACATTTCTGGGATCTAGGCTCAAGTTTGCCTTCACTTTGATGGGAGTATGCAGCACAGTCAAAAACTTTGAGTTTACTATAATCAGGTGTTTTTCCAGACCATAACATTTCAGGGACTTGAAAATCAATAGCACTAGATGGACTTCTATTTATTAGATAGGTGGCTGTTTTTAGGGCTTCACCCCATAAAAACTTTAGGAGTCCAGAACTGTACAGCATACACCTGACCTTTTCTAACAGGGTCCTATTCATTCTCTCAGCAACACCATTTTGCTGAGGGGTGTATGTTACAGTTCTATGTCTTAGAATTCCACTTTCTTTACAAAATGAGTTAAATTCAAAGTTGCAGAATTCAAGACCATTGTCAGTTCTTAGTGCTTTGATTTTCTTGTTGGTTTGATTTTCAATCATGGAGTTCCATTGTTTGAAGGTTTGAAAAGTTTCAGACTTTTGCTTTAGAAGAAATGTCCACAACTTCCTTGAACAATCATCTATTATGAGTAAATAGAACCTGAATCCACTTAGAGTGCTTACAGATGCTGGACCTCATAGGTCAGCATGTAAGTAGTCTAGTATAGAAGTGGATTTATGGGTTCCTGTTTTGAAAGGTAACCTTTTCTGTTTACCAATTAAACAATTTTCACAAAAGTCTAACTTTTCAATATTGTCTTTTCCAAAACATTTTAGCTTATTTAAAATGATTAGTCCCTTTTTTGAAATGTGTCCTAATCTTTTATGCCAAAGTAAAGATTTATTAAACTCATAGTTAGAGGCAGTGGTACACTGACTTAGAACAGGCTCAGCAAAGATAGTGTAAATTCCATTTATTTTTGGAGAGGATATCACTCTTTTATTTTCAGATGTGAGACTCATGAGGCCCTTGTGCATAGAAATGTTAAATTTGTCATCTAATTCTCCCAGAGAGATTAGATTTCTTTTAAGTTCAGGGACATATCTTGTATTTTCTAATTCAAGAATATAGTTGTTATTCAGCAACAGCTTAACTTTGCCAATACCCTCTATCTGACAACTCATGTCATTTTCCATCTGTATTTGTCCTCCATTGAGGTCAGCAAATTCAGAAAACCATTCCTTTAAGGGGCACATATGAAAAGTGCACCCAGAGTCAAGAACCCATTCCCTTGAGTCTCTTTTAGTGGTATTAACTAGAACCACCCCTTGGATATCAGGTTTATTCATGCAGGCAACAGCTGCAGAACCATCAGGGTTGTTTCTATCTTTCATGTCTGAGATTTTCTTAAACCCCCATATTCTAGGGCATTTCTGATGTCTCTATACCTCTCACTCAGAGAGTTTAATAAGGCTACTACTTGTTGGTCACTAGAGATCTTCTCATCACAGTTGTCTAGATCCTGAATCAGTTTAGTGAATTTATCAAGGTTTTCTTCTAGGCCAGAAGAGGGATCAAATCTAAAGTTGTAGAATTGCCTTAGAAGATAACACTTATTGGGCATGGATTTAGTCAAGTAGAGTGTTCCTAGTTTAGTCCACAAGGTCTCAGCAGAGTTTGCTTCTGCAGAAGTAGTGGCTTCTGCAGAGGTAGTGGCTTCTGCAGAAGTGGTGGCTTCTACTTTCCTAATCACACTGTCAGACAAATGAAGAAAAATGGTACTCCATGCAGTATCATCTAGTTCTTTCCTCCTATATACACTTATTTCAGCAGCCCATGTCCCATCAAGGGCTGCAGCACATCTTTGTTGCAGTAACAAGGCTCTCATTTTCTGGCGCCAGAGAGCAAAGTCTCCAGTGCCATTCCATGTTTCTATATCTAACTTATATGAAGTGGACATAGTGGCAATTACAGCATAATAGCATGCAAAAAATAATATGCAGTATAGTGTGTGGATGATTCAGGTAGATAATGTGATTTACAGGCAAATGAATTTCTGAATTAAACAAGAGAATACAGATATTCTACTTTAATGATACAATTTACAGAATAGTCTATTATTAGTTTGAAAGAGGTCTAAGGAGTGGTGACCCTTTCAAATCCACTGCTCCCTCAGATTCCCAGACCTTCAGAGAGATCTTGGACAAAGGTAAGCCGTGGAGGATCACTTACCTTAATGACCAGTTCCAAGATTAACAAGAACCAAATGTAAATCGATAAGAGGGTTCAGAAATATACCATACATTGAAACCTTAAAGTTTCAGTAGAGAGACATCATCAAGATACCAGGAGAGTAGTTCGTCTTTGAGAATGAGTGGAAAGAACCAGTGAGTTATTAAAACTCGGTGTGAACTCAGCCAAATCGGAGCGAGTCAACTCAACTCGCCAAACACAGTACGAGTCAAACCACTCAGTCAAAACTCAGTTCTGAATCAACTCAGAAATTTCAGAAAAGTCAGTAACAGAGAATGGATCTCCTTTAAAAACAACAGATCCAAAAGAAACTATCAAGAACCAATAGTAGATCCAACCTATAGTTGAATCGAAGGTTTATTCCATAGTATATGCCTTTTTAAATATCAGATCTTAATCTTAAAATTTTTTTTACAGATCTGAAGTTCTTAAAAATTTTTTTTATATAAACCAAGAACTAGGGTTTCTTGAAAAAGGAATTTTACAAAAAAAATAAAATAAAAAACACACGGTTTCAAAAAATGCTCTGATACCACCGTTATTTTCGAAACCTTATGGTTTGATCTAATTTGAGTAAAGAACATTTAAAAAGAAATTACAGAATCTAAAGAACAAGAACATAGGGTATGTTTTTGCCCTCGAAAGGGCCCCGGATGTTCAGTCGTAAGACCTAGTCACCCGTTGAGCATCCACTAAGAGATTTAGCTCAAAGATTCACTACTATCAACCAAGAATCAGTTTACAAATGTACGAAGAAATGTTCGATTTCTTCGATTTTTTCTCTCGCCTCTTTTTGTTGAAAAATCCTCACTCATTTGATTTTTCTATAACTCGCACTAAGCAATCAGGGATTACCACTAAGAACATCAACTATCAATCACAAAGATTAATTTCAGATTACAGAACAAACCCTAACTTTTCACTCATAAAAGTGAAGAGACGGAGAGAAAAGAAAATGAAAAAACTTCTTCCCGTATGAACAGGGCCAAGGTCAAATATATATATCTGTCCACACCAATAGTCACGATCAAGGGCTGGAATGAAGCCACGCGTACGACTGATTCTCATCCCAGAAAAGAGACTAGAAACTTGTTGTATCAAAAACGCGTTTTCATCTAATTAGTCAGCAACCCGGTTGCAAAATTTGGCCCAACATAAAATGGCCCAACAAACAAGATTTAGCGAGGCAGCCCAAAACCTTTAACAGAAACTTTATGTATCAAATATATTGTAATAAAATATCAAATGTTTTTATTTTTTCACAACTTTTTTACAAGTTCAATTGTGCCTCCTAATTTAAAATGTTTTTATCGTTAATTTATTGAGAATTGATATTCTATTCCTTTTGTTTGTTGTTAATCATAGGAAATAAAACAAAAATACAGAATATTAAAAAAAGAGAGGAATGTTTATCCAATTTTATCAAGTTACTTCTTAGGTCTATCATTTTCCCTTTACCTGTTTTGAAATCATCATTACTTCATAAAAATCATTCTTTCCCTGTGCCCCCATGCACGCTACATCTGTATATATAGCACCAGTTCACACATTACACTTCAAATTATAAGTTTCCATCTCTCTGCACAAATTATCAAAAAATCAAGTTGAACTCAAATCCGCACTTGTTCATCAAAATTTCCAACTTTTTATAATTTTTTGCGATAATTTCTTATAATCTAATTTTTATAAAATGCTTCAATCAAATTTAAACGAAATTAAGATCAGATAGCAGAAGTTGTTCAAATCTGCAATTGTTTATCAAATTCTCCAACTTTTCATAATTTTTTTTTATGACAGTTTCTTCTAATGCAATTTCTATAGAATGTTTCAATCAAAATTAAACGAAATTGAAATCAAGAAGCAGAAGTTGCTCGAATTTTTATTTGTTCATCAATTTCTTTAGCTTTTCATAATTTTTGATGATAACTTCTTATAATGTAACTCTTATAGAATGCTTCAATTAAAGAAATGAAATTGAGATCCGTCCAGCAGAAGTTGCTAAATTCGGACTTCTTTTTTTCTTTTTTTTTTTAAAATCAATTTCTCCAGTTTTTCGAATTTTTTTAATGATAATTTCCTCTAATACTATTCCTATAGAATGGTTCAATCAAACTTAAAAAATAATAATAATAATAATAAAAATTGAGATCGAACAAAAGAAGTTGCTTCATGTAGTAATTGTTTAGCTACTTATAATTGATTTTTCGTTTTCGGTCTGAACTTACTGATATTTAAAGAATTTACTGTTGTAAATTGATTTGGATGCATGAATAAAATTAAACAGCCGATGAATCTTCTATGCATTGCTATATTCAACACTAGTTACATTAGAGGCCCATTCTTTGACAAATCTGTTCCAAGTCAGTCACCAATATGTCAATATATTGATTGAATTTGGACTTGATTATCAGGTATTGAATTCGAACCTCTTACTATAAATCGAATCAAAGGAGAATGAGCTCATGCTTATCAATGCAGAGACGGGAGAATTAACTGACTGGATGAAGAAAGGCTTACTATTGATTTTATAATAGGAGGAATTAATCAATAAATTTCTCTAGGCTCTCTCTTAGTGACTTTTTGCTTGTTTTTCCTCCTCTTAGGTCTATTAGTTGCTTTACAAAAGAAGTATCTGAAAACTCTCATGTTCTATTTTTGCAAAGCATTTGATGAATAACAAATCCAAGAAATTGTAAGTATTATGCCCCAGGTCCAATCGACTTTGGACATAAATACTTTTATATATAATTAATGCAATTAAATGGCAGATCTATTATTTAATTAATAGACAATTAAATAAATAATAGAGTCCGTAGATTCAAATATTTGTAATTTATTAATCACAAGGAGTTGTGATTGTGAGATACAAATTACATCTGATTGAATCTTAAATCATCCGTGGTCGTAAGTAATAACGAGATACGGATATCGTTATTACGGATAGACCATCACGTGTGGCATTTCTTACTTGTGAAGTAAGTAGCTGATCTCACAAGTTAAAGTGTGGTGACACTTAAATGAACACGTGGATGTTTGTTATAGAACAAAACATTGGAGACCCGTCGAGAGATTCCACATGGATAACTATCTGAGTGTCGGTGGTTAATCTCTAACGTTCGGTAGTGAAATTGGTCCTTTGACTTGAGGTCGTTATGGTACCTTATATGAGGACAGTCGTACTTTAGCGGTGTTGGATGTTGCTCTGAAAAGGGCCGCTAATACGACATTGTTCGGGTACGTCAAGAATCGTATGAAGGTTGTGATTGATCAATAAAGGATTCGTCACTCTTAGATAGTAGGAGATTATGATCTACGTTTCATTCAATTAAGTCAATGATCAAATCCTTGGCCAAGGTGTAC
>NC_036238.1:12795782-12796792 GCF_002742605.1 Olea europaea var. sylvestris
CCAACAGTGGTATCAGAGCCTACTTTGTGTTTGTTAGGAATTGATCTTTGATTGTTATTGTTTTTCATGTTTCTAGCAATTGAGAAAATTAATTTTCGTATTCAAAATTGGTTTTGAGAATGAAAATAATATTTTCGGATTGGAATTTAAAAAAAAAAAAAAAAAAAAAACGTGAAAAACGGCAACTGTTGCCGGCGGGAAGAGCAGCGGCAGTAGGCGCCGCTACCCCAGGCAGTGGCTCCTGCTGCCTACACAGCAGCGTGAAAACGCTGCTGTGAGAGCAGCGTTTTCACGCTGCGGTGGCGGCAGGAGCAGCCGCTCAGGCGGCTCCTGCCGCGGGCCTGCCGGCGCCATCAAATCCAGAGGAAGTAAAAGAAAAAAAAAAATTTTTTTTTAGGGTTTTCAGAAACGGGTGGAGGCGGGGGTCTCTCTGCAATTTTCGAAATTTCTGGGTGCCCCCTGCAATTAAAGAATAAAGGGGTGATTTTGCAATTTTAAATAAAGGGCTGCTCTGCAATTTTTGAAATTTGGAGGGCTGGCTGCAATTAAGGGAAACGGGTCGTTTTGCAATATTTTAAAACGGGACTTGTTTTGCAATTTTAAATCTTGAAAGGGTCCGATGTTAATTTCAAACTTGGGTCAATCTGCAAGTTTTCAAAATGGTTTTGAATTTGAATTTTGAAATAGTTTTAAAATTAATTTTAATTGGGTTCAACCCATAATTTAATTTTGACCCAAATTAAAATTTTATTTAAAATTGACGACATTTTATATTTTCGTTAAAATTGGATTTTGACTTAAATATTAAACTTGGACCCTAAATTGAATTTTATTTTATTTAGGAATCTTATCCTAAATTAAAATCTTAATTCAATTTAAGTTAGGATTGGATTCTAATTTAATGTTTAATTAAAATTTGATTTTAATCAAATTATTCACCCAAAGATATTTTAGATATTAGAATTAGATTCTAATTTGACGTTTAATTAAAATTTGATTTTAATTAAATT
>NC_036238.1:12796929-12797426 GCF_002742605.1 Olea europaea var. sylvestris
CGGAATTAGAGTTTGACTCTAATTTGCTATTTAATTAAAATTAGATTTTAATTAAATCAATTCACCATATAATATGTTCTAATTAGAATTAGACTCTAATTTGATGTTTAATTAAAATTTGATTTTGATTAAACATGTTCGCCCTAAAATCTTAGATTTAGAGTTTAGACTCTAGCTTTACCATTTAATTAAAATTTGATTTTAATTAAATTCATTCGCCCTTAAATATTAGAATTAGAGTTAGACTCTAGTTTTGTCATTTAATTAAAATTTGATTTTAATTAAATTCAATCGCCTTAAATTATGAAATTAGAGTTGGACTCTAATTTGATATTTAATTGAAACGTAATTTTAATTAAATAGTCTCACCCTATCATTGTGGAATTAGAGTTGGACTCTAGTTCGATATTTAATTAAAATTTGATTTTAATTAAATTTTTCGCCCAAAGATATTTTAGAAATTAGAATTGGATTCTAATTTGATGTTTAATTAAAAT
>NC_036238.1:12798264-12799109 GCF_002742605.1 Olea europaea var. sylvestris
TTTGAATGGCATACTAGATGCCAACAACCAAACTATATTTTCTTAATTGACACTGCAATTTGAAAATTGTTCTTATACATGAGAAAGTTGGTCACGTCCTTGAGTAGCCCCTTCCAGAGACACCTGGTGATGATTCAATTAAGGAAGAGGTGGCTAGTATAGTAAACGCAGTGATGATAATAGTACTGCAACGTATATGATACTTGCAACTATGTCACTGAGCTACAAAAGCAACTCGAGAGTATAGATGTTAACACATAATTCTTCATTACAAAGAGTTGTATGATAATAATCATGTGTGGAAGGATAATTGACTTCCAAACAACTGTACTGGTGCAAAATGACAGAGTAATCTTCAATCGATGCTTAGACACTGAAGATGATCGACGTTGAGAAATGTCTCAACTGTGTTTAATCATAAACCATGAACTAAGTAGTGACTTGGTCCTGTAATCTCTGTCAGCTAAAGCTATTCACAACTAATTATGAATTTAACGTGAATAAGCTCGAATGCAAAAATATAGAGTTGCTTAACATGCTTAGGACTGTTAACCCCTTTATCGAAATTAGTAGTGGGCAAACCATTGATTCATTTAAAGATATTAAGAGGAAGTCTAAAGGGGCTTTGTGAAAGCACCCAATATGGTTAAGACAGTATAAGCGAAAGGAAAAATACCAAATCTAATGACCCTTGGTTTCATTATAGAATGAAAGGTCATTGGAAGGAATATTGTATGACTTACGCCTACTTCACGAGTTTCTTAGGTATATGATACCAGATGTAAATACAAATATGGAGAAACTAAAAAGAAGTAGACCACTGCGAAAGGGAGAAGTTGACATAC
>NC_036238.1:12802504-12866637 GCF_002742605.1 Olea europaea var. sylvestris
ATTTGTTATTTATATTTTCGAATTAATTAATTGGATTAATTAATTCACGGACCGGGTTTAATTAATTGGATTAATTAATTATTGGGCCGGACCGGGCCGAGCCTATTTGGGTTTATATAAATACATAACTAGGGTTTGAGGTCCATTAAGGTTTTCATTATTCTTGCTAGCACAAGAGAAAACCCTAGAGGCTGCAATCATATTCTCTGTGTGGATCACCGTTGGAGGCTGGACAATTGGACAGCTGTGGTGGCGAATCAAAGTTGTGGAACGAAAAGAAAAGCAAAAAGATTGCAGATTTGGAAAAGGTACAATCTTATCACAATTCCTAACCAAACACAATGAGATCTATTGGATGGGAATCGAAATAATTTTAATTTCCGCTGTGCATGTATAAGTAGATTCCCAACAGAAATTGCATGTAAATGTAAATAGTGTAGCTGTATGCTAATATTTCTGCAACCTAATATTGGGTAATTACATGAATGTATAATTCACTACTTTCTGGAAAATAGAAACATATTTGACAACATAGTTAGTTGTATTGAATTTTGCATGGATGTATAGTTACTTTGCATGTTTAGGCCTTCGAATCTCCATTGTACAACATAAAAGGAAAGAAAAAAGTGACATGGAGTGCTTCAATTGTAGTTTCCTTCAATTAACCTCATATTCAAAAAGTCGAGGTGTTTATGTACATTAATCGCAATGACACTGAAATTAGTCCCAATCAAATGTGCCTAGATGAATCTATATAATATCATTTAGGCCCTGTTTGAACCGCATTATTTGAAAAAAAAATACATTTTTTAACAGTGACTTGACATTATTTCAAACACATATTCTTTAATAAAATAATATTACACGTAAATCCAAAATACTTTCTTATTTATTAACCACACATTTACCATCAATATACTATTCAAAAATACAAATGTGGTTCAAACAAGGGCTTAATTTTTCTCGAATCTAATGTTGGTAGGATTTCCAAATGAAAACAAATACTGAGTTTTAGTACATGTATCATCTATAGAAAATCTATTATGAAAACATAGTGAGAATGGTAAGCCTGTGAGCTTGTTGGTAATATTTTGGGCCCTTTGGATTTTTCGGCCCTCAAAAGTTAGCATCGAATCCTCCTGATATAAGCCCAACAACTCGGCCCGATTCACATCGAACATAGAGTAATGGTGCTCCACGAAAGCCGTAGATGAAGCATCAAGATCCATCTTCCCAAATTTGCCCTTCTTGATGTGCAGTATTTACAAGACATTATTTGCCGTCAAGGATGGATTTTGGAGCTAAACTACCTATCAAGATATGAATTATGATAGAATTTCATGACATCTTCGTAAGCCATCAACTCCTTCAGAGATTTTACACTTCATTCTTCTCCTCCTCCTTTACCGTCACCTTAGTTGTCATCCCTTTTGCTATAGTTAGAGAAAAAAATTTAACTATTTCACACACTTTTTTATTTTTAAAAAGAATTATAGAGACATCTATTAGGTTTTATTTCAGACAACAAATTTCCTATTAAGATTATTTTTTAAAAAAATAATACACTTTATCTTTACTTAATTCGTGAGGTTATCTCATGCCTTGTTGGCAGTCGCAGTGTGGGGGTTCGATTCCTGAAATATAAAATTGGACTCCTTGTAAGCGCAGTATACAGACAGCTCTTGTTCCCTGACCTGTTAGGACACATTTCGTGATTTACCTCCCTCACAAAACTCTAGGGATGAGACAATGGATACCTTCAAGGTTGGAGTTCAACCCTTAAATCATTTCTATATTTGATATTTTATACGTAGGGTTGTAACTTTTTAATTCCCAAAAATGCTTAAAAATAGAAAAAAAGAAAAGAAAAAAAAGTAACAGATATTTTAATAACTTGTAAAACCTACTTTTTAATTCCCAAAAATGCTTTAAAATAGGGGGAAAAAATAACAGATATTTTAATGACTTGCAAAGATAAAACAGAATATATATAATTATCAATTAATTCCTAAAATCTCTCCCTAGTTACATCAACAGTGAATTAATGTTGAATATTAAGGTCAAACCAGTCAAGTCGCCATGTACGACTGACTTATCTTGAAGAACTTTCCAAATCCAGAACTACACCATGCGTCCTCGGTACACCCGATAACTCCTCGGCCTTTTCATCTCCGTTAATATTTTTCTCTTACTAATACAAAATTCCTATATTACAGGCGCTGCCTTTTTTTCTCTTTCATTGATCCGTGAAATTGCTGTCTTCACCATCGCCGATCAGGTCATATAACTTATATAGATTCAGTTTATCTGTTACAGAATATAATAAAATGTCGAATGTCAGTTAATAAAATTGTTGGCACTTGAATTTCTTATTTATAGTTTTAATTGTGTTGTGTCCGCTGGTCAGACTTTGACGACTGTTGTTTTACCAGATCTGATGTTCTTAAAGTTTGAATTTTCCATAATATTTTTTTAGAAATTCTTTGTGTTTGTTAAAATTTCTTTATAATGTTTGTTTTGTTGATAGGTTTGGTGAACTATTTGAAGAAAGAGGGGCTTGTGTAATTGTATTGAAATGGGGAGTCGAGTCAAGGAAGATGAAAAGAATGAAAAAATTATAAGGAATCTGCTTAAGCTTCAGGAGAATCGCAGGTGTATCAACTGCAACAGTTTGGTATGCGTCTTTCTTTCCCTTTTTTTTTTTGTCAGTTCGTTTTGTTTAATTTCGTCTGATTAGGCTAATGGACTTGATTGGAGATCTTTGCGTTCCCTTGAGAGAAATATTTTGTGATAAAAAAATATGATTATCTTGATTCATGGAATTTGTTTCATAGATGAAGAAGGGAAAATGGAAATTTTGGTTTTAAGTTTATTTCTTTCAACTGGTATCATGAAGTTCTGCTGTTAATTATCCCCTTGACATAATTATTTTGATATTCAAATGCAATGAGATGGCTTTTATATGATTGAACTACATGCACTTCTTGGAAAACAATGATCAAACCCCTATAGTTAGTGCTAGAAGATTAAGTAATTCACTATGAGTAAAAATGTAAGTCTCTGCACAATACAGTGTCTTCGGCTAGGCCACTCGGGAATGTTAAAATAAAATTTTTAGATACTTCTTTAGTGGGATTCTTTGTTCATAAGGTTTAGAAAATTATCAAGTGTTGGAAATTGGAAAATATGGGGGCACTAATGATCTACTGAATGAAAGGTGTTCAGGAATAACATCCTTAAATTGGAAATGTGGCATGCATTATTTATTCTGCTGAATGCTGTATAGCTTCTTCTGTTGTTATGAAACAAGATGTACATTTAAATAAAAGAAGATGTTGCGTGATTTAACAGCATACTTCACCTGTCAAAGGAAATTAATTTTTAGATTTCTATTTTTAAAAACTACTTGTTAAAAATTTGGAAATTACAAGTTCCCATTGAAATTGGAATACCTGATTAACCTTTGCTTATAGTGGTTTCTAGTTCAGTGGAAATTTTCTTGCAGTTGTCAGTCAGTTTTTTCGCTTTCCTTGAGCATTTAAATGATAGATGACACTGCCCATTTCTAGGTTGTTAATTAAGCCTTTGTTTGGCAGTGATTAAAATAAGATTTTCAGTAAATTTTGATGGAAATTGATGAAATGTGTGATTAAAAAGTTGTGGGACCCATAAAATATATGGTTGAAATTAATTATTGACTTTGACTTAGAAAAAAATCTATATCTTAATTGGTATTAAACAGGGGCTAAAATATGCATTTCGAATTTGTTCCATTTTCCTTTGTGGAGTTGAGCATTTGTTAAACGTAAGGCTGCATGTTTCTTGCCTTGGCACCTGCAGTTAATTGTTTTTGCTGGATATAAATATTTCTCTTCTTAGTATATTCAAAAATAAGTTTTATGTAAAAAGAAACTAATGTCCCATGTAAAGAAAACTGTTGCCTGGCGTGCACTAGGCTCCCTAGAGATGACAGTTATTGCACTTTATATTTTTATTAATAACAACTACCTTATATTACAGTAGCTTATATTTGGTTGATGTCCATGAAGCAGTTCACCTATCAGACATTATGCATACTAAATAAGTCACATCAACTTAGAACTTCTGAAAATTCATATATCCACAAAATGAAAAGAAAATATTTTGGTTTTACGAAAGTCATGTTCTAAAGTTTGAATTTCGACAAATACATTGTTTAATGATATCGAAATATATGGTATCATTGGAATGAGCTCTGTGCTATTATAATAACCTGAAAAAAGGGGTGGGAACTCTCCCCTGTAGCGCCACCAACACCAAGTTAGTATCATCATTATGGAAGAGAGAAAATATATAATATATTTCATTGTGTATTAAAAAAGCTTAAGACTTATCTTTCATGCATGTGTCCTATTTATAAGCATGAAATATAGCCATATTTGTTGGAGGGAGTATAGGAATTAGTTTTTGGAGACTGCTCATTCTTTTTTTCCGCCAGCTGTCCAAGGAGCCAGATAAAGGATTGATGTCAAGTGCTCTGGGGTTTTGTTCTCAATCTTGAGCTTATAGTGCTAGACAATATTCTGATATTGAGGCTTCGGGCTTAGGTGCCCGGGCAATTTTTTTCTTCTTGTTATCAGATATCAAATTTCATGTTTGGTAGGACTAAGGTGACTTGATCCATTTATTTTTCCTCGTTTGATTATTGGAACCTGTCATGCATGTTCAGCTGTTATCGTCCTTGTTACTTTGGTGAATCCAGTTAAAAGTTGGGATTGTTTGTGTTTTCTGCTATTCCATTCAAGGCAACTCAATCGAGTAGGAGCCTGTTCAGTCATAAGAACTGTATTACTCAATTCCATTAAGCCATGTTTGGACCACGTCACCATGGGATATTGCTGGATAAGGGGCTGATTGATTTTACAATCCCCTTACATGTTCTTTATTCAGAATTTTGTCTATCGATTTATAATTATGTGCTTGCCTTAGACACTACAGATTTGATATTAGACATCACTACGGGTTGTGGTTTTATTAATTAGTAAGGAGGCACTACCTAGATAAAATTTTTGTAACTTGAAAGTTTTCTTATCCAGTTTTTATCCGATATCTCAGGATTACATACTTCAGTCAAACTTTATTAAATCTGAAACAAAAGATAGGATGACGTGATATCAAACTTCATTGGTGCACTAAAGGCAGTTTTTTCCATATGTTTCTGGTGACCGTTACAACTTTTGATTCCAGCAATGAGATCACAGGATGATTTGCTGCTGTAATTGTCAGATTATAACCATTAGCCAGGAAGTTAAATACATATTTTTGTATTCATCCTGGAAACATTATTTTCAACCAAGATGAGCATAATATTTGTTGATACATTTTAAAGTTTGTTAGTTATCTGCTAATATAATGATTGAACTAAATTTAATAGTTTTTATAGATACAGGATGTACATTTAATATAATTAGAAAATATTTATATCCAGAAGACTATAGACAGAAATTAGAGGAAATGGATGGTAGTAAAATGGAATTTGAAGAAAGGCTTTTTACATTTTCACTTTCATGCTTATAAGCATGAAATAAACCCAAACGTTCTCTTATTCTTTCATATTTTGGACGGATTGAACTGATGTTTCTCTTTCCGCCTGGCAGGGTCCTCAATATGTATGCACTAATTTTTCTACATTTATTTGCACAACCTGCAGTGGGGTACAGTAAGTTAAAAGGAATTTTACTCTCTTAGCTTTCATGTTTTATGTCGAATATCCACCCTCCAGAGGGTTTTACAAGTTTTGAAGTTTTGCCAACGCCTTTATTCATATATAAATACTTGCAGCCGAGAGTTCACACATAGAGTGAAGTCTGTATCTATGGCTAAATTTACGCCCCAAGAAGTTAGTGCCCTTCAAGGAGGGGGAAATGCGGTACACTTGCAACTCTCTTTTCCCCCACTGGGGATCTGCTTGTTGTCTTCTTCTTCCAGTTTTGTCGATGCAAAATCTCATCTCAAAACACATTTTTCTTTATATAGAGTGCTAGAGAAATTTATTTAAAGGAATGGGATCCTCAGCTCAATTCTCTACCCGATGGCAGGTTAATTTTCAGATGTTATTAGCGTGCTCATACAAAATGTTGTTCTATTATCTCAGCATCGTCTTCTTTAATTTTCAAAGTAATGCTTGTCTGATTTATATTTTGGCTGACAGTAACATTGATAGACTGCGGGGTTTTATAAAACATGTCTATGTGGATAGAAGATATACTGGTGAGGGGAGTTTTGAAAAGCCCCCAAGGGCAAAGGTGGTATACATGCTACCCCTTTCCATAAACTTACATTCTTCATGATGGCTCTACAAAAGTATGTGATCATGTCTTTGCTTCTTGATATACATATGTATTCTTCAGGGTGAAACCGAGGACTATAATGAAAACCGGAGGATAGATACATATCAGGGTGGATCTAGAAGTCCACTTTATGAGGATACTTATGAGCGGCGTTACAATGATAGGCCTAGTACTGGTGGAAGAAGTCCAGGATATGACCGAGACAGTCGGCAGCATGGTGATTACAAAAAGAGTCCTGCTCGAGTTGACGTTGTTAATGACTGGCGACGAGAGGATAGATTTGGAAATGGAAGAAAATCTGAAGACAGAAGTTCCGATGGAGGCTCTAGGCTTGACAGTAGGTCACCTGATCATCAGAGAGATCTGGAGACACCCAGCCCTCCTGTTGTCCTTCCTATTAGAGAGCTTTTGGGAGAGAACGTATCACCCCTTCGGGTAGCTGAACCTCATACTGCTGGTGGCAGGTCAGCTGATGATTCAGTACATACTCGGGTAACATTCTTCCTCCTGCAAGATTTCTGTTTTACACGTTTCTTTATCCTAAACTTCTTATCTTAGTAGCTCACTGATGCCGAATGCAACAAAAATAATAGTAGAGAAGAAGAATAGAGTAGGATGAGAGAAAATAAGGGAAAGATTGCTGCTTTTATTCAATATTCAAGTGTCTCATATTACAATCAATGGACCTCTTTATATAGGCTAAAAACACGACTAATAAAGGAAATTACGACTACTAAGGAAAATTGGGCCTTTCCTTTAACAAAAATCAATTTAACTAAAAATTGAATCCGATGAGATAATGGAAAATTCAAATGTGATCATGAAAAAATTAAATTATAATTGATGTTAATTTCTTTTACTCCTCGAATAGACTTTCCAAGTTGCATCATTCCCCTCCGATTGAAAAGAATTTGACTCCAACGAGGTATAATTCAAATAGGCATCAAAGAACTTAGCATCCAACTAATGGAATTCATCTTCAGTAATCCATGTAGCATCGCTACGCAGACGATCCTTCTAACGCATGAGAAACCTAAGAAAACTACGATTCTATGAAGCAACAAACTGATCATCAAGTACCTCATCAATAACATCCCATAGAGAGAATGTGGTAACAGGATCTCGAGGAGTCGGTCGAGAAGACTGTCCTGTAGAAATGTTAGACGACAATGCCGAAGGCTCGAATGTTCCACGATAGGGATATAAATCTGCTATATTGAAAATAGGACTAATATTTAAGTGCATTGGTAGCTCCAGTAGATAAGCATTAGTTCTAAGTCGTTTAATAATGGGGAAAGGACCCATTGATCTAGCACAAAGATTCTTGGCAGCATGTTTAGGGAATTGTTCAAGTGCAAGTCGTATCTTGGCATAATCGCCCTCATTAAACTCTTTATGCCTATGATAGGAATCAGCTAATAATTTATAATGCTCATTGCTTAAATAAATTTTCCGTTTAATCTCAACATACAAGTCACGAATATGTTTAGCAAAAGCTTGAGCGGAGGCAGTAGGACAAAAATCAGTAGACAAAGGAAGTAGATCAAGTGGTAGGCGTGGAGGAAAACCCTGAACAACGTTGAAGGGATTATGATTGGTAGACCTATTAACAGAATTATTGTAAGCAAACTTAGCAATGGGCAACTCAAGATCCCAATTTCCTGATTTATCCTCAACTAAACAATGAAATAGATTACTTAGATTACGGTTCACAACTTCAGTTTGACCATCGGTTTGGGGTGAAATGCAGTGGAGAACTTAAGCGTCGTCCTAACAAGTTTCCACAGTGTGTTCCATAAGTAACTAACAAATCTGACATTATGATTAGACATGACAGTGACCAAAAGCCCATGAAGATGGACAATTTCTTTGAAGAACAACTTAGCGATATGGGACACATAGAAGACTTGGAACATGGAATGAAGTAAGCCATTTTAGAGAACCTATCGACCACCACGAAAATGGAGTCATGATCTCTAGCTGTTTTTGGTAACCTAAGAATGAAGTCCATGCTAAGGTCATGTCATGGAGTATGCGAGACAGGAAGAGTAGTATACATTCTAGTCTTTTGACGTTGTACCTTACCCAATTGACATGTACGACATTGAGTGACAATGCGGGCAATGTCTTTTTTAAGGGACTGCCAATAAAAGATCCTCAGTTAAGGCGATTGTTTTATCTCGACGAAAATGATCAGCTAGACCCTTTGTATGTAGTTCCCAGACCAGAAAGTCACAAAGTGAGGTATGAGGGATACATAACTTGGTATCCTTGAAAAGATAACCATCTTTAAGCAAGAAGGAAACATGGTCGCGAGAAGGGTTATTTAAGAGGTCTTGAAAGATGATGCCAAGGTCAGGACAACTAGGATTATCGCCTTTCAAGCTCTCAAATCCTACCACGGTAGTGCTCATTAAATGAACACTATGAAGATGACCTGAGATTGGAGGAATGAACACTTTTTTAGGTTAATTTATAACTGTGTAGAACAAAGATTGAGGAAGACCTATCGAAGGTGATCTAAATGAGCCTCTTGCGACCGACTATAAATCAAAATATCATCAAAATAGACTACAAGAAACTTCCTGATAAAGGTCGCAAGACATGGGTGATGACACACATGAAAGTGCTAGATGCATTAGACAACCCAAAGGGCGCAACCAATCATTCGTAAAAACCATCATGGGTCTTAAATGTTGTTTTTTATTCATCTCCTAGTCGAATCTTTATTTGATGATAACCACTCCGTAGATCAATTTTGGTGAACCACAAAGAACAAGCTAACTTATCTGATGTATCCATAAGTTGTGGAATAGGGAATTTGTACTTAACGATGATTTTGTTGATGGTGCGACTATTAACACACATGTGTTACGAGTCATCCTTCTTAGGGGTGAGTAGTACGGGACTACACTAAGGCTAGGCTAGGGTGAATAAAACCCTAATCAAGTAAAGCTTTAATTTGCCTATTGAGTTTTGCTCGCTTAGTAGGATTCATTCTGTAATGGGGGCAATTTGGTAACTGGGACCCAAGAAAAAGATTGACAGCGTGTTGAATATCCCCCATAGGAGGAAGCTCATCAGGGAGGTTGATAGGCACAATACCATTAAACTCATCGAGTAAAGGAGATACCTCGGGGGGAAGTCGATGTGAGAATCAAAGGAGGGCTGTGAACAAGCTTTAGCAACCAAGGCAAACATAAGTCCGGTGTCTTGACCTTCACGCTCAAAATCTTTAAGAGACAACAATTGAATATGTGCGTTTGCAATACCGTTGGGTGTGGATATGGGTATTGCTTTCTTTAGAGGGTTTGGCCGGTAAGAGACGAATAGTTTTGCCGTTGTGGAGAAATTTATACATGTTGTCATGCTCGAAAGGCTAAACGTCATGATCATAAAGTCAAAGGCAACCCAAAAAGATGTGAGTAACGTTCATAGGTAAGAAATCACAGTAAATGTCCTCCGAAAAAAGGGGACCTAACTTTAGGGGCACGAGACAGCGGTGAGTGATGGGTAAAAAGGTCCGATTAACCCACGCCACCTTAAACGGTCTAGTGTGTGATTCGATTTTGAAGCCCACTTTGCCACGGTGGACTTGGATACGACATTTATGGTGCTACCATCGTCAATAACTAACTTGCATGAACGAGAATTGCATGAGATGAATATATGGAAAATAGAAGTTCGTTTCCACGAGTCAGAATGAATAGAGGTGGAAATGATACATCTCATAACAGATACAACGGCCGGATCCTCCTCATAACATTCAAATTGGTCAAGATCATCATGAGAATGGTCAATAGGGTCTACCGTGAATCGAGTTCTGACACCAAATTGATGTCGAATGGAATGAACAATAATAATAGAGAAGAAAAATAGAGTAGGAAGAGAGAAAACGAGGGAAAGGTTGCATCTTTTATTCAGTATTCAAGTGTCTCCTATTACAATCAATGTACCTCTTTATATAAAAACATGATTAATAAAGGAAATTACGACTACTAAGGAAACTGGGCTTTTCCTTTTACAAAAATCAATTTAACCAAAAATGAATCAAATGCGATAATGGAAAATTATATCATAATCGATGTTAATTTCTTTTACGCCTCAAATAGACTTTCCAAGTTGCATCACTCTCCTTAGCCTGAATTAATATGGGCGAATATATGGTATACCATGTGCCCTTAAAAACCAATTATGGTTGGTTTCTATTATGCAATGTAATATTTTCTAAGCAAAGATGTGAACTGGCTCTTGGGTTCATATACATGATGAAAGAAGCAGAGTCTCTCTTAATTAATTGCTGAGTAATTCTTGTTTATTGATTGCTTAATGTTTTATATGTGTGTGCATGATTTCCATACTTCATTCACTTTCACTTTATATTTTATGGCCAAATGCTTTGCCACTTAGCCTAAAGATCTTGGATATATTGCAATGTTTTAAATGCTTTGAGTTTATTTTATTTTTATCTTTGCCTTTTCTGCTTCTTCCTATCCAAGAATTAATTTGCATAATATTTATTTTGCAGGGAATTGCATCCTCTAGTAGCTTGGCATCCTCAAATGTGAATCCAGCTGAAGTCAAAATGGTAACATCGTTGATTGATTTTGATTCTGCTCCTGCTCCTGAACCTCCAGTTACTGCAGCAGTGCCACAAACACAGCAAGTGGTGACAGCTACATCTGCCATGCAGCCAACATCTAGTGGCGACAACTGGGCAAATTTTGATTCAGTGCCAGATGTGAAAGTAGCTCAAGCAGCTTCGAACTCCAATTCCGTGCTAGATGTTCTTTCAGAGTTGTCTATTCCTGCATCCGCTCCTGGTCCCTCTGCTGGAAGTCATGGTAATGATATGTTCAATTCTCTTTCAGGCAACGTACCAGCTTTCCCATCTGGTAGTTCACAAACATCATCTTTTGGGTCGGCCTATGGAGGTACTGCATATCCTGCTGCAGCAATCAGCAACTCGGCCATGGTCTCCCCTGCAGGTGCTCCATCTGCATCCCCTGGTACAGCACCGATATTACCAACTGGTAAAGGTAACTCATTTGATAATGCTTTCACTGGAGGGACGTGGCCTGCCATACAACCTCAACAACCTCCGGTGTTCCCTGGAATTGCTGGCTTGCCTAATTCTCAACCAGTCACCGTTGGTGGACCTTCAAGCAATCAGGTATCCCCTATTCTGTGGCTTTTCTTCTGCTTAATGTATGATTTTCTTACTTTGAGTACTTAATCTCTTCTCTTAAACAACTGAAGCCATGGAATTCCCTAGTTGGATCAAATGCACATCGGCCTCCTGGTGTTGAACTACAAACGTCTCAAACTGTTACAATGCCGGCCATGCAAACCTCTATTGGAGTTGCAACACAATCATATTCAGAAGTAAAAGCTAGTGGAAGAACAGAACTGCCTGCCGATTTATTTACAGCAAATTATTCTTCTTTTACACCTCCAGTTCCGGGATGGCATTCTCGTCCCTTTCAAGGCACCGGGTTTCCAATGCAATACATGCCAATGGTATCTGGCTAATCATCATGTTCCAAGTTTTGTCTCTTTTTCTTTTTTATAAATTCCACATGATTTTTTTTCTTCTTTTTCATTTTTGGCTTTTTAACCGTGTTGTGCATCATCATTATATAAAAAGTGAGTATTTCTGTTTGCAGTCTACAGCTACTTTCCAGCAGGTATCCAGACCATCAAATCCTTTTGATGTCAGAAATGATATTTCTGTTCAAGCTGCAATGGTATGTTGCCTTTCTCATTAGATTGATTTACCATTTTGCATAAGTGATTATTAACTTGGTTTTGTATGCATCTTTCAATGGATCGCTCAAGTTTTACGTAAATCACCCTTTTAAGGTTTCTTAAAATTAGAGATTTGATGATGTACCGGTCTTGGTTGTCACTTGAAATGCACAAGGATTTATTTTTTATTTTTTTGTCTCTAAATAATATTTCTCATGGCAAGTAATGAAGCAGGATAGCATGATTGATTCATAATCTGACACATACAAACCATTATGTAACTATTTATGTACAAATAGCATTATTCTTGATTATATGCTTACGACTTAAATATTATTCACAAATAATGCTGAACATGCATTATCCACTCAAAATCTCTCCATATTCATTTTGTAAAGCAAACTAATGATTTTATGAGCCATTTTTCATAGTTCATACCATTCAAAATTTGAGGTTATCCAAGGCACGATTAGAATCAACAATGTTGAAGGATGGCAGTCACATAGCATTATGGGCATTGGCATTGCCTTTTTTATACTAATTAAGTGAATAGCTTCCTATTATCGATGCTCAAACTTCTTGCTCATTACTAAATGCACATGAAGATTGTATCTTGTCTAAAGATAATGCAACATTGATGCATCTGCAGAGCTAGCATAATGACTGCAGGATGGTTTTATCTATGTGCTTAAAATAAACTATTTACTTGTATTGTAGTTTCCTTCAATGGTATCCTTACAAGCTGCATTACCCAACATCGCACCTTCATCAAACCTGGGTACTTTTCAACATGTATCATCTCTTCCTACTCAGTCACCATCTTATGCATCAGCAATCTCTCCAAGTATAGCATTATCTTTTTTTTTTTTAATTTTTTTGTCCTAGTAGCTTAATCGTTATCTTTACGTCTTAGCATGTGCCTTGTATTAATTCAGGTTCATATCAGGGGCAACAAGTTCCCGGCAACATGACAATGAGGTAACCTAGTATTTGTCACATCTTTTCTTTCTATAGCTCTCTTTATACTAATTTCATCAAGTGCTACTTTACAATCCATCATTCCGTGATGATTTAAGTGTATTGGTGTTCAAAATTTCCATTGAGTTAGTCACCCTCAGCATTTCATTTTCCCGAATAATAAGTAATCTGCTGTTGTGTACTTTTCTTTTATAAACACCATTACAAGTTATTTATCTTTGATCTGTTATGATAATTGTTAATTTTCCCACTCATTTGACCCTCTGCAGACCACAAGGATTAGCAGGCTTCGGTCTTGAGGCGCCTGCTTTTGTATCAACGAACCCAAATCTCCACTTGACCGGATTACATCCAGCACCTGCGTCTCCTAATAACTTTTCTTCAGCTAGGGGAAACCCATTTGGCTAGAATGGAAATGAAATGTCTTTAGCACGAGCTTCATCTTGATGCTTCCTTTCAGACATTGGGTGGAAACATTGTTATTTGGTAAGATTCGCGTTTCATTGGTGGTGAAGTGGTGAGGCGAGAGGCGGCTGCAGTTACAGATCTTGGGATTGGCTAATGATTGATTGGAACTTGCAGTACCAAAATAGTTTGTGAAGTCTACATCTATAGCATGTTTAGTTTATTATGTAGTTTATGCCGGATGCTGTCATGAAGTTTGTGTAATTTGTTTTGCTGATCTTGGTGTCATTGTGGTGAAAGCTTTCGTATGAGACAATCCATCTTGTAGAGTAAGCCCAAGGCTATTTATAGTGTTATTGCGTGGAATTGGATGTCATTCCCAGATTTTGTTTAAATAAAGGTGTGTAAGGTTTGCTGTTTTTTGGGTGGGAACTATTTCCGTAAGATGCGAAACGTGCAAAATTGTCATCGTTTTGTTTAGTTGTAATCAATTAATTTGATAATTTGTGATCATAAAGTGGAGTTGTGATCTACTAAATTTGTGATTGAGAAATAACGCGAGACCTATTAATTTGATATTTGTGATCGATAAATTAATTTTGACCAATAAAACTCGTGATTTGTAACCGTAAAATAAGTTGTGACATATAAAATTTATGATTTGTGATCGAGAAATAATAATATGTGACTTAGTAATTTGATGATTTGTGATTGATAAATAATTTGTTAACTATAAAAATAGTGATTTGTGATTGAGAAACAATGCGTGACCTTAATTTAATAATTTGTGATTGATAAATAAATCGTAACGTGAAATTTGTGATTTGTGACCATGACATTTTCTAGTAAGTAATGATGACGATAAATTGTATAGGATTGTAATCTCAATATATTTAATTAATAAAATATTTTTAATGATCTGTTTTTATTGGATAAATATATGTGTATATAGGGGGGTTCACCAAATGGTGTCCTCCCCCCCCCCGGCGCCCTTCTCTCACAATGGATGACAGTTCCATACGAAGTTAAAAATGACTATCCGTGGTCCCTGTCCTTATTGTGAATAGTAGGTAAAAAATCCGGTAAAAAAAATTCAATACGTGTAGAATTGTCCATTTTTATTTCCTGTCTCGGGTCATACTCCAGTGCATCCACAAAAGAGGAAATTGCAATGCATCTTGCTCACTTGGCGTAGCTTGGAGTGAAAGTGTAGCAAGGGATTAATTAAATTTAATTATGACCTGATTTTTGAAATTATAAAACATATTTGTTAATTTTGAAATTGTATTTTCTAACCACCTTAATTTTGTATTGTTCCCTTTAAATAGTTAATTGAAATGGATAATTGCCTAATTGATTATTAAGTTTATTTAGGTTGGGTATTACACTTAATTGGGTTGGGTCTACGGGTGTCCTTTTAATTGGGATGTCTTTACTAGTTAGATAAAATTAAAATTATTTATTTTCATTTTTTTAAATGATTTGCAACAATTGAAGTATAAACCAAACCACTTTGGAGCAATTTGGTTTGATTCAAAAATAACACTTCAACAGACCTACGTGGATCCAAACCAACAGTTTTGATTCATTTTGTGATTTGACAATTTCGTTATTTAACTTTAGCTCAAGAAAAGTTATCTCGAGAGGTACTACGGTTGTACTTTACCATAATGATACCTCCTTTATTTTGTATTTGTAAAAAAGCTGATTGTACAGCATTTCTTTTACAAGTTTTTCACAGTCTCCTCACAAAGGCGATGTCCGCGATTATTTTAATTGCAAACCCCACCTATTGCATGTGTGTGTGATGTAGACCATGCTGTGAAAATTGATGTACATAGCATGTTTCTTTATTTTTTATTCATTGCTCATATTGTACTCTGCCCAACCACTCGTACACAATTTCTACTTGTCTCTTATTCTTTCGTTCCACTCATATCAAGGTTATACATTTATGGTGGACACCCCTTGTATTCTATTGGACAAGTTCGAATTTTCTCAATGTTTACGAGGTTGATTTTTATTATTATTATTTTTTTTTATTTTTTTTCCCCTTCCTTGACAAGCATATTTGAAGGTTTCGTTTATGGGCAAGAAAATGCCAAGAAGAAAAGGGAAGAAAGAAAACTCCGTCTGGATTTTAAAAGATTTCTTTGTCCTTGTACTTGTGTTACTACGCGTTGGTAAGATGTAAATTTATTATTTTTGACTCTAGTGTTAATGTTTACGAGTCTTAAATTTACTTGGTGTTTATCCATTGTTTTGTTGAACTTTTGTAATCGAGGTAATACGTCCAAGTTTAATTTTTTAAGATTTACACCAATCTCCTCTTCATATCCTTACTACGTTTCCATCTCTATTCTACTATATTTTCATTGTCTAATGGTCTATCAACCCTCTGAGTAAGATAATTATCAAAATCAATCGTCATTCGATTTAAATATATTTAAGAAAGTAAAAGCTTCTATCCTTAAAAGGATGCCTAGCAATATGGCACCTTGACTATATTATTTACATGTATCAAGACTGTCTGTTCTTCTTTTCTTCCTTTTTGCTCCAAATTATAAGCACTACAAAGAATGCTGGCTAGTCGTGTTCGATCTCGAGTCCCAAATCCAATAGTATGTTTTCCTTGCCAGAGAAGGGCTAGCCACTGAATTTTTATGGAGCAAATGCTAGAAAATCAGATTTCCTTGAGCTTAACAGTTAAGGTGCTGGCAATTCTGCTTGTCTGCTTTTCAAAATGATTGGAGCCACTAGCATCCATACTGCATTACCAAAAGCCTTAGTTAACAAAACAATTGTAGGGAGTGAGGTGAGGACCAAACAAGGCCTTATAAATCTGTCCATAATGTAAACAAGCTGAGATTTGAAAAAAGTTGGAACTACTTACTGTAAATGCAGGCTCCTAGCCACTCATTCACTATCTTCACCCAAGTACTGGTCCAACCGACGTCAATTGTCCACCTGCGTGGAGTCAACATATGTAATCAATAAGTAGTTGGGACATGTACTGCATAAACTTGAAAAGTACTCTTTTTGGAGAGACTGTTGGTACTAAAGGTGAAATAAGAATGGCTTTGCAAAAATACCTACTTTTTCATAGTGTGATGAGTATTCCAACCAATTAAGAGCATTGCAAAGTACATGGCTCCTGTGGCAAAAACGAAATGAAAGAATCCATAACCATAGGGAACATCATCTTCCTCTTGTCTCTCCTTCTTCATGAACTGCACAATTTGTAGTCGAATGAAAATTTTGAAAACAATGTACTCGAACTGAGAGCAAAATGAGTGTAGCAAAGGTAAAAACCTGAAAGCATTGAGAATCGATGCCGGTTGAGAATGTTGCGATCACCATTGCAAGAACAGCAACAACAAAACTCTAACAAGATCAAATAAAATTGCCTTAGTTATGGAGCAAGGGCAAATATTTTTAATAATGGTATCTTTTTAATGTCCAAGAATTACTATGATGGTTAGCCAATCTCTTTTTGCTGCAGTTCCTGCTCTTTGAATGCATTTCTCTTCGGGTGGTTCACTGCAAATTCAAAATCAAGTATGAGCAGCTTAGTCATGAACAAGAAAATAAAACTTGAGAAACTAGGGAAATGAGGAACATAAAATCCAACCCCCTTTTTTTTAACATTGTTCATTTTGAGTAAAAAGCCTTATTCTTATCCTCATTAATCCGAAAAGAAATGTGAATAATCCGTACTTCGTATTCTAGATGCAGGCGTTATCCTTAATTTCTTGCTTTACACACCATCCTCATCCTAATTTACTAATACTCTTGATTCTAGAGCGCAATCCAGGGAGTTTGAGACTGAGAAGCCACTATAATTGAAATCGTTAAAAGGTCACAAATTGAATAGCATACCTTCTGATGGCAGACCAGCAGAGGAACACCAGATAAAGCCCCATAAATCCTGGAGTCACGAAGCCAGCATTTACCTGTGAAAATTTTAGATTAAGATATATTGTACAAAAATGAACTGACACAGAAAGTACAAAATGAACTTACATTTGGGTGAAGAGAGACACTAGTCATAAGTTGGAGAAGTACAAGAGTCCAAGTGATGAAAAAAATGTTGAGAAGGCAAGATGGCTGTGGCGTGTACCATATGTACATCAGAATTATCCCAAGAATGCATACAACATAAGCTGCTGTTGCAAGTAGCATCACATGAATACGGCTGCACAAAAATCTCACCATTATTTACGAATAGCAGGAGACAAACTGATAGAAGAATGACCTGAACTCGACATCCTTGCATAATCACTAGGGTAATTGATTGTTGTGTGGAGTCCCAAGATTGAGGAAGCAATAGACAACGAACACTAGGCATTCACATGGTTTGGCAAGGTCTACGTCTATATGTAGAAAAATGAACTCCACTAACCATAGGCAATAACAAAAGAGTACCACATACTAAATCCCGAGCTTCCCATAAAACACATAATAAGGGATTTATCCAAAAAAGTATAAAGTACTCAAACCATAATCCAACTAGTGAGGCTCCGAAGGATCCCAAAGCCTCACCACAAGATAGTCAATGACTAACTTAAAGCCTGGGATGAATTCACATACCAAGGGAGCTTGACTTCTAGTTTCCACTTAAATGTGGGATTCAAACTAATCATATTATATAGAGGAAATCAGAAGCTCAATTCCTATTATATGTGGGACTGTCTTCAAAGCCACAAAACACAGATTAATGATAATTTAATGTGTCAAACAGAATCTTTCATTGTACTCTATTGACACCGATGAGCAGAAGAGATTTGTTAATGAATTCTTTGAGCAAGGCACGAACCATCTGTCGGCATATTTCTCGGACTGGCAACAATCATTCAACCATGTAATGAAACTGATGATGCTTATTAGTTGAATAACTAAAAACACCCTGCCCAAGGATTATAAAAATATAATAAATTTAGAGGATGAGATAAATTCAGATAACTGAAGAAGAAGCTAACTTTTCAATTTTGAAGAAACTCACAGTACAGTAATAGTCTTAAGTAACAAAATAGAGAGAGCAAAAGAACTCAATTTAAGATTATGGATGAATAGATATCAGAAGAATTAGTCATACCCGGCACCAAAATGCGCAACCTGCCCTGCCATACTATAATACATTAGGTTCATGATTTACAATTCAAATTTGCTCCGACAAAAGTAATATTAAGTTGTCTGAGGAAGTAAACGAACCATATAGTGAAATGAATTCCGTAGGAACAAGAAAGGATAATATGATCAGCACAACCTTCATCACAATCTTGGCAGACCACCATCCAGAGTGCCAACATTCTCTACGATCATCTAGCTTTGAAGTGCCAGCTGTAGAGAGAAACATTGCAAAATAGAATGTCTATATAAAATGTCAAGGCTTCAATTTACCTCATAAAATTTGAAATTTCGTGTCATTTGAATGCTTGTTGAACCTTGTTATTGAGAAAAGAAAAAAGAAAGAAAGAAAGTGTAGTTTTTTATAGAAAGTGTAGTTGTTTATATCTTCATTTGGCATCCTGTTTAAAATTCAGACTAGGATTAATAGAAAGCAAAACTTTCCTGCCCCACTATTTCCGTTTGAGGAAATAGATTAAGGACACACCATTCCTGTCTTTATTCCCTGACAGGATTTCTCTACTGGATTTTGATGTTAGTTTAATTGCTTCAACAGAAGTTTAACTAGGCAAATATAAATTAAGAGGATCTCATCAGTTCTTATAATGTTATGTGAAAAACTCTGGACGACATTATAAGGATACGAAGCATCCCAAGCTAACTCTGAGAACTCCTTCTGCACCCAAGCAGTCTTTCCCCCCTTCACATTCTTTTAGACCTGCACACACATGTTAAGAACACCGTATGTTCTGTAGCTCAATCATATAGTCTCTTCTCATCATATAGTGAAAAATTTAAATGAAAAATAAATACTGTCTAACTGTGATCCTTAATAATGAATCATGATTTCTCTTGAGCAGTAAAAGAGAAATATATATGAATTTTCTAGTTACGAAGAAGTCTTACGCTTCATTTCTGTTAAGGCACTATGCCCATAATCACGAACAGCCCAAGCAAGCAAATTTGTAATGAGAAACATCAAGCTGTAGGCATATCTAGCCATCCAAGGATTTGAGCCATTGCGAAATTGATCAAACCAGGAACCATTTATGATCATGGAATACATAGTCTTGGTGCTGCTGGTTGTGCTCTCCATTGCTCCTTCTGAATTTGGATATTTCTGGATATTTTATAGAGCACACAGCAATTGGTATTCAAGTTTCTAATTCCTCTTCACCTATGCAAACACAATGTTGAATGTTTAGAAATAAGCCCAGAAGTTATTAATCCCTGCTGGCTCTTGTCCAATGAGAATTTGTGATTCCCCCTAATTAATTGTCAGGCTAACTGCAAATTATAAGTTATGACTCAAAATTAAAATGGGACTTTCAGTTTTCACTGGCCATTAATTCTCAATATGTTTATTTCTTCAGATCTTTGGGTGCATCATGGATAAATGTGAGCTTAGGAGCATTTTTCTGATTGAAGAAACTATTTCTTCTGGAAACACTCAACAGAAACACACGAGGTATGCACGTGATGGCTGAATGAACATAGAAGTAGACGGCTCTTTTTGGAAGCTTCTTGTGTTTATCTACCAAACACACCAATATATCCATTACTTTTACAGAATGTATCTCATTTTCCTTTTATCAAAGCAAACATCATTTGTTTCCTTTCACTCTATGCAGCCCTCTCTGGACTCAAAATTTTCGCTTCATCTATGAATCATATTATTTTAAACACACCACAAATTTATAAAATTAAACTATACAATTCCGTTGTAAATTCTACACACATCTGTACCAAAACAAGCTACATATTTAGTTTCCATCAAGAATAAAAGTTAGAGTAATTTTCAAGAAAGAATATCCAGAAGTTTCATAGCTCAAACGGGTGTGCAAAAATGTACGAAATTACATTACAGATCATAATGGAAATACCTGATAATAATAATAAGAAGAAGAAGATAGATCCAGATGAATCCAAGAAATAATCTTGCTGAATAAAGGGTCTCAAGTTCAAGAAGAGAGATTTTCTCTGTCTATTTCACTTTTTCACTTGCGTGTCCCCACGTTACATACCGCAACAACATATATTTGTGTTTGTATATATATATATATATGTATATGAATAGGATGTGGGGTAACGTAGAGTGGTTGCTTTAACTTTAGGTGCAGTGTTTCTGTTTGTGCTTCTTTTTTCCCGCCGAAGGCTCTATTCTATTTCTTATTAATTAACAATGCTTGAATCAATGCATCGTTCTCTTTTTATGCGTAAAAGATTCATAATTGAAGGCCTGCACCGGTGGAGGAAGGTGGGATCAGTGATCTCCACTGAAATTTGAGAAATTATTTTTATGACTTTTTATTTTTAATATATTTGTTTACATTTGTATCCCTTCTTAGCAAAATTTTTTTTCCCTCAAACTCATTTTCAACCAAACGTTCACGTAATAAAATAGTTTACAAGTAAATTCAAAATTTTTTCCTAATCTTTAATCACACATTTTTCGAAAAATCACTGTTTCAAAAATCATTTTCCCCTAAAAACTCTTTAAAAAGAGAGACAAATATATGCTATATTTGTGTATAAACTTTTTTGTTAATTTGAATTCGAATTTTGAGTCGGCTTCTTATCTGCTAAGCTCCCTTCTGCTATCAATATGTTCATGCCGCTGCAAGCAAATATCGTCTATATTTGGTGGGGATTAAAATTATATTTGATAAAATGTATAGTTGAAAAGTTTTGGATTCCACAATTAACATAATTAAAATTAACTATTACCTTTAGAGTATAATCTGAATTTTAATCTTTGGGTGCATAATAATAAATGCAATACCACTATTCTCAATTCATCATTGTTATTAATTGTATTCTCATTGTTGTTGTCAACTATTGATTGTGTTTAAAAATTAAAATGTAATCATTTTTGCTTTGAGTCTATGGAACATCGATTGATTTCCACGCTGGGATGCAATTGTTGACTCATTTAGGAAATTTTCTTGATAGTACAAACATAAGTTGAGGTGGAGTTGAATTGTTCCACTGAGATATTTTGACGTTTAAGGCATTTTTCGCATGGTACTTCGAAGGTGTTTCTGGACGTACTTGAGAAATTTTTTAGAAGTGATTTATTCTAGAAGTATTTTTAGAAGATATTGATGCAGTGTAATTTAAAAAAAAAAAGAAGACTTATTTACAAAAAGTAAAAGTAAAGTCACAAGCTATCCGTGACAAGCCTTAAGATTATTTCATTTGAATCGAAAATTTCTTAATATAATAGAATTGCCTCGTATTCACCATCTCATCTAAACATTTAAACTAAACATTATCTTCAACATGTCCCCCATTAAGGTAATATATTTCAGGGAATTTAGAAGGTGTTTCTGGATGTATTTGAGAAATTTTTTTAGAAGTGATTTATTCGATTAGAAGTACTTTTATAAGAAATTGACAAGAGGTAATTTCTTAAAAAACCTTATCTACAAAAAGCAAAAGTAAAGTCACAAAGTGATCTGAGATAGGCCTTAAGATTACTTCATTTGAATCGAAAGTTTCTTAATATAATAAAATCACCTCATATTTATCATTTCATCTAAAAATTTGAACTAGTTGACAGAGGACATAATCTTCAACATGTCCCCATCAAGGTCAAATATTTCTTGAAAAAAAAACATGACAAATGTTGAGATTTGAATCTTTTTTCATCTCTTGTGCTCGGTTACAATCTAATTTAAAAGTTTAAACTATTCGAGAAGAGAACATATATACTACACAAGGTGCTATCGGGTTAGAGCAAAACATAGTCGAGTGAAAGAAGAGAAGTGGAGGTTATTAATTCTTTGGCCATGGCAAAGACACTAATTAATCAGACAATGGTTATATACTTGTTGAAGAACTCCAATGGGACTAGTAGTTACACATTTACACTAGAATCACAAGCTACAAAATGATACACACGATACATGATGATAGTAAATATAATGAGATAACATAAAATATCAAACTTATTTACCTTACTTTTTATCCCCTGGTCAAAGAAAATATGGTCACGTGACCAAAAATTGGACAATATTTTACATGGAAAAAATATTAATCAAACAGTACAAAGAAAGAAATTTGAGTGGAAAAATGATATTTTTCATGAAAAATAATAACAATCAAATGCACTCTTAAAGTATTGCTTTCTACATAGACATCAATTTAGGCTCTATATTTAGTCCTTATTTATTTAATTTAAAAAAATTAATAAAAATCTAAGTCAAAGTTTACAATTAATTTTAATTACATATTTTATGAAACTTGTAACTTTTTTCCACTTTTCATCTACACGTTTAATCAGTTTTATGAAAGTTTACTAAAATCTTATTTTTAGCAAAATCAAACATAATTTAATGTCTATTTGAATAAACTACACACACATAAAAACGTATAGAGGTCATACTACGCTTTAATCACTAACCAACAGAAAATATAATCATAGTTATAGACAATCAGCACCATTTGTCTTAACTCGGCAATCGTGGAAATGGACAAGCAAATGTAAATATCATATGATTATTCAAAAAGTGCCAAGAATTAACACATAAAAGCCCTCGACAACAAATATAAAGTATTTTATTGTCCACCGAATAATGCTAAATGTTCACCTTTTGACAAAATTCACTAGATTTCCTTGCGTTTGTTTGTTTGTTCCAGCTCAAAAGTTAAGGCTACTATATATAGTATCGAGACATAAAACATAGGAAACATAGGACCGAGCTGGGCATACAGGCTAGCTCTTACTGACCCCTACAAGGGTCTCACATGGGGAGTGGGGTCAAGGGTTTTTTTTTTCCTCATTTTTTATTGCATCGGAGCCCGCCTGGGGCCGACCCCTGTGAATATTTGCCCTGTACACAGGGCTTTATTCTAAAACATATTTGATCTAATCTGTCTAGGTAGAGAGACTCAATTTCATGTCGATGTGTAAAATAGGGATTAATTGTACCATAAGTCACCAAATTTTGATCTCAACTACAATTAGGTTACTGAATTTCAATAAGCGGCAAATGAATTACTAGGCTTTAATTTAAAAGCAATTTGTCACTCTATTAGTTAGTGTGATAGTAAAAAAATTTAATGAAACTTTCTAAGATGGATGTTAGTTCAAACATTTGCCGATATAGCCTTCCATATGGACTTAATCGCAATATCATCGTCAACCTAAAGAAAGATTATTCTGTCACATACAAAAGGGGCTATAGAGTATAGCAACTAGTATTGGAGCTTTTAAGTTTGTGATGATGTGACGATTAAGTTCATGTGCAAGGCCACATTAATAAGTTTTGTTATATTCTTTATTGTTGCACTAATTTAGAGACTCAATTGGTGTAAAATTGAAGTTCGATGGCTTAATTACCATCAACTCAAGTTCAATGACCTAATTGTCGTTGAGGTCAAAGTTCAATGATCATCTTGCTTGGTATACAGGTAGGGGTTCATACTACCGACACCTCACATGGGGGGTTGAGAGGGTTAATTTTTGGACGTTATTTATTCAGGTGGAGTTCACGTGTTTGTGAGTTTCCTGTAAATATTCTGTCAAGAATAAATCTGTACCATTCCTACGATTAACACATAAATGGAATTTGACCCATCTGTATTTTTTAATTTTTTTCGGCTGACAGTAGGGCCCAAATAATATTTTCTTTTTTCATATATATATATTGAAAATAGCTATAATTTTCACTTCATAATTGAGTAGGCTTAAAAAAGTATGGACTGGACGAATTCCAACATAAGTAATTCAAGGCTGGTCCACTTTAGAGACCAAAAGTGGATGCTTAAGCCGGAAGGGAGATTTAGTGCTCCAATCGTGCCGTGATTGAAGTAATGGTAAAAAAATATATGAACCCTTTATATTCCAATATAATTACTTTGAAATTTTTGTGTAAATCTTTTTCCCATGATTTTAAATCATTATTAATGATTACAAGTTTACTGTTTCAACAATAAGTTATAATTTGATTATACAAGTATGTCCCTTGTCTCAATAGAAAAATAAGTAGAACAAAGGAATTACTTAAAAATAAGTGAATTCAAAATTAAAGAAGTAAAATGTGGAAGGCGAAACATTAATCACATTGTTAATTATTTACTATATCCATTTTTTTATTAAAAAAAAAATACGAGTGACAATCCAATAATATAATTGTTATTATCAAACTTTATTATTTAAAAATCTCGCATCATATACTTATGTGAACTATATTCAATTATTATAAACTGTAGAATCACTAGTTTTCGTAAGGGTTTAATGTTCTTTCTCTTTCTTGGCATTTGTCGTGAAATTTAGACTTAGCAAAGATGCTTCTAGCTTGTGTTTATTATTATTATTATTATTTTTTTTATTATTTTTTATTATTTTTATTTTTTTGAGCTATGGGGCTGTGAATCTTGGAAATTTAAGATTATCGAATTTTATGTTATTTATACAGTTTCATTGAAACCTTTGAGCCATGTGATATCGGTGTCACCATGAAAGCGTTTGTTATAGCTCCTGCTCCCATGATTCGCTCGTTGTCACAATTCACAAGAGATGATTTCTAGGAACATATTTTGGTAATTGTTATTTATTATAGTTGTTAATATAGATACTTTAAGACTATAAGTGAATTTTTATATTATTAATTTGTAAGGATAAATTTGCTTGATCACGCCAAATACTGTCAAAGTGTACAAAACGTGGAAGAAGACGACATATGATAGATAGATATAAAAACATGATTAATGATCCTCGTGATCAAGCTAAGCGTAAAAGCTAGTCCGATACATCTACCAATTGGAAAGGACACAATCTACGTTGGATAAGGACAAAGCATTAGGATAGCGTTGTAAATTATTGGGTCACTGATAAATGGAAAACCAATACCAAGATTGCTTCGAGAAACCATCTCGCAAAATGAGTAATTGGACCGAGTTGCAAGAAGTGGTGCAAAGTATATTTCCAACCTATCAATTCCTTCTAGTTTCAGATCAAGAAATGATGTATGTATGACCTGTAGTATCTGTTATTTGGTATTTTGATGTAACAAATTAGTTAATATACCAAGATTATAATGAATTTTAACATTAAAATCCTTTTGGTATTTTGGTAATTGGTAACGATAGGACATATGGCATTTGTTATTTGGGATTTTAACGTAACTACTTTTCTTGTTTGGGAAGAATTTATAAATGATTTAATTTATAAATAAAAAGAATCTAGTGATATATAAGTGTGAAGTAATCGCGAGTTTATCAGAATATATGTGTAACGTGTGTTGAAAATTAAATTTAACTAATTTGTAAACTATTTATAAATTTCTCAAATCTATCCAAGTGTTAGTGTGTGTTGACATGATTAATTATTTGGTAGCAGGTTTGGTAGCACATTAGTTTTAAATCATTTCGATATTTGATCTAAAAACATAACAAAATTAGCTTCTTTTTCGTGGAAAAAAAGTATGTAAATTAACGAAGAAATTTTCATTGATAATGATACTTGATTTATCCATGAAATTTCGACGGGTAAATAGCCCACACTTTTATCAGTTTTATTGCGGGTAAATTCATATATCATTAGTCATCATTGGAATTTAATTGAAAATTTTAAAGCACCTTCAAAACAGAAACAAAATGTCACCTAATATTTTATTGGCGTCGACCATTAACAATGTATTTCATGGTTCCAACAAAAAGAATAAAAAATGGTACATAAAGTGTCGATTTTTTGTAGTGCCAACTCATGCACAATAGGTGGACCGTTGATTGTCAATAGATTTTCTTACAGTTGGTCGTGCATTTCTCTTGATATCCAGGTATCCCAACTTACACCAAATTTTTTTGATATCCAGGTATCCCAATTTACACCAAACTAAATTCTGGACCCCCAAGACCCTTACCCCTAGAACCTTGGAGGGGGTAAATCGCGGGTTATGTCTCAACTGGATCACAGGTTCCCCCCATTGCTTGTACACTTCTGCGCACAAGAGACCCTCCTCCACAGTGATTGTTCCATACCAAATTTTTGGCTGCAGGTTCCCACCAGGAATCGAACTCTCCACCCTACCGCTGGAAGCAAGACAATGTTGATTGATCCACCAGTTGAGCTGTGCCCCGAGGGGCAATACTATGAATCTTGAAGTAATTAAACGATATTGCCAAATATATATATATATAAACATACAACAATTTGGACATTTATACAAAACATTCTCCAACATTCCACAAAGGATGATATAGCCGACAACAAAAAAAGGTTATTGAGTATCAATGGTGTCAAATATCTATTTTAGGTGACATCTGCATGGCAATAAATGATTCATTTAAATGTAATGTCACATGATTTATTTAATTGAACCTATCAAATGTGATCACTTATACTGGTACTCTAGCACCATTGATAATAGATAACATTATATATATACATAGTCCATTATCAATGACAAATTAGGGAGGAATCTTTGTAATACTATTTTTGACTTTTGTTCTTTCGGCTAATATAAAATTTTATTTTTTTTTGAAACTTTTAGGAGATTGGCGTGGAAGAATGTGGTTAAAGGCATCATTGTTACGAATTCCCATCACATGTTTTCTGCTAATATTGTTTCATAAGTACAATACATAATTCTAGTTTCTGTCTCGTTAGTATCAATAAAGGAGTCCTTTCTGTCGTTACCTGGGCTTTATGTCATTTTCAATGTCATTAACATCAAACTAACACACACATTTTATTTTGGCTACAATCTCAAACAACTCTTGAGTGTCTACTTTAGGAAATATATTTTAGTTTGTGAAGAATTCGAATCCATTGTAATTTTGTAATGAAATTAGAATATGTCATTAACCTTGACATATTGCAACAATTTTGAGATAAATAGGAGAAAATCGCAATTGGAAATCCATCTCTAAAATATTTCCTCACAAAACTATCACTAAAGTATGACACAAATGTAGATTTACAGATCCGTCGCAAATTTTAATCACTCTACAATTTTTTGTGAATATTTGTATATACGAAGTACACCTTGTATACTCACTAACGAAATGTTAATGGATAGTAATAAATTTAAAAACTTAGTGTATCATAAAGTCCGTGAAGGTTATAATTTCCAATAGTCTTTAATTAACAATTGACATTAGATCATCAAATATTTCTTTCAACCTACTTCTTTTGTATGACAAAACTGTACCATCTACACTAAACACAGAATCCGATGCTACAATTGACATTGAAGGAATATTTAGATTCGTGTCATCAAAGATAATATTCGATATTGTTTTTCATTTATTCACCGCCATTCCAGAAGACCAAGAATACTTATCTTTTCTTGATTCAAAACATTAAATATATGGTATGAATAATATCTAGCTAAATCTCTAAGGAAATTTTGTTTTGCATAATACAAGTACTAGTACTTGAAGGAAAATTGAAAGATGATGAAATTGTTACAGTAGTCGTACTTAAATCGAATCATACATCTTCATCAAGGATTGAAGAAATTGTAGAAAGTAGGGGTGGTGTATCATTATATTTACTGTATTTGGCAACATATTGTGTAGATAAATTGCACAACTTTATTTTATATCATAGTGTGCAATGGATATCAAATTTTAAATGTGAAAATAAAACCTTTAAATTCTGCAAGTTTAGTATGAGGGAATAAAACGGAGAAGTCCTCCCAATATTTCTAAAATTCAATTTTCATGGTTGCAATAATGTTATAAACACTGAAGAATCTACGTATACTAAAATTTTATAATACTAAAAAAAATGAATTAGATCAATAAGAGAAGTGAGATAATAGACTTTCGCGCAGACATTGATCGCATCATAGAAGACCTTAAAAAAATGTCAATATCTTAACCACTTTGAACTTAAATCATAACCATATGAATAGCTATCTCTATAAGAATTAGTATTAATCGTATTATAATTAACACATTATTGTAGCATGAGATAATAAGTTCTATTAGTTACCTATATACATTGCAAGTATCCTTCAGATTTAGTTTGAATTTGCACATACACTTACAAATGCTTGTTCGTAATGAGGAATGACAAAAATAAAGGTAATAGCATGTCTAATTTTTGTCATATGTGGTGTAATGTACTTGAGATCATCTCGGACAATCAAGTTTAAAATATGACAACTACAATGCATATGTAAAAATTTGCATCGAAATTCAGATGGAGTTGGTTACTCAATTTTTCAATAACATTAGTGTTAATATTAGCATTATCAAAAGTGAAATTACGGATTTTATCTTCGCAACAAAAATTCTTGTAGCATAGCGATTAAAATATTGAAAATACTTTGTGCATTGTGCAAAAATTTAATGACCTTTAATGTAATTATTTTTATATGCATGTCCAAAGCTTATTTATGTAATGGGTTGTGGTACAAATATATCCTTTATGATTTTTCCCGAACCATATATAGAAAATAAATGAAGTGAAACTATTAAATTTTTTTAAAATTGTCAATAATTTGTGATTTTCTAATACCATATAAATTATAGCTACATTACGAAGCATACCTCAAATAGTCGATTTATATCTCAGTTGAAGACATGTTTGCATGAATTTCATCGAGTACACATTGTTGAGGAAACTCGGGATAGATTACGAATATTATCACGCCTTCCTTTTTCTTTTTCTTTTTTTTGAATTAGTACCTTAGTTTGCAATAACTGCTCCAAAAAGTCTCTCTTTGTATAAACCAAATTGAAGTTTTTTTTTTTTTTTTTTTTTTTTTTTACAAGGTGTCCTATTCTAGACTAATCCTTGGGTCTGTGATCCGGCCCCTCTTCACACAGTCCGGTTAATCGCAGGATGTGCCTCCAACTGGCCAGGGTCCGAGCGCTCCCCACCTGGTCTGACAAAGTGCCAAGCAAGCCAATCCAAGTTGCACCTTGCCTTCCAAGAATAATCCTTGCCTTCCAAGTTCCCACTTGCCTTCCAAGAATAAATCCTTGCCTTCCAAATGTTCCCTTGCCTTCCAAGAATAAATTCTTGCCTTCCAAGAGCCCCATGTTTCGAACTCACGACCTCTGCTCTGCCAGGTTTGACAGCGTCCGTCCTTTGCCAGTGAAGAAGTGCCCTGGGGGGCTAAACTGTGTAGGGTAAACTTTTTAAAGTGACTGGCCCCACCGCACTGCGGCCCCATACTCCAGAAACCCCACCTCCGGCCTGGCCCTACGGGTTAGTATACACCGCTTGGCCCTACACGTATGGAGGGATTTTTTGGAGAGGCACAGTACCACCATGCTGGTAAGAGGACTCGAACACGGAACCTCAGCCAGCAAATGCCAATGTCCTTACCACTAGAGCAAATAGACATCGGCAAATTGAAGTTGATTATACTTATTGTTGACAACCTCAATAGGAACATGACAAAATCGTAGACTAGAGTATTGAAACTACGAAGACTTGCTTCATATCCTCATTGGGTTTTATGAATCAAGTGTAATCCATGATGAATATTGTATAAAATTTGGGAATAAAAACAACTAAGGAAAGCTGGAATCGAAAAAATAGTTGGAAACCAAGAAAAAATTGTATAATAATTGCAAAGGTTTAATGTTGACATGTGATGAAATTGATTTATCACTTGTCCATATTAATATATCCTGAAGTCTTCTCAAATTTCAAGAGTTGATGGCACCCAGCATGATGAAGGTTGGCCTCAACACGGTCTGCTTGTTTTGTAGCTACAGACTGCTCAAATAACCTAGTGGCTCTCCTAACCTCGACTTGCAAGTCGATGATAAGTTGTCTCGCGAGGTAATGGTGAGCCAACGAGCTCGTAAGTGAGCTGGTTTGCTCGGCTCATGTGCCAACTTGTACGAGCCAATCATTTGCGAGCTTGTCGATTCGTGAACCAACTCGTGCGAGCTGATAGTTCCATTGCTTGGCTTGTACCGCAGATCGAGTTTTTGGGGAGTGAGCCAAGTCGACGAGCAACTCACTCCACTTAACACCCTTATTTACTAGGACTGGACGAAGCTCTCGAACCGAATTGATCGAATCAAACGGTTCTTCTTAAGTTAAATACCCGAACAGGTGTTTGAATCAAGAACCAACATGTTTGATTTGGGTCTCGGTTCTAGATCAAGAAAAAAGAATCAGAACTCCCTAATTTTTTTAATTTATTTATTTTAAATAAGTCAAATTATTTTATTTTTTTCTAAATAAATCTGTTAACTAGTTAATTTAGCTCAAACCCAAAAATTTGATTTTCCTATTTCTAATTTTCAGTTCAAAGCCAATTTAATCAAATTGATCTAAGTTTTATCCAAATCTGTTACTCTACTGTAGTGCCGTTTTAACCGTTCTGGAGAAATCAAATTGAAACTCGACAACGCCTCTCTTAATTATTGTGAGCTTGCTGTCTTTCTCTTCCTATAATTTTAACAATCAAATCAATGAATAACTCAGTAAAGAGAGATACAAAAGACACATAAAATTGAACTATATTATTTTGTAAAAGCTGATATTGAACATATCATTAGTTGAACTAACGTAGCTTCGTAAATATTAAAAATTTAATTATAATACGAAACTTGGGAACAGAATGGAACCGAACCCGAATGGTTTCATAATTAAATTTGGACCCGATAGTTCCATTTGTTAAATGCCCAAAAATTTGGGGTCCAGTTCAGTTTTTGTGAGAATCGAAACCGGACCATGTTTAGCCCTAACAATATATTTGATATAATTTATTAGACAATACTATGAAGTGCTAATAATGGGAGAGAATATTTTAGATAACACTCGAGATAATTTTTTTGGTGTAAATCTTATCAACTTTTGTATACATCCATCTATATTGTATATTTGTAATAACTAACCCCTTCTGTATATAGTGATGGCAACGGGGCGGGGGCGGGGCATTCCCACCCTGCCCCATTTGGCCAAAACCCCGCCCCACCTTAGACGGGGCGGGGATGGCGCAACTTTTTGCCCCGTTTAAATTTTTTTTACACTTTGAAAGTTTCGAATTATGTTATTATTAGAGAATAAAATACAAATTCCAAATGAGTTTTTAATGGATAAATTGTCTAGAAATAAAATTATTTTTAAATTATTTTTATATTTTTTTCTTCATGGGGCGAGTTCGGGCCACCCCACCCTGCCAACCCGTTTGGGGGGGGGGGGTTTGCCTCATTCAGAGTGGGGTAAATTGCCATCCCTGTCTGTATAGAAGTTGTAGCAAAGAACTTGATCACCAATGGTGTTTTTCGGGCTCAATATAAAATCTAACAACTAAACACCTCAAGAAATCGACCTTATACTAATCCAAATATCTCGAACTTCGATTGCTTTAATGTTACCCACTTAGGACACACAATAAGAGAGTTATTGTAGCCACGAAGTTAGCCACAAGAGTGGAAAAAGAAGATAAAGAAGGCACAATAAAGAGAAGCACAAAGCAGCACCGATTTCAACAAGGAAAGAGGGACTAATAACACACGGTCACACAAAAACAAAGGGGACAGCCATATATAAGTTTACACTAGCATATAGTGATGGGCCAAGCCCAATAAAATGAGTAAGTCAAGTATATCACTAAGTGGGCTGACACTCATAAACCGTCCAAGAAAAGAAGGACCGGACCATGAGCAGCACTAATTAAATTAGGCTATTTCAAATAGCCCAAGTAGGTTTAGGGTCAGATTGTTTCATTTAGGTGTCGACTTTTAGTTTAGTCATTTGGTTGATGTTGACTCAGAAAATTATATCGATTTTAAATAAATACCCGAGAGGTTGTTTGACAATAATTTGCCCAACAAACCCCCACCTTGGTGTCAAATGATCTACAAGAAAATATTATCACTATTAGTGACAATTTCAAAAGAAGAACCTTTAAAATTGAAAATTATTTACCTCCACGGATATTTAGAATATCCTTAAAACTTCTAAATTTCACCAATGACAATACCTTAGTACCCATGTTCGAGAGGTTATATTGTGTATGTAATATTTCAAGTTTTACCACCTCTTGTGATAAATATCTCTAATGAAGTCTAATATCAATGTGTTCGTTGCATTCGTGAAAAATAGGATTTTTCATAGATATCTAGAAGATTGACTATCTGTATATACTACCATAGTCATCAAAACACAAAATTCATGAAGCAAATCCACAAAGCCTCTTTAATTGCATCAGTGGTGGCAATATATTTTGATTCTATCGTGGATAATGCAACTATGTGTTGTAGTTATGATTTGCAACTAATGCAAGAGTTAGACAAAATAAACACGTAGATGGAAGTCGATTTCCTATTATCTCTATTATCCACATAGTTTGTATCTACAATAGCTTTTAGGTTCATTCCTTCTTTACTAACACCAAACTTTAGACCTGCATCACTAGTCCCCTTCAAATACCTTAACAACCACTTTAAGACTTCCCAATTCTCAGGATCCAGATTAGACATGTACTTGCTAAGATTACTAGCAGTAAAAGCTAAATCCGATCTAATGCAAACTATTAAATATATATTAGATCCAATCACATTAGAATATGGAATCCTACTCATGTATTTTACTTCCTTTTCATTACATAGAGCCCAATATTTAGATAACACAAAGTGATTAGTTAAAAGTAATGTAACAGGTTTGTAATCATGCATGCCAAATCTTTTTAACACCTTTGAAACATAAAAAGATTGATGCAAAAATAAAGCAGTAATTGACCAAGCTCTCTCAATTTTCATACCTCAGATTCTTTCTAGCTTTACCTTGATCTTTCATGTCAAATTTATTATTCGACTTTATTTTTATCTTACTTATCTACTAAGGCGATGAACCAACTAAGAGCATATCATTCACATAAAGCAATAAAAATACATATTCATTATTATCATCATCATGTTGAAAATACAGGCAATGATCAAATTTACTTCTTTGAAACCCTATAGTGAGTACAAAAGAGTCATTTTTTTATACCATTATCTAGGTGACTGCTTTAAGTCATATAAAGATCTTTTAAAGAAACATACATGATTAGGTTTTAATTTATCTATAAAACTTCTTAGTTAGTTCATAAAAAATTGCTCACTAAATTTACCATGTGAAAAAGAGTTTTTATATTAAGTTGTTCAAGTTCCCAATAAAAAATGTGCAAACAATTCAAACATGACCATAATAGTAGTTTATTTAACAATTGGTGAAACACTCTCGTTATAATCAATACCCTTATTTTGTATGTATCTTTTAGTCATTAATCTAGCTTCAAACCTTAAGGGTACATATGCATTAGTACCTTCCTTAACCTTAAAAACCCTCTTGCAATCAACAGTAGATTTATTCTTAGGTCTATGTATAACTCCCTAGTTTGATTCTTTTTAAAGGAACTCATTTTCTCTCTCATTGTCTTAAACCACTCTTCATCGCTTCAAAGGTTTTTGACTCTCTATTTTAACTCTCTATCAGCTAGCTCTTCAGAGTTAACATAAGCAAAAGCTAACACAGATTCATATTCAAATCTTCTAGGCTCTCTCGTTTGTCTTCTCTCTCTGTTTTTAGTTAATTATAGTCTTGTTAAGGGATTTTCTTTCTCAGGATGCTCTTTTATTACTACTTCCTCTCTATTCTCTACCTCAGGTTGTTGAACTTAAGTATTTACCTCATTAGGGAGTGGCAGAATCAAATGTGCTAAGTTTTTCTAACTCTACATTCAATTAATCACTCTCTTCATCTTTCTCTTGTTTACTCATAGGTTCAGATTCAATCTTAAAGACATTTCAGTCTCGTTAAACATGATATTTGTACTTACAATGATTTAACCCCCTTTTGACTTCTATCCCATAACCTTTGACACCCTCAGGGTAATTTAGAAAAACACATTTTCTAACTTTAGGTTCAAGTTTTTCCGCATTCTGATGAGAAAATACAGCACAATCAAAAATTTTAAACATAGAATAATTACTAAACTTACCGGACCATTTTCATAAGGAGTATCACCATTCAGTGTTGCAGGCCAAGTTAAACTAATCAAATAACAAATATTCATAATAGATCGCCTTAAAATGACTTTAGGACAACAGAAATTAACATCCTGCATCGCATTTTATCAAGTATAGTTCTATTCATCCTTTCCGTTACCCCGTTTTGATGGGGAGTGTAAGAAACAGTCTTATCCATTGTACTAGTGCAAAATTGTATTGATTCAAATTTTTTTGGATCAAATATTTAGATTTCAATAGGAGGAAGATAAGTATATCAATATTTGACCCGTTGGATGGCTCATTATTAATCATTTATATCATGCTCGAGAAAAAGTTAATTCGGATAAGTGAAACTTAAGTTATTGAAGTTTAAAGAATTTATCACTAACTAGTATTTGATTGTTAAATTGGTTATGAAAGTTAAAAATATATGATATGATATGTATGATATGGTCATCTGGTACCAAAGATATGATAAGTATTGAGCTCTTATCGGTCACTAAAGATATGATGACGATATGATATTTTTAACACGTGATTTAAATATTTTATTTAGGATTGCATCATTATTCATGTTATACTGAGTATTCTCATATACTAAAACTTTTTTCCCTACTCATCATGTAATGCTGCACTCTTATTTCTCGTGATTATCATGTCTGTTTAATTTAATTACATTGATATTATTTTTATTTTGTCTCGACTATCTATGTTGTTGCAGTGAAATGTAATTTGGACGTCCTAAACGATCAACTTGACTAGTAATTCTAAATCGAAGATAAATATAATTTCATTAAATTTTATAAAATATTATGTGATATTTTTACTATCTTTATAATTAGAATTGTAATCAAAACATTTGTGGTAATAACGTATTTTCTCTTTTTAATAGTAAATTGATTTAAAATTAAATTAGTTGGCACCAATTTTAGGGGTGAATTTTCGTCAATGGAGCCAATTAAAAGTTTACATGGTTTGTTGGGCATGGAATAGGTAAAATAATAACGCCAACTAATGAATCATTTTATAATTGTCAAAATAGCACAATCATGGCCCTAAACAATATCGTCCAAAAAGTAAATAAACAAATTTGGACCTAATGTTACTCATTTCTAAAATAAATAAATAAATGAAAGTCAGGATTCATCCCTCCCAAAAAGAAACAGGTTCAACCCAGAGGCGCCATTGCTATAACCGTGTGCTATTTGTTAGAGGTTTATCTACAAGGTACAAAAGTTCTACTAATTCTAATTAACGATTGAATGGCTAATTTTATCTTTCATATTGTAAGGAACTCGTGAATTGTTTTTCAAATCCCGTGAATGGCTGTAAGCAATGTTTTTGAAAATCAGATTAGACCTACCGGTTCAGTCGGAAAAATTGGGAATCGGTCTCAAATCCGGTCCGATACTAATATATTAGCCAGAAATGAAAAACCAGTTAAAAACCTGTTGAACCGGCCATTTTAACTAGAAACAGGTCATTATTTTTACCAATTTTTTTTTCAAAAAATAAAATAAAATAACTTTGATAAATGGACTGAAGCATTGGCAAGCCCAATTTTACATACCTTTCAATCCAAGTGTTGTTTTTAAAAGAGAAGAGTTAGATAAGTTGTGTAATCTTTAGCAATTTATATATTTAATAATTGTTCACTTCCTTATTTCTATTAAACAAATTTTGGCCCCCAAAGTACAAATAATATCAATTTGAACAAAACATTTTATTTTAAACAAAATAATTGTTAGTTTTTGATGTTTTAAAATAAATTATAGGATAATAAATCTAACTGACAAATATTGTTTTATATTTACTTTGAATAAGTAATACTAAAATTTAAAAAAATGGTTATTGTTATAATATTTTATAGTTTGTTGGAGTATTTATTTATTTAATTTTGATATTCGATTTGACCCCGGGTCGACCTCGGTTCAACTGCTTGACCCTCGACCCTTTTTCCTTTTTTGGGTCAATGTTCGGTTCAATTTTTAAAACATTGGCTATAAGTATATAATTATGTATGTATAAGTTTGTATGGATTTTCTTAAAATTTAATGTGATTATCAAATTCCTTGGGATTAATTCTTGACCATTCCTCTCTATGGCCCAATTGTGATAATTAATGTTGACGTCAAAATTTGTAAGACTGATCTTGAACCAACTTTAAAAATAAAAAGGGAGAGTTATTACTAAATGAGCCATAAATCAGTTGAGAAAATATCATCATGTAATGGTTTTTCTTCCCTTTCTCTTGGGGTAACAATTTCTCTATTATTTATACATGTTTTCAATCGAAATTACATCAAATCAGCTACAGTTCTGAGCTCAGAACTTGGGTCGTCGAATTCTCCTATGATTGGTCGACGAGGCCAATGGCCATGTGTCAATGTTTTCCTCAGATAATGATGACCCTTAGGCAACTTGAAGATTTCGAGCTAAGAATTGGTGGCCGTGGGCAGCGATGACATCACTCCTGACGAATGGGTTGATTAGAGAGGTTGATGTGACAAGGGGTAATCATGATGTCTCCTGAGTTTACGGTGACAAATCCAATCTGGGGATCTTAGCTGAACTCGCATTTGCTTGAGGTGGGGCCTGTGATCGTTTCTTATGAGGTTGGAGTTCAGTGGTCAACAGTTACCCCTCAGGTCAATTCTACTGTAAGGGGGGACTGACCTTTTAACTCGATGTTTTCCAAGGAAGTGTAATTATTACAGTGCCAAGTGTCGAGTTTGTGATGGCGATGAGCTGTACGTCACTCATGGTGGCTTCTTTGGAAAGTTTCAAGGTGATCATATCTGGTCCATCAATTTTCCCTCCATCTTTTGGACGGACGACTCGGATTAAGCCTTTTAATCTTCCATCCTTTTAAATTCTTTTTGTACCCCTATTTCACCCTACTTTATGCGACTTTTTCTCTCCAAGGTAGCAAGAAAAATCTTTTAGTCCGTCCATCTTTATTCTTCAGTTCCCAAGTATTCTTCTGTATCTTTTCTTCGTCCTTTTGATACACATTTTCATCTCGATTTGTATATGAGTTCGGACGAATCTAGGGTTCATTTCTGTAGAAACCAGCAGGAATAATCAGTCCCTTCGAATTCCAGCTCGTCCTCTAGTTGTAGGGAGATCTTTACCCCTATTCACTTTTAGGTAGTTAACTTAGTTACTGTCGCTCGACCTAGGGAGATAGGGCGGATTATGGAGGATTTGGGGGGTGAGGAGGTAGAATCTCATAAGGGCAGTGAGGGGAATGCCCAGGAAGAGTGAAAGGCCAGTTTCTATAGGTCTATCATAATAGGAGATATGCTGGTGAGCTGGAAAGGCAAGTATGGCATTCCTAGCTCGGTCATAATGATAATCCTCGAACCTTCTGACTGGGCTGATACGCCTCCCATAGGATGCGTGGCCTTAAACTCTACCATTTTACAGACTGGCTTTAGGCTCCCCATTCCGAGGGTCTTTCATAGATTTCTTTCCTACTGGGGTATATCTCCGACACAGCTGTGGCCCAATGGGTGGCAGACTTTGATTGCCACCCTGATTTTATAGAGCTAGTTAGAAAATCCTGAGTTCGGTGTCGAACAGTTAAATTCTTTGTTCACCTTTAAAGAAGACGATAGGAATTTTGTCTGGTGGTACACCATTGTTAGACCTAAGACTAGTGGTTCCCTAGTACTAGACACTCCTTCTTCGATTAAGAAATGGAAAGAGGAATTTTTCTATGTGTCGGGGACTGGGAGTTCCATCCTGCCGAGGTGGATAGGGAAGATGTTGTTCCCAAACTCTACTATTCTTTGTGTAAGCAACACTCCCTTGATACTTAAGTTAGAGTTAACGTTGAGGAATTCATTGATCATTTTTTTTTGTTTTGCAGATTACAAGAAGGCGACCTTGACCAAAGATATTTAGAGACGAGCTAAGGCTATAAGGGCCCTTCCAAAAAGACAAAGGTCTTGTAGATACGTGATCTCTGATTCAAACTTATTCAGGGCAGGTTTGATTCAGACCCTCTACTCAAGTCAAACTTTAGCACAGCCTTCCGCATCTGTCCAAGCTAGCCCAAGTAAGAATTGAAATGCTTTATTCCCTTACTGAAGTTATATGAAAATATTGAATATTTTATACATGTATTTTCAGTTCGTCGCTAGGAAATGTTGGGGTATAAAGCGGCTGCGGTGGCTAAGGGGAAGTGGACCGAGGTTCCAGATCGGCTAGAGAACCAATCTGAGGAGACCGAAGAGGAGGTCCCTCCTTTGAAGAGAAACCATACTTCTACACCGGCTGTGACCTCTGTTCCTGAGCCAATCTCTAAGGATCCACCTAGTTCGACTCTAGTATTTTCTCCCCTACCATCACCAACTCTGGTGATGCCTATTTCTGTTCTTCTGCTGCCACAAGTAGCTCCAATCGACCTCAGAAGAGATGCCCAGATTTGCAGAGGCTGAGCGTGGATGGCTTGGTGGGCCATCGGCCTGAGATATTACTAGATTTTCTTCAAGCTCCATCTCCATCTAGGGAAACAACGGCTGCCCTTGTCCCTCCCCTGCGTGATTCTGCCAATCTCCTGACCAGGAGTTGGAATGATAGGGAGCAAAGTTTTTTGAGCGAGATGCCGCTTGGGGAGGCCATTGTCACAGCTCAACTCCACAACCACCAATCTGTCTTGTACATGATGGCAGTAGCTGATAAGGTACATTATCCGATCTAGTACACTTGGATTTTATAGTGTATTGTGTCTAATAGGTTTATTTAACTTTGAATCATCTGAAAGCTGAACTTAACAAGTTGCTAGAGGCTAAGGATCAGGCGTTAAGCCTTTACCAGGACATGGAGAGGGAGAAGGCTAACTTTGCTGTGATGAAGAAGGATTATGAAGATAAGTTGAATGAAATGGGTGTTGAGCTGAACTTCAGGCCAGATTCTGAGGCGAAGCTGCAAGAGGAGATTAGGAATCTGAGAGCTTTGGGGGAGAAGGCCACCTGTAGGGTTGAGGTAGAGCGGAAGAAATTTGAGGAGGAACGAATTCGGGTGGAGAAAGCAGTGAGGAAGGTTCGGGAGGCGAACGATAGAGCGAGGGTGGCGACCAAAAAAGCTGAAGTAGCTGAGGCAAAGGCTATAAGGGCGGTTGAGCTCTGAAGGTCATCTCCTGAATTTGACGTTTTAGCCCAGGATGCCTATGTTGTGGCCTTGGAAGAAATCTTCAAGTACATTCGTAGGGAGAGACCTAGGTTCGATGTGGTGTTCTTTGAGGAAGCGGTCGAGGAACAGAAGAAGAAACTTCTACGACTGACTGAGAAAGCTGGAATTCGGGTTTCTCCAACTGACGAAGATGTTGCTGCTGTTCCTGAGGACGTTCTCTCCTCTGGACAGGTCCCCTCTCTCCCTAGCTCGTCTTAGGTCTAATGATCTTTATATACTTCTTGTCTATGGCGTTTTGCAGTGACTATTTGCGTTATGATATTCGAACACATCGTTGTTTTGTCAGTACTTTACCTTAAGCATTACTTGTTTTGTTAAGTTTGATGACTTCTGCATGTCTTGATTATTGTTTGATCGACTTGCCTGCCTTTATATGATTTTTGAATAAAATTCCATAATGAGCTTATCACGACATAAGAAGGAATTCCCACTAAGGATCGTAGTACTTGAAAGCTTAGTTTAGCATGCACATGGAGCGAGGCTTTTGAGAATTCCTGAAGAGGAATTTCCACTAAGAGTCGGAGCACTTACGACCTTAGGTCGGCCTGTATATGGAGCAGGGCTTTCGAGAATTCCTGAAGAGAACTTTCCACTAAGATTCGTAGCACTTACGACCTAAGGTCGGCCTGCACATGGAGCAGGGCTTTTAAAAATTCCTGAAGAGGAATTTCCACTAAGAGTCATAGCACTTATGACCTTACGTCGGCCTGCACATAGAGCAGGGCTTTTGAGAATTCTTGAAGATGAATTTCCACTAAGAGTCGTAGAACAATACTTTCAAAATAAGGAGTCCCTTTTATTTATGCAATTATTACAAACAATGTCCACATATCATGGATCTTCCTTGTTTTACTGATAGTATTGCCTAAGGTGTTTTGTGTTCCAAGGGTGGGGTGAAGGTCTACCCCCAAGTCTTCTAGTTCATACACTCCTCTTGGTAGGATCTTTGTTATCAGATAGGGACCTTTCCAATTCGATCTAAGGCATCCGCTGTCGATCTCCCTTGTGGCGAGGAGTACCTTTCGTAGGACTACAATCATTCTGTTGTTTGTAAACGACGTTTTTGAGTTCAGCGTTGTTTCTTTTCTCTTCATCAAGGTCGAGTTCTACGTGAATAGCCATATGATTATTTTTTTCGTCATAAGCAGTTATGCAAAATGAGGGAATGTCAACCTCTAGTGGGATTACAGTCTCGACACCGAAAGCCAGTGAGAACAGGGTCTCTCCCGTGCTGGTCCTCGTAGTAGTGCGATATGACCAAAGCACACTAGGGAGTTCTTCGGCTCATCCCCCTTTAAACACATCAAGCTTTGCTTTCAATGTGTGTTTGATGATTTTGTTAACGGCCTCAACTTGGCCATTTGCCTGGGGGTGGTTTGGTGTTAAGAAATATTTTTTGATGCCAAATTCTTCACAAAAGTCTAAAAGAGGGGCGTTGTCGAACTGTTTTTCATTGTCCGTGATGATGGAGTGAGGTATGCTGAACCTACATGTAGGAAAACAAACTAGTCAATTAGAGAAGTAATTACTTTCCTATAATTATGGTCTGAATATTAGGAGTTAGTTTCCTAATTTTTCTAGCTGATATTTTGTATACCATAGATAGATAGGGTGATTTCTATTTTCTAGGAGCTGATTAAGGATCTGATTTTCAGATCTTTGTGTACATATATTTATTCATTCTGATCAATAATATATATGAAAATATTCCCAAATCCTTACTGCTTCATGGTATCAGAGCTAAGGCTCTAAAATCCTAATTTTTTTGTCTAACGGCGGTCGAGCCTCTTCCTCTCTACCCTGTTCCCGGGTTACAAAATAGAGCATCAAAAACCTAATTCTCAACCTTTCAGTCATCATCTCGAATCTATCTTCATCTCTCTCACAAATATCATTCCTATGGCAGAATCCGAGCACACCTCGAGGGACTCATCCGCATCTAATCCTTCTCCTGGTGTTCCTATCACTCCTCAATTAATTCAGACTACAACTGAAACTAGCCCCATCTCTATCACTTGTCATAAACTCAATGGCCATAATTATCTCCAATGGTCCCAGTCAATGATGATGTTCATAAGTGGACGAGGCCGAGATGATTACCTCACTGACACAGCCACCCAACCTAATTCAAGTGATCCGAAATTCAGATCTTGGAGGGCAGAAAACAATCTTGTTATGTATTGGTTGATCAGTTCAATGACAACCGAGATAGGAGAAAATTTTTTGCTATACACTACAGCCAAAGAGATATGGGACGCTGCACGTGATACTTTTTCTAGCAATGAAAACACAGCCGAACTTTTCCATGTGGAAAGCATTCTTCAGGACCTGCGACAGGGAGAACACTCTGTCACCACCTATTTCACTACTCTGACCCGTCATTGGCAGCAGCTAGATCTTTTTGAATCACACGAATGGAAGTGTCCTGATGACCGTACCTATTTCAGAACCATTGTTGAAACCAAGCGCATCTTCAAATTTTTAATGGGTTTTGATAAGTCTCTCGATGAAGTTCGAGGTACAATCCTAGGGACCAAACCACTACCGAGTCTACGAGAAGTTTTTTTCGAAGTGCGCCGAGAGGAGAGCCGCAAGCGAGTGATGTTGGGACAACCTAGCCTTTCCTCTTCCCTAGATGTTTCAGCCTTTGCGGCAGCCAAGGATCATTCACCAAATTCTGTTGCACTTGCGTCTCGTGAGATGTCACAAAATTTCAATGAAATTCGTTCAAGAAGAGGACGCCCTAGTGTGATTATTGCAAGAAGCCAGGCCACCTCAAAGAAACATGCTGGATATTGCACGAAAAGCCCTCTGATTGGAAGCCAAGCCAAGACCGTGAGTCTAGAGAAAATGCAACAATTACCGAGATGTCCCAATCCAACAATCCCGTGTCTTTCACAAAAGACCAGTTAGCATTACTTCAGCAGCTTATTAGTAAGGCTAATGTCTCAACTAATCCAACATCTACCAATGTTGGGAACGGTTCAACGCATGGCTCGGGCAACCTCGCACTTCATGTAGCACATTTTTCCTCTTCATGGATAGTAGACTCTGGTGCGTCGAATCATATAACAGGAAACAGTTCTCTTTTCACAACCTATTTCCCTTACATTGGTCATCAAACAGTACGTATAGCCAATGGTACACGTACTAAAGTGGAAGGGACATGAATAATCCATCTCTCAGACACTCTTACCTTATACTCTGTTTTATTTGTACCTGATCTTGACTGTAATCTCATCTCTGTGAGCAAACTAAATAGCGATCTTCACTGTGAAACTAAATTCTTTGCCAAATAATGTGTGTTTCAGGACTTGACCTCGGGGATGATGATTGGCAATGCTGAGCTTCGTGCGAGTCTCTAGCTCCGTGATGTGAACACTTCATCAGTTCCTGTTTCCTTAGCAAATAAAAATTGAGTCAATCCTCAATGTTGGTCAATTCATAGTCTCAAGTCAGTCAGTCAGTCAAACAAGGATAGTACAATTATGATGTGGCACTCTCGTCTTGGTCATCCTAATTTTTTGTACATGAAACGATTGTCATCTTTATTCATTAATAAAAATCCCAATTTATTCCATTGTGAAGTGTGTCAATTTGCAAAACATACCCAAAGCACTTATTCTCCACGACCCTATAAACTAAGTCATCCTCTTTCCCTCATTCATGTTGACATTTGGGGACCAACTAGAATTCCTAATATTACTGGTGCTCGATGGTTTTTATTGTTGGTTGATGACCATACCCGATTATGTTGGACATTTCTTATGAAAGAAAAATCTGAGACCAACCATATTTTCCAGCATTTCCATGCTATGGTCCAAAACTAGTTTAAAACCAATATTCACATCCTCAAAACTGGCAATGCTAGAGACTTCTTTAATTCTATTCTCGGTCCATATCTCAAGTCCAATGGTATTATACAACAAAGCTCATGTGTTGACAAACCACAACAAAATGGTGTAGCCGAACGCAAGAACCATCATATACTCGAAGTTGCTCGATCTTTGCTTTTTCAATCCAACGTTCTTAAGAAATTTTGGGGTGACGTAGTCCTCACAGCCACTTACCTCTTAAATAGAATGCCCTTACGAGTCCTCACATTCAAATCACCACTACAACTTTTCCATAGCCTTTATCCAACCTCATGACTAGTGTCTCAAATCCCTCTCAAAATCTTTGGCTGCGCTGCATTTATTCATATTCACCATCACAACCGTAGCAACCTCGATGCACATGCTCTTAAATATATTTTCATTGGATACTCAGCCAATCAAAAAGGCTACAAATGCTACTCTCCCATCACACGCAAATTCTATAACACCATGGATGTTACGTTTTTTGAAGATAAACCATTCTTTCCCAATTTTGCAATCCAGGGGGAGTATGACACTCATGAATTACAAAATTGGGATTGGTCAGCCCTCCTTGAGTCAAATCCAAGTCCATCTCATCCACAAGAATCATCACACTCACCTAACTCATCATCTAAAATAAGTCCACCGCATTCACCCGAAACAAGTTCATCTTCTGTGATCTATCCTAAACATCTCAATCTCCTTGATGAAGCAATAAAAGTTTACACAAGAAGAAACATACCTCAACAACTCGAACGGAGCCAACAAAGTCAAGAGACTTTCCCAAGTTCAATTGATCCTGAAAGGTCACAAAATGAGGCAAGTTTCAGTCCACGGTCAGGTTTTGAAAAGGTGGTAGAGAGTGATCCAAAATTAGATCTACCTATTGCTCAAAGAAAAGGCGTTCGATCATGTACTCAACACTCACTTCGTAGCTACATCTCCTATTCAAACCTATCACAAAAATTCCTATCTTTTGTGACTTCTTTGGATAAAACCATGATTCCTGGTTCAGTTTGTGAAGCCCTAATGGTCCCTGAATGGCGAACAACAACCTTAGATGAGTACAATGCACTTGAGAAAAATGGCACATGGGTCTTAGCATCATTACCACCTGGTGAGAAATTGTGGGATGTAAATGGATATTTTTAGTAAAGCAGAAGGCTGATGGGAACATTGATAGATATAAGGCTCAGTTAGTAGCTAGAGGGTTCACTCAATCTTATAGAATTGATTATCAGGAGACCTTTGCTCCTGTAGCCAAACTTAATACAGTACATGTCCTATTATCCATTGCTGTCAATCAAGATTGGCCTCTATTTCAGCTTGATGTGAAAAATGCCTTCCTAAATGGCGACCAAGTTGAGGAAGTCTATATGGATATACCAGCCAGTTTTGAAATTGAGCAAACAAAGGAAAAGGTGTGCAAACTGCAAAAGGCGTTGTATGGGCTCAAACAATCACCCAGAGCATGGTTTGACAGGTTCACTGAGGTGTTCAAACAAGATGGTTACTCACAGTCTCAAGTAGATCACACATTGTTCATCAAACACTTCACAGATGGGAGAATCACAGTGTTGATTGTCTATGTTGATGATATAGTTCTAACTGGGAATCACGAAGGAGAGACGAGAAGACTTAAGATTCTACTATCCAAGGAATTTGAAATCAAAGACCTTGGACATCTAAGATATTTTCTGGGAATGGAGGTGGCCAGATCAAGTAGAGGAATTTCAGTCTCACAACGCAAGTATGTTTTGGATCTTCTGTACGAAACCGGTATGAGTGGTTGCAAGCCGGTTGAGACTCCTATGGACCCTAATACCAAATTGATGCCTCGGACTGAAGAGTTAGCAACGGATAAGGGACAGTATCAACGCTTGGTGGGGAAGCTGATATATTTAACACACACACGCCCGGATATAAGCTTTGCAGTCAGTATTGTTAGCCAGTTCCTGAGTAATCCGTCAGTGGATCACATGGAGGCAGTGAGTCGGATTCTTAGGTATCTTAAAAAGGATCCTGGAAAGGGGTTAATGTTCAGGAAAACACTTAATCAATCCCTTGAAATTTACACAGATGCAGACTGGGCCGGGTCCCTTATTGACCGAAAGTCTACATTTGGGTACTGTTCATTTGTTTGGGAAAACTTGGTGACTTGGAGAAGTAAAAAATAGCAGGTGGTAGCCCGCAGCAGTGCCGAGGCCGAGTTTCGAGCATTAGCTCAGGGTATATGTGAAGGAATTTGGCTAAATCGACTGAAAGGTGAACTCAAGATTGGAACTTCAAATCCTATTAAGATGATGTGTGACAACCAATCAGCAATTGCAATTGCCAAAAACCCGGTTCATCACGACAGAACGAAGCATGTTGAGATCGATAAGCACTTCATCAGTGAGAAAATAGAAGGAAACTTGATTTCTCTCAACTATGTGCCCTCTCGGCAGCAAGCAACAGATATTTTAACTAAGGCCTTGTTTCGACCCAACTTCATTGAATGAAGTTCTATGCTTGGTTTAATAAACATATACCGCCTAGTTTGAGGGGGAGTGTAGGAAAACAAACTAGTCAATTAGAGAAGTAATTACTTTCCTATAATTATGGTTTGAATATTAGGAGTTAGTTTCCTAATTTTTCTAGCTGATATTTTGTATACCATAGATAGATAGGGTAATTTCTATTTTCTAGGAGCTGATTAAGGATCTGATTTTCAGATCTTTGTGTATATATATTTATTCATTCTGATCAATAATATTTATGAAAATATTCCCAAATCCTTACTGCTTCACTACAGATGATTGATCTCCACAGAAAGTCAATTGTCTTTTGCTCGGTAATCTTGGCAAGTGGCTCTACCTCGTCCCATTTGGTGAGGTAATCTACTACGACGATCACGAATTTCACGCTCCCCTTTCCAATGTGCATAGGTCCAATTAGGTTGACCCCCCACTTTGTAAAGGGTCAAGGTGCTGTCATGGGGTTCAGTTCGCACGACGATGTTTTTATGATGGGGGCAAGGCATTGGCATTTGTCGCATTTTTTGACAAATTCGAGGGTTTCACGTCTTACAGCGGGCCAGAAGTATCCTTGACGTAGAATCTTGTGGGCCAAGAATTGTCCACCGGAATGATTTCCACATATTCCCCTGTGAACGTCTCGCAGGGCGTGTTGTGCTTCCTCTTCGTTTAAACACCTCAGTAAGGGTCTAGAATATCCCCCCTTGTAGAGGACATTATCAATGAGTATGTATGTGGCCGACCTGATTCGGAGTTTTCTGGCATCTATCAAGTTTTCAAGGCATTTCCCGATCTTCAGGTGTGCGATGATCTCGTCTTGCCAGGTTGGTTTGGGATCTATCATCATGAGGGCTACTTCGGCCAATTCAGTGGCCAATAGTGATATTCTTCCCACGAGAATGCTGTCAAATTCTTTAATTCTCTCACTGGGGCCTAGGTGAGCTAGAGAGTCAGCGTGGCCATTCTGAGATCAGGGAATTTGCTTGACTTGGACAACGTTGTAGCTTTCGAGCTCTTTCCTTATGACTCGTAGGTAATTTTCCATTCTTTCTTCTTTCGCTTGATATACGCCATTAATCTGATTTACGACTAGTTAGGAATCGCTGTGTATGATAAGGTTGAAAATTCCCAACCCTAATACCATCCTTATTCTAGCAATGAAGGCTTCGTACTCGGCCTCATTTTTTGAAGTTTTGAAGTTAAATGGCAGGGCTTCACAGAATATACGTTGTTCTGGGTTGATTAACACAACGCTAGCCCTAGATCGCTCTCCGGTAGATGAACCATCAACATAAAGCTCCCAAGGAGTCTCTTTTGGTGGCTCATTGGTAGGTACGTTGCAGAACTCGGAGACGAAGTCGACGAGCGCCTGGCCTTTGATGGAAGAATAGGGCATGTACCTTATGTCAAACTGTTCGAGCTTTACTGCCCATTTTACCATCCAACCTGAGGTGTCGGGTCTTTGCAATGTTTGTCTTAGTGGAGAGTTGGTGAGGACTTCGATTGGGTGTTCCAAAAAATATGGCCTCAGTTTCCGAGCTGCCATCAGCAAGGCGAACACCAATTTTCTACAGGTGAGTATTGTAGCTCGGCTTCGTGGAGCGCCTTGCTCACGTAATAGACTAGGTGTTGGAGTCATTCTCTTCTCGGGTTAGGACGGCACTGATGGCATGTTCTGAAACAGATAAGTATATCTTCAGGGCATCGCCTACCTTAGGCTTTGAAAGTAGTGGGGGTTGAGCTAGCTGTTTCTTTAACTTGTTAAAGGCGTCTTGGCAGTCTTTGGTCCATTCTAACTTTTTTCCTCCTCGTAGTGTGTCGAAGAAGGGTTTGTATCGGTCCATAGATTTAAAGACGAACCGATTGAGGGCAGCAATCCTCCCTGTCAATCTTTGCACCCCTCAGGGTTTGGTTGGGGCCTCCATTTCGATAATAGCTCGTATTTTTTTGGGGTTTGCTTCGATTCCTTGATTGTTTACAATGTATCCTAGGAATTTTTCAAAGCTGACCCCAAAGGCACATTTTCTAGGGTTCAGTTTCATTCTATTCTTTCTCAAAATATCGAACATCTCGGCCAGGTGTCTACAATGATCTTTGGCTTTGGTGCTTTCTACCAACATATCATCAACGTATACTTGTATTGTTTTTTCGATCTGTTAGGAGAACATTAAATTCACAAGTCGTTGATAGGTGGCCCTAGCATTTTTGAAACCAAATGACATTACCCTGTAGCAATAGAGACCTCGATTAGTGACAAACGAGGTATGTTCCCCATCTGGTCCGTACATCAGTATCTGATTGTATCAGGAGTACACATCCATAAAGCTGAGTAATTCGTGCCCCGTAGTGGCATCCACCATTTGATCTATTCTTGGTAGGGGGAAGCTATTTTTAGGGCATGCTTTGTTGAGGTCGGTAAAATCTATGCATACCCTCCAATCTCCGTTGTGTTTTTTCACAAGAATTGGATTTGCGACCCACTTGGGATACTTTGCTGCTTGAAAGAAATCATTGTGCAATAGTTTCTACACCTTCTTGTTGAGCGCCTCATATCTTTTGGGATTTAGAGATCGTCATTTTTGTTGCTTTGACCGAACTGGGGGATCCACTTTGAATTTGTGACATGCAATGTTGGGGTCTATCCCTCCATGTCTCCATGGTCTAGGTGAAGACATCGAGGTTCTGTCTAAGAAAGTTTACAATTTCACTTCGGATAAAGGGCTGTAGCTCACGCCCCACTTTGAGTTTTCTCGAAAGGTCATCGGTACAAACTTGAACTTCCTCCATATCTTCTACGTGTTCTTTTCCTTTGATTTTGAGCTGCGGGTCTAGTGAATTGAGCTCACGATCCCCTACGTAAGCCATATAACTCTTGGGAGGGTACGTTGATCGTGGGTGTAGGCTTTCAGTTTATATTTCTTGGCGACTTCCTTATTTCCTTTGACTTCCTCCACACCATGGGGTGTAGGGAATTTAATTGAATAGTGGTCTAGGGACTCTGCTGCTCTCAGACTGAATATCATGGGTTGTCCCATGACAGTGTCACAAGGCGACGGGGTGTTGAACACCACGAATTCGGAGTTTGTCTTAACATAGTAGGGGTGCCGATCCAGACTCGACTTTGAGTTTGATTGATCCTTTGGCCGTGGTCAAGGCTCCACTTAATCCAAGGACCATGTTTGAGTATGGCCTCAGGAAGTTGGCGGGTATACCCATCGATTTGAGAGTGTTGCTGAAGAGAATGTTAAGAGCGCTTCTTATGTCCACCAAGACTTTTGGGATGGTTACTTCTGCTACAGGTAATGAGATTACCAAAACTCTGGGGTAGGGATGTGGGTCTGCCTCTTTTTCGTCAAAGGATAATTGGTCATCCGTGGTTTTTTGGAGATGCTTCTCTGTTATGTCGATCTCGGAGAGATCCGCAATGATAGGTCTCTTCAGTCTGGCTTCCCCGGCTTATGTGTGTACCCCGTCCCTTAACATATTGACCTATGGTTTAGGCAGGTTGATATTACACGCCCTAGCCACAGCCTGGTCCCCTCAGATTATTCTGGTCCTATAGAGGGTGGAGAACTTCATATAGTAATGATAGATCGATATGGCCACTTTCAGCTCGTGCAATATGGGTCGTCCCAATAGCGCATTATAGTTGGATGGCTGGTCGGCTACCACGAAATCTGTCAAAATCCTTCTTTGGCGAGGAGTTTCGCCCAGTTCTACAATAAGGACTATTTGACCTCGGGCTTCGATAGGATCTCCAGAGAATCCTTGCAGTTTTCTTGAGTATGGTTGAAGACAGCGTTCCGATATTTCTAATTGGCTTAGAGTTCGTGAGTACAGTATATTGATCGAACTTCCATTATCTACCAATGTTCAGTGGACGTTTACCCTGGCAACTGGCATGGTGATCACTAGAGCGTCGCTTTGATCTTGGAGGATTTCTTGGGAATCTTCCTCCTGAACCAAAATCATTCAGGGTCTATACCAATCTATGGGGTCTGCTCCCCATAGTTTGACATGATTCGTGCATTTCGGGCTTGTCTTCATCTTATGTACTGGTTTCCTCCGACCATCATTTTGATTTCGACGTGTGGGGGTGGATTACGATTAGGAACTGCCTGCTGAGCTGGTCGGTCTGCTTTTTTTGGCTTAGCAACGAATTCTTGGAATCGACCTCTGTGAATTAAGGATTCAATTTCCTCCTTCAATTCTCGACAACTGTCAGTCTCATGACCCTCCATCTTGTGATATCGACAGTATCATCCTTGTTGGTGTCCTACCTGCCTGTTCGTCGGGACTATCGATCTACGGTATGCCTCTTTCTTCCTAGTTTGCATGAATACCTCTTCCAAGGAAGCTTTGAGTGGGTGGTACTCTCGAAACCTATATGGATGGGCCTTAGGATGATCTCTTTCTCTTCTGTCCTTTTTCCTTTTGAACTGAAGGCTGTTATTAAAAATCTTCTCTTTCCCTGTATTGCTAAGATTGGGATTACATCTGGTTTTCTCTTTGTCGGAGGTTGCTTCTTCTGCACTTATGTATTTCTCAACTCGGTTCAAGAACTCATGATAAGTTCTTGGGCCCTCCTCGTGTATCGACCACAGAATCTCGTTCTGGGTCTCAGTCCAGCCGTACGGCCATAAGTGCGGCGTCATAGATATCTTTTCCACTTCCATGGATTGTTTATTGAATCTGCTCAGATAACTTTTGAGGGATTCACTTTTTTCCTACTTGATACTTACTAGCCGCTCCTTGGGAGTGGTTTTGGCTTTGGAGCCCATGAAGTGGGCCAAGAATGCTGTGGCCAGATCGTTCCAACTCTTTATCGACCTCTTATGCAGTCTCTTGAACCATCTCTGTGCTTTATCTCCTAGGGTCAGGGGAAAAGCTCGGTACATGATGACATCACTGGCCCGTGCAGTTCTATCCACGAGGTGTACTTGTCAAGGTGGCTGAGGGGATCTCCATCTCTTTCGTATGTGATCATCTGGGGTATCTTCAATTTTTCAAGTAATGGTTTCATAAGGACATCCTCTGTAAATGGGGAATGTCGCTTTATGAGGTTGTCTTCAGTGTCACCTCTATTTTTTGCCTCTAGGTCAGTGATGTATCTTTTTAGTGCACTTAGTTCGGGTTTTGCTTGTTCCATAGGACGTTTAAGGTCTGATTCAGCTTGTCCTTACATAGGGGTTAGCGAGGGCTAGGTTCCCAACCTGTCGAACACATTGCCAGTCCTTTTTGCTGCGAGATCCTTACTCCTTACTTCGTCAGTTCGGCTTCTAGAGGATTCTCCTTTTGAAAGTGGAGAGTCCTCCTGGTGGGGAGACGTCTTGCCCTTGTTCTTGCAGGGGATTCCAGCTTGGTATTTGGTGGGGACGAGTGGGCTTAACTCCGTTCCAATCATCCTACCGCATTTGTTAAGTTTTCCAGGACTTCCCTCATGGCGGTCATTTGTTGGTCTTGTCGTCTTGGAGAACTTGGCGGAGTATTAGTTTCATGAGGGTGGGTATGAGATGGATTTTCGGAACTGGAACTACGGCTCATGGTTCTTCGATTTTGTAGGAGAAATGGGGATATTTTTCACAATTGGGCCCTCCTTCTAGCGCTAAACTGTTGATGTCAAAATTTGTAAGACTGATCTTAAGCAAACTTTAAGAATAATAAGGGGGAGTTATTACTAAATGAGCCATAAATCAGTTGAGAAAATATCATCATGTAATGGTTTTTCTTCTCCCTCCATTGGGTAACAATTTCTTTATTATTTATACATATTTTCAATCGAAATTACATCAAATCAGTTAAATCAGCTACAGTTTCGAGCTCTGAACTCGGATCGCCAAATTCTCCTATGATTGGTCGACAAGGTCGGTGGCCATGTGTCAATGTTTTTCTCAGATAATGATGACCTTTAGGCAACTTGAAGATTCTGAGGTAGGGATTGGTGGCCATGGGCGACTGTGACATCACTCCTGACGAATGGGTTGATTAGAGAGGTTGATGTGACAAAGGGTAATCATGATGTCTCCTAAGTTTATGGCGGCAAATCCGATCTGGGGGTCTTAGCCGAACTCGCATTTGCTTGAGGTGGGGCTTACGATCATTTCTCATGAGGTCGGAGTTCGATGGTCAACAATTAACATTCTTTATTTCACGTTTATTAATTGGTTTCCATTCTTCCTTACGGTGGCTTTACTATTTTTACTAATTTAATATGGCCTTTAATCTGAATTTTGAAGTTAACAGTCCAGCATATACTTCTAAATCACAATATTCTTAACTAATATCTTGCATGGATTTATTATGTTCTTTTAAGTAATTCATTGTGTACGAATTTTTGAATGATGCATAGGATAATTGAAATATTGTTTTCCTCCTTGCCAAATTTCTCTTTCACAGTTAATGATTCTCATTTTCTTGCTGTCTTTATCCTTAAAATGTTAGTGTATCCTTTATCCTGAACTTAATATCCATAAATTAATAAAGTAGATAAAATGTAACCAAACAGTACCTTATGAGCTAAGAATGTTTTTAACTTAAAATCTAACTTTTACTCTTTTCTACACTTCTAATTTACAGTTTGAGCATATAATTGAGATCTAACTTAATAGACAAATGTTATAGGTCATGTTTAAAGAGTGAACTCTATTGAAGTTTCCAAGTAAATGGTTATGAACTAGGATTTTTGGGCATGTTGACATCATGAACGACTAAGGACTTTGCCACTAACCTTTTTAAAAGTAAATTGTCAAGGACTTCAAGTAAGTAAACTTTCCATTGTCTTCATGGCATATGATATTATTAAATGTATGAATGTGTTACATAAATTTACTATTATGTGAATATGATGTTTAATTATTACATTTTCTATATAAATGTTTTATGCATACTCATGCACGTCAATGTATCAACAAGCATACATGAAATTTCAGCGAATAAAATGTTTCCAACTGTCATGACTCAATGAATGTTTAAAGATATGTATCCCGAATGTTTTTGATACGAGATGTATGTCTATGACATGAATGTGTGAGTGAGAAATGGGGCATAGGGGACCAGCGTACCTAACCAATGATGAATGATAAATGTTTAATGTTAATGTTAATGTTAACCGTTTTGTGGTACTACCGGTAGAATTCGATTGGATTCCAAATAACATGGCTCATTGTGTTCTGATTGGCTATAGGCGATACATCAAGTAAGCTCATGACGTTAATATTTTTAAAGAAATGAAAGAATGAGAATACATATTGAGAAATGCATATGCATTCATCAGCATGCATCATGTGCATGGGGTTTGCTTGCTGAGCGTTAGTTCATCCCAAGTTATCCCTCCCCATTTTCAAATGATGAAGACATGATGATTCGAAATGACTACTTGTGGTGAGATGGACTCCGTACTAATACATTCAATGTTGATTCAATTTGAAATAAGTTTAACTCTTAATTTGATTATCTTATATTTTTATTAAATATAAAAGTTTTCTAAAGTTCTTCCCTCAAGTGAAAGTCATTAATACTTTTATGTTAAAGAAAAATTTATATTCAGTTTTGGCATTTATGATTTTAAGAGGAAATTAAATGATAATACTTTCATATCTACGTAATTAAATTTGGGGGTGTTATACTTCACAGGTTAGAACGAGTCGTTGGTTGGTTGGTGATGGGTGTAGTCGTGATGCCAGGATTTATGGAACTCTATAAAAATAATCCTGTGTAACAGGACTATGTATTTTATTTTCAGCATTATTTTTAGTTATATTATCATGTGGATATTGTTATTTGGGATTTGGAACAAATTTGATTTGATTATGTTGCTTATATGTTTTATTTATTATTGGTAAAACCAAAATTTTCATATGGTGACATTTGATTTATTTATTTAATTACGATATGAATAAGATATGGTGAAGGAAAATCTTTGTTCTTCCTTTTTACAAATGAATATATAAAATTTTCTACATGAATTTGAATAAATTACCATTACATGATTTTATACATATTGCATGTCATGTTCTTTAAAGTTTAAGTGAAACTTTGGTAACGATTTAAGTTTTAAAATTTTGGTCGTTACAGTTTGGTATCAAAGCCTAAATTGAAATAAGTTTTAAAAAAATTTCGTGAACAGTGCACATCACTATTCACGTGAATGATGATTTAGAACTTGCCATCTAAATCTGGCTCTGACACCAATTGTTGGATTTTATATGCAATAATAAAGAGATGAAAGAGAAAAATCAATGCAAGTATTTATGTGGTTGACGATGTGTCTACGTCCATGAAGAGCGAAGTGGAGATAATTTTATTTAGTATGAATAGAAAGGTTACATCATTAGTATTTATACTAACCCTGCCCAATCTCATACAAGATTTTAAAGCCCATACAAGAATACCCCAGTATAGTGCCACGAGAGCAATGCATCCTTAGCAAACAAACAGTGAATTAAAACCCACAAGGTCGATGCTATTGCTTTGCTCCGTTCCGTTTGGTATGCTATACTCCCCTTACTCCACTGCGCTCCACTCCGAGTCTCTGACCTATTTGATCCATTAAACTTGTATTCCATTCTATATGAGCCACATACACAAACATTATCCATTTATGAGAGTTAAAAAAGATGAAATAAAATTCTCAATGTGATAAAATGAACAGAGTGACATTTCAATTTACTTCTTAATTATACAAAAATCAATATTTGAAAACCTCGAGGAAGAAATTTGCAAATGTTTATACGGTATGAGATCTAACCAAATATTAGGTTCCTTATCTTTTTTGTTTCTTGGAACCTTCTTCAAAGTTGGAGTAAGTTACTCAACTGACTTGCTACTGGTGTGAATGCTAAATATGGTATCTCTTATAAAATTTATTAACAAGTCAGTGTAGAACTTGTATATTTGCAAGAAAACAATTTTTTTTTTTTGTGAACTCTTTTGTATTTCCCATTATCGTTACACCCAATTTCTTTGCTCCAATTTCCCAAAAACTAAAAATAAAAAAAAAATTGAAGGCCTTAAAACTCTATTTGGGACCTGTACTGTTGAAATTCTAACAGTGAAAATTTTCATATTACATGATTTAACCTTGAATGCTAAATTTTCATTGTCTGTTAATATTTTTAATGATATGCATAGAAGTAATTACATCATTTTGTAATGTCTAGATATGTCTCTTTGACTACCTTTATAACTTGATCCATTTCAGTGCTTCGATGCTGGGACTCACTGATACTACACCAATACAACTGTAAAGTATTCTGGACTGTTGAAATTCGACCCTGAAAGATGGTTGTTGGCCCATTGACTATTTGTCTCTTATTCGGCCCAAGTCTTAATCCTACTAAGTGAAGGTTCCAGAATTTGAGAAAAATTGTTTCTTAAACAAGACTATTGCATTTGTATCATGAACTGAACCAGATGGCTAATAAGCGGAGAATTCATACCCGTTGGATGCAGGGTTTGTTGGTTTTGATACTTGGACCATTTACAAGTCATTTGGACGATTGAGTTTTGAAACCAAGCCTCTCTATATTCTCTGTTTTCATTTCGTTCTACTCTGAAAAGATTCATCATCTAGATGATATTCTTGTAAATTCTTGAGTAGAATTTTGAGGATTGTTAATCAATAACAATTATCCTCATTTGTGAGTTGTTTTAGTCCCTTTCTGGAATATCAGAGAGCAAGTTGAAAGGAAGAACTTTTTTGAACACTTGGTGCTCATCTGTAATTGACATTTTTGCCTATGTTTTGGGCTACTCTAGTGGATTTTAGCGAAATTCAAACGGATGCTCAATGGGAATCTAAGCGTGAGATAGTGGTCACTAAATCTCTGGGGTCTTAGCCAAAAATTCTCATGTGTTCTTTAATTTCTTGTGATTTTTATTACGTTTCTACTCTAAACTAGAAATCTAGGAACAACAGTGGTATCAGAGCTTAAAATCTTTTGATTAAGATCAAATATGTTTTTAAAACTTGATCTGCTTTTGGTTGACACTTCTATTTTAAAGTAAACATCAGATTTGAGAAAATTTATTTAGATTCTTCAAGGAACTTTTTCGATATGACTTGGAGTTGATTCTTGGTATTTTTGAGTATCTCTTTTATGTTCATAGTTCTAGTAACAAATTTCTTAACCCCTTCGTTATTTTTTTAAGTATCTGTTAAAAGTTTTAAAAGCAAAGGATTTCTGAAAATCCTAGAATCTGAGGGAGTTAGGGTTTCGGCTTAAGAGAAATCCCAAAATGTTTCTATCGTTTCTTGAAAACTCATATTCTTTTACTTTATATGTGTTGTAATATTTTTGATTTGGGTTAAATTCATCTACCTGCTTTGGGTTTCAACATATTGTTAACTTCATGTTGATACTCTAACCGTGTTCTATTTTGGAGATACGCCCTTCTACATGTGAATAATTTAATACCAAATGTTTTGAATCTTCCCTTTTATAGTTTTGGTTTATTTGAAATTGATGTGTTTGATATATTCTACTTTATATCTCACTCAAGCACAATTACTACACTATTGCACGACATGACTACTAAAATAGATGTTTAGATGTGGGACAACAAAGAAGCCTGTAGTTTTTGGCGCTAAAAAATGAAAGCTCCTATGCTACAATTTGCTAAAGCCATTGATAAATCTTGGCTAGAAAAGCTAGTTGCTGATAAGAAAACTGAACAAGATGAGTTAGCCTAGATTACTATGTTTCTCCACCAATTTGGTTCAGTAATTTAAAAGTGGGGAAAAGTAAAACTATTGTAGAGAATTGTGGACTACTTTAGAGAAATAATATCTCACTAAGACCCTACCAAATAAGTGTTTTCTTTGAAAACAATTTTTTGACTTTAAGTTTGACCCTAGTATTGACTCAGAAGAAAACATAGACAGATTTAAAATGATCACTCAAAATCTGATAAACTGTGGTGAAAAGATCTCTGATGAACAAAAAGTGGTTGGTCTACTTAATGCACTAGTAGAGAAATATAAAGACATAAGGAATGTCTTAGAATATGGTAGAAATGACTTGACTTGTATCATGCACAGCTCTCTTTTAAATAGAGAATTGGAATTAAAATCTGAACATAGAGAGGTTTTTCATGTTGAGAATGTCTCATCGAATACAAAAACTCAAGTCAAAGGTGTGAGTAACTTCAGTTGAGCCAATTATAATAGAGACAAGAATCTCATTAAGAGGAAATGGGGTAATAACAATAAAGGAAAAGAGAAGTAGACTTATAAAGTAAAGGCAAAGATAAAAAAAGAGCTATTGCTGTGGGAGAATGTGTCATCTCATAAAGACTTTTAAGAAAGCTAATGACCAAAAAAATTGGTCTAATCATGAGAATGGCTCTTTAGTTATTGTTGCCTCTTATAAAGAAGCAGGGGCTTGATTCAGGTTGCCCCTTTCACATGAGCCCCCAATATTAGTTGGTTCTCTAATTTCTCCAAACTTGATATCAATGACTCATGCCAAGTAAAGGGCATTGGCAATATTGTTTTGAAATTTGGAAATGGTCAATGGATGATCTTAAATCATACAAGGTATGTTCCATCATTGAGAAGAAATCTCATATCCTTAGATGTTTTAGATTATGGTAACTATCAGATTAAGATTAAGCATGGTTTTACAAACATAATTAGAGACCAAAAATTCATTGGCAGTTCACCCAAGACTAATGGAAACTATGTGATTAGTTTTGAACTTGTTTCACCCAACAATGCTGTAAACTTAGTGACACAATTTGATAAATCAAAATTATGGCACAAGAGACAGATCATCTTAGTGAAAAGGTTTAAAATTTCTTTCCAATGAAGGGGTTTTTTGGAAAGGACAATGTTCAAAGATTAACCTTTTGTGAACATTGTTTTACGGGAAAACTGAATAGATTGCCTTTTAAGGCAAGTATACATAAGTCTCAAAATGCTCTTGAATACATTCATGGTGACTTATGAGGTCCTACTCCTATATCTACAGCATCTGGTTATAGATATTACCTTCTTACCATAGATGATTACTCAAGAAAGGTATGGATTCTTTTGTTAAAATCAAAATTTGATACTTTCACAATTTTTAGATAATGGAATATATTAATTGAAGACCAAATTGGTAAGAAGATTAAGATTTTGAGGACTAACAATTGGCTTGAGTTCTGAAATATTGAATTTGATTAGTATTGCAGTGAACATGGAATCTTGAGGTATAGAACAATTACTTACACTTCTCAGCAAAATGAAATTGTTGAAAGAATGAATAGAATCATTCTTGAAAGAACTAGATGCACGCTAATTAGTTTAGGCTTGCCAAAGATATTTTGGGGGAGGTATTAAAGATTGTTTGTCATTTGATAAATAGGTGTCCTCTAGTTCTAAACAATAAAGTACTTGAATAGGTAGGTCAGGATCAATGCTTGATTACTCTTACCTTAGAACCTTTGGCTGTATAGCTTATGCACACCATACTGATTCTAAATTGGATCCCAGATCTTTGAAGTGTCTTTCTAGGATATGGTGAAAGGATTAAAATATATAGACTATGGATAAAAAATGCCAGAGGTTATAACATGATAATAAGTAGATCTGTAATTTTAAATGAAGATGAATTCCCATATCTTGGTGACAAAGCTACTAATAATGATTTTATTATTATAAAAATTAACCTTAACAAGCAAAGTGTTGATGATCAGACTCAGTTTGTGGTGGAGCCACTTCAAATTGAACCTCAGAGCATAACAGATACTAAAAACCTGGATGATGATCAAGGCTTAAATCCTGCACATAATATGCACAATGATTAGCTAGCCAGGGATAGAGAAAGGAGAAAAATGAGACCTCCTTCCAAATTCCAATATGTAAATTATGTATTCCACACTTTTAATCTGATTTCTCTAATACAGAAAAGAAGCTATGTCCTATAAAGAATCCTCCAAGTGGCTTACAACAATACAAGATGAGATTAATTCCCTACATAGAATACTTGGAATTTGGTAGAAAACCCCAAAGACTGGAAATTGGTTGACTACAAATGGGTTTACAAGATTAAGAAGAGTAAGTTACAATCAAATGACAAAAGATATAAGACAAGACTTGTAGCAAAATGTTTTACACAAAGAGAGAGAGAGAGAATAGATATATTGAAATTTTTTCACCTATAGTGAAATATACTTCTATTTGAGTATTGTTTGCCATTGTAACTCAATTTGATATAGAGTTCAAATAACTAGACGTGAAAACTGCCTTTTTTCTATGGTTCTCTAGATGGAACCATATATATGACTAAGCCAAAAGGATTTGAAGTGAAGAACAAATAAAAGTTAGTGTGTCTTTTGAATAAATCCTTGTATGTCCTAAGACGGGCCCAAGGCAATGATATAAAAGATTTTATTCTTCTATACTAAGCTTGAAGTTTAAGAAATTTGAATATGATCCCTGTTTTTTTTTTCTCAAAAGAGATTGAGAATCTAAGTTTTTTTTTATCTGCTCTTATATGTTGATAACATATTACTAGCTGGTCCCAATTCTGTCACTCTTAACTCTATAAAAGAAAAGTAGAAATTTGAATTTGAGATGAATGATTTAGGACCTGTTAGGAAGATTCTAGGAATAGAAATAAAAAGGGACAGAATTAATGAAAAATTGTTTTTAACACAAGAATATTATATTGAAAAGTGGTTAAAAGTTTTTCCCTTCATGATGCTTAGCCTACTAGTTTACTTTTATCTAGTTGTGTGAAATTATTTGTTAATCAATCACCTAAAATTGGAGACGAATCTAAAAAAATAAAGAATGTGCCATATGCTAATGCTTTTGGATCTGTTTATGTATGTTATAGTATGCTCAAAACTTGATATTGCCTATACTTGTAAGTGTGTTAAGCAGATTCATGAGCAATCCAAGTAAGCTTCATTGGGAAGCAATGAAAAATTTGATTAAATACTTGAAAGGCACATGTCAGTTAGGACTTATGTTTAAAATTGATAAAGATGACCTTAAATTGAAAGGCTTGACTCTGATTTTGTTGAAAACTTAGATAATGGGAAGTCTACAACTGCATATTTTATATGATAAATAATACATACATTAGTTGGAAATCTCAACGTCAGAAACTAGTTGTTTTATCTTCAACTGAGGTTGAATATATTGGTGCCACTAAAGCAGTAAAAGGGGGGCCTATGGTAGAAATGTCTACTGAATGAATTAATTAAGACTTATGGAAAATCGGGTGGAGTTATGTTCAGATAACTAAAAGGCCATTTTTCTAAGTAAAAATCTGATTTTTCATTATATAACTAAACACATAGATGTTAAGTTTCATTTTATAAGAAATATAATTGAAAAATGTGATATTAAGTTTATCAAAATTCCTACTAAGATAAATCCTGCTGATGTAGGTACAAATGTAATACCACTTGATAAGCTCATTGATTCTTTGAGATTATTGAATCTTGATGTTTGCTCATTTTCTTTCCTTTCTTTGTGTACATATAATAAGAGTAAATGAAGTTAGTTAATTTTGTTTAAATCCACTTAGCTATGGTCCCAAATTATAACAAGGTGGAGATTGTAAAGTATTCTGGGTTGCTGAAATTCGAGCTGCTCCTCTCTTGTTCGGCCCACGTCTTAATCCAACTAAGTAAAGGTTCTAGAATTTGAGAAAAACATGCTTCTCAAACGCGACTATTGCATTTCTATCTTAAACTGAACCGGATGGTTGATGCGTGGAGAATTTATATCCGTTAGATGCAAGGTTTGTTGGTTTTGTTATTTATACAATTTACAAGTCGTTTGGACGATTGAGTTTTGAACCCTAGCCTCTCTATATTCTTTGTTTCTGCTTCTTGCTACTCTGAAAGGATTCATCATCTGGATGATGTTCTTGTAAATTTTTGAGTGAAATTATGAGGACTTTTAATCGATAACAGTCATCATTATTTGCAAATTGTTTTAGTTTCTTTGTGGAATAGCAGAGAGCAAGTTGAGAGGAAACTTTTTTGAACACTTCGTGTTCGTATGTAATCGACATTCTTGCCTGTGTTTTGGGCTTTGCTAGTGGATTTGAGTAGAATCCTAACGGATGATCAACAGGGAACTAAGCATTAGATAGCGGTCGCTAAACCTCCAGGCCTTTGGTCAAAAATTTTCGAATGTTCTTTAATTTCTTGTTGTTTTTATTACATTTTTACTTTAAACTAGTTGAGTCACAAATCTGGGACCAACAACAACAGTGTAATAACATTCTTTACTTCGCTTAGACAATGTTAAACCATCATTGAGTCACAAATCTGGGACCAACAACAACAGTGAAATAGCATTCTTTACTTCGCTTAGACAATGTTAAACCATCACTGACTGGATATATTGAATCAAACTCATCAAAATTGAATTGCCTTGGGAATATTCCGCCGTTGTAAATGACTATTTGTTCAAACTTGTATTAATGGGAGATTCAGATGTTGGCAAGCGATGTCTTCTCCTCAGATTTTCTGATGCTTCATACCTGGAAAGTTACATCAGCACGATACACTATCGAGAAAGATGGAAAGACGATTAAACTTCGGATCTGGAAACGCTTCAGAACAATAACTAGCAGCTACTGAAGCGGGGCACCTGGCATTATAAGTGTATGGTGTAACTTCCCAAGAAAGCTTTAACAATGCGAAGCAATGGTTATATGAAATATATCACCATGCCAGTGAAAATTAAACAAGTTTCTGGTTGGAAATAAGTGTGACTTGGCTGATAACAGAGCTATGTCACATGATACAGCTAAGGCTGGGCTTTAGCAGATGAAATTGGCGTTGTTTTCATGGAGACCAATTCAAAGAATGCCACTAATATCGAACAGAAGCTGAAATTTACATGGTACAATTTTTTGCCTGCTAATGCAGTTTTGGTCCTGGAACCACAGTTCCAGGAAGTGCTCGGTGGATATAGCTATGCACTTTACAAATCCCAGAAATGGATTCATCTGATATCACCTGAAAAGATTATCATATTCTTTCATTTCAATTCTCAATATGAGTCATTTCTATTGTCACTCTAAAAAAATCAAGAAAATATTTCTTACGAATCAAGATATAGTTGAAATTATCTTGAATTCCGTCTCATCGGGTTTCCCCTATCTGGGAGTAAAAACAGCCCAAAATCCAGTTACCAAGACGCTAGACTATTGTGAAGTCGAACAAAGTTCTAGGATTGGGACACAAGGTCAAAATGTCATTAAATCCCGTTTTGTTTAGTTAAAAAAAATTGATAAATGTCAATTTTATTAATTAATTTGACTACACGTTTAATAAAATTCACAATTTTTACCAACTTTTATTAAGATCTAATAAAAATATCTGATTTTTATCTACAGTAGTTGAGTGATCAATGTTATTTATAAACAAATAGAATTGATCTTATGTGATAGAATAAAAACTTTCTACTACTGATGTGACAAGAGAACATGATTTATTTTTCTAAATTTATGACCATTTCAAAAAAGTATAACAAGAATCTCGTCGTGCCCACTGTACAGGAGATCAAGGGGGACTAAACTAATGAGAGAGAGAGAGAGATCCAATTAATGGTAATTTTGATGCTATCATCTATGTCCCAATCCCACGAGGGTCAACCACGCATCGTCATTCCATTCCATTCAATAACATGGCAGAGCTGGTGATAGCTAGCTGTATTTTAGGTCATCTTCTACATTCAATTTCCACCTAATGGATTGATGGAATCAATTTCATAACAAAAAGCACTGAAGATGTAGACGTAGATTTAACAGAATTAAAGAAGAAACCATAACCATAATATCATTTTATTGTATCATTGAATAAGGTCAACGATCTTCAGCCAGCTTCTGCAATGCGTACTTGGGATGAACGACGGAAGAAGATGATTACATTTACACAAACATGAAGAAGCTTAAGGAATAACTGAATATGAAAAATCAATACAAGTAAATGGTTTATCATTATACTATAAAATTAAACAAAAGTATGATATGAAACAGAGATCACAATAAAGTTCACAACTTAGAAGAAGCAGAGCAGCAGCAGCCATTACTGTTTTCTTCAAGCACCCTGATTATGGTCTCTATACATGAACTTCCTGCAAACCTACTCCTCTCTTTGCCTGCCACTTTATTTTCACAACTCAAATTTATCCATAACAATTCAAATTAAATATAGGGAGAAACCAATTTCTCCTCTTTATCTCCACTCTTCTCTGATTCAACATCAATTTAATTTTATCTCTACTTTGATCTTTCATTTTGTCATCTGGGCGATGAGAATTTCAAGATGTGAGTCACAGAGATGTGAACGATAAGGAAATAATTGCAGCAATGGATACTAATGGAATCGTTTGTAGGTATGGGTTGTCTCAAAAGAATCAATAGAAAGGTGGTGGTGGAGGAGATGCATATGAAACCCCAAAGACTGGGGGTAATGGCCCTTCATATACTGGAGCTGGTGGTGGTGGTGACGGTGATGGTGGGGGAGGAGAATGGTGGTACACAGGCGTTGGTGGAGATGATGGTGGGGGCGGAGAATTGTAGTGATAAGGTGGGGGAGGTGAAGGTGATGGTGGGGGCTTGTAAACATAAGGTGGTGGTGGAGGTGGCTGCTCTTCAGGTGGGGGTTCTATACAGGGAGGTGGAGGTGGGGGTTCTATACAGGGTGGCGGTGAAGGTGGAGGTGGGGAATGCACTGGAGGAGGCGGTGAATTAGATGGAGGAGGTGGAGAGTGTACTGGAGGAGGCGGTGATGCATAGGTGTATACAGGTGGTGGAGGTGGTGGTGACTGCATTGTCGGAGGAGGAGGTGGTGAGCTATAGTAGTAGGGAGATGGGGGCGGGGAGTGCGAAGGTGGAGGTGGTGGTGGGGAATGTGGTGTTGGAGGCGGAGGTGGTGGCGACCGCACGCAATAAGGAATAGGGGTTGGAGAAGGTGGTGGAGGAGATTGGGGAGGGGGAGGAGGCGAATAAACTGGTGGTGGTGGAGGGGGAGGCGGCGAATAGACTGGTGGTGGTGGTGATGGTGGTGGAGGAGGAGGGGGAGGCGGCGAATAGACT
>NC_036238.1:12866816-12870494 GCF_002742605.1 Olea europaea var. sylvestris
AGAGTAAACAGGTGGGGGAGGTGAAGGAGACGGTGGAGGAGGAGGGGGACTGGAGACCGGTGGAGGCAAAAACACTGGAGCAGGAGGTGGTGGTGAAGGCACCGGCATTGGCGGTGAAGGCGGCGGAGGTGATGGCAAAGTTGGAATAAACCGATGACACTTGAAAGCACCGCAATGAATTCTCTTAGACGAGAACATTTGACATTGTGCAGCGGACCTTTGAGCCGGCCTATTCGGCAAGCAATTCCGTTTATCATCAAATTCCGGCAAAGCCAAACACACCGGAGGCTCACCAGTAAAGAAGTTATACGAGTACGTAAAATTCTCAAGCCTTGGCAATTGACATATACTCTGTGGAATACTCCCACTAAGCATATTATGAGCCACATTTAACTGCTCCAAACTCACCATTCCTCCAATACTATCCGGCAAAGGCCCCATCAACTGATTATAGCTCACATCAAACACCGTCAAATTCTTCAAAAGCCCAATTTCCGGGGGCAAACATGACCTCAATCCATTGTTCATCAGTATAATCTCATTCAAATTGCTCATGTTACCAAGACTAGCAGGAACACAACCATGGAACTTGTTGTTAGCCAATACAATCACAGAAACCGGAGAATTGCCAAAATTATCAGGCAATTCAAAGGAAAATCTGTTATGATTGATGAATATGGCATCCAAAGGTTTGTCAAATAGTTCAGAAGGGACAGTTCCTTCAAACTCATTAAATCGTATATCTAAATATATCAACTTAGGCAAACTCAGCACAACATAAGGGAATTTCCCAGCAAACCTGTTATTGCTTATGTCCAATTCAAAGAGTATCTTCAAGTTCTTGAATTTTTTGGGCAGGGTACCGCAAAACCTGTTGGAGTTGATGTGAAAAACAGCCAGATCTGTGAGCAAGCCGAGTTCTTCAGGGAGATACCCAGCAATGTCACCATGGTTGAGGTCAATGCTACCAACTGTACGAATAGAAGAATTGTCCGGTGCCCGAGCACAGAATACTCCGGTATATTTACACACACCAGATCCGACCCAATTCGCAGTGAGATTTTGGGGATCTGAGAGAATAGCCTGTTTCAAAGCTTGTAATGCAATGTACGCATTTCTCAGCCTTGGATTTTCGAACACAAGTGAAGGGTCAACCGTCACATTCTCGCCTCTATCCCCAAACTCATCTCTGTAGTACAGAAGCTGCCTTTTCTGGATGAAGTGAACTTCAGCATTGGTGAGAGGCCCATTGCTGCTGACTGAGTAGTGGGTTACATGAGCATAAGTAACTCCCGGAGATGAAAACGAAGGTAGCAAAAGTGAAAGAATGAATTGAAAATATACAATGCAAGTATTCTTTTCCTTCATCTCACGGCAGACATCTGAAGCTCAAATTCTCTCTTTTTTTATGCGTTTTTCTTCTCCTTCAATGCTTGATTTCAAAATGCGAGATGAAGATGAACGAGAGAGATCTGAAATATGGGAGTTTGGGGTGTGGGTTTTGAGATTTGGCGGTGGTGAAGGTGTTTTGAAGAGAGAGAAAAAATGAAGAGGTGGGGTGTTTTCGGAGAGTTATGTGTGAGAGAGAGAGAGAGATATAAACATGAAAAAAAGGGACAGCTAAATCACAGCTCAAAGCCCACCAGATTCTCTCACTTTCTCTGTCCTAAAAATGTCACTTTCCCTCTCTTCATAATAAGGATGACTTCATTTTTTATTATTTTTTAATTAATTGCATTAACATTCAACGCGCTCCCCAGCTAATCTTAATTGTTGAAACAGAATATTACCACCGAAAACCTTTTTGTTTTCAACGGAAAGAAGTACGCGGCAAATTATTTTAATTAAAATCCTTTTGTATAAAAATAATTGAAAATTGATCAAAATTCAATGTGGCCAAACATGGAATAAGTCACAGTGGTGCTGGCAAAGTTGTCAAATTATTTGGCCCTGTTTGATAGTCATTATTTAGCAAAAATAAAATTTTGAATAATGAATTTCGAGAAATGTATGGTTAAAAAGTAGAAAAAATTTTAAGTTTCCTTGAAAAATATTTTATTGTGTAATTAAAAATGAATATACAAAGATAGAAATTCTGAAATAATGATTGCCAAATAAGGGGTCAACGTTTAGGTTGGGAGCATGTTTGAGCTCTTTTTAGTATTAAAAAAAATTCCATTTTGAAAAGTAGAATGATGAAGATTGTGTAATTAAAAAATAAGGAAAATTTTTGAATTTAAGTATAATATTATTTTATTCAAAAATATACGATTAAAAAAAGAAAAAAATGAATTTTGAAAATAACGTTGATCAAACATGTGTGCCCTGGTTAGATGCCCGAATCTTTAAGGCAGGCCGAGTGTGGGGTTTGTTTGTTTGTTATGTTTAAAATTAATTTATTCGGGGTGAAGTTAAGAGGTCTAATCAAGAGAAACCCTTGTCTTGTCAACTTTCAAGAATTAATGAAATGGGCAGTAACGTAACGCGAAATTAAAGCAGCATTAATCCATTTGTTTATGCGTTTGCAATTTTCCCCTCTCAATTTTTATTGACTTCTTCCGTTCTTCGCATCAACTTAGGAGCGTCCACATGGACATGGGATACGAATCAAAGAAAACCAAATTTTTGAAAGGTTTTTTTGGCTGAAGATAAAAATAATTAAATATTTTTATCAAAATACTTTTTATTAAGCAATAAAATAGAATTAACTTAAAATTTATATTTGGTTTACTAATTTAGTGTATGTTTGGTTCTGATTTTTCAGATTCTTCACTCCAAAAAAATAAAAAATAAAAAAAATTTAACCGTTACTTCTATAAGTCAGCTGTGATTTTTTTACTTTTTCTCTCATAGATGAGATCCAATTTTCTCTCTAACGGTCAAAAAATCAATTTTCATAATCACTACCGACTAAACCCTTAATCAAAATCAATCAAACATCAAATGTATTTTTCGTGTTAATGTTAGGTGATATACATAGGGATCATATGAGAGGAATAAAAGAAAAGCAAATTTACAAAAGGTTTTAAGGATGAAAATTTTTATTTTCAATTATTTAATTTAAAATTAGAACTGGCGCTTTCATTAAATTTGATCAATTATATTGGTCAAAATATATTGCAAATTAGTAAAATGGACTCCGATATGAGCAAAATTGAACTCCCAAACGGAAAAAGATAAATTCATCAATGAATAAATGTATTGTAAAACATATTGAAAATAAAATAGTTAAAAGACATCTTTGTCTTAATGTTAAGCGATAATGTCTCTCTCTTACACACAATTTCCTTAAAAAGAGTTAAAAAAGTAAATTGAAGGTTTTACTCTTGATAATGGTTACTTGGAAAACCAGGTCAAAGCCAAACGGAAATTTCAATCCTGTTAAATACTAATTTAAATATCTTTGAAAGATGTAAGAATTCCAATTTAAGGTTTTGTTTTGTAATAATTAATAAATTTACGATTACTTGAAAAGTAGAAAAAATTCTTAATAAGCACTGTTAGTAAATTATTTCTATAAATATTCTATATAATTTTTATAACGAAATGATTTATTCAAAAAAATGTAAAAATTTAAAAATTTGTGAGATTTAGCCCCTTCGATGGTCGTAATTTGGCAAAAACTTTGTTTGAATAGTGAATTTTTTGGAGAATGTGTCGTTAAAAGTACAAAAAAAA
>NC_036238.1:12870594-12871833 GCF_002742605.1 Olea europaea var. sylvestris
GAACCATCGACCATGAAATATATGTAATAACACTATGCACTTTTTTGAGCCACATTATTGGAATGAAAATGCATTTTTGAATAGAATATTGATGGAAAATGTGTGGTTAAAAAATAAGGAAATGTTTTGGATTTGCGTATAATATTATTTTATTAAAAAATGTGTGATTGAAATGATGTCAAATAACTGTTGAAGAATGTATTTTTTTCAAATAATGTGGCTCAAACAAGGTATATATTTATAATCAAAGTAAGAAAGCATAATTTCCAAGACTATATTTGTATAAAAAAATGTTCTCAACCGCTTTTCTAGGGGTGGAATGAACCTTTACTGCACTGCTAGCATTTTAGAGCTTGAAATAACTAGCACTCATAATATGAGAATACGTTGCAAGCTTGAAAAATTACCTGAAATCATGGCCCCATGATGAGATGCAATGTGCCTAACAGTTTCGAAAGTGAAGGTAAAATTAAGCTCCTTGACAAATAAAAAACCATGCATCTGTGTATGTCAACTTCAAATGCTTCTTGCAGTGACCAATTATGTATGTGACTAAGGCCATGAACTACAAACCTCATCTATCGCAATAAGATTTAGCAACCCTCTGGAATGAATCTTCGTCAGCCTTGCCATAAACCCTGATGTTGCAATCAGTTCAGGTGTAACGTACAGTAACCTCAAAGACGGCTTTCCCGATCCAAGATCCTCATATATCTAAACATTCAGAAAAGTTTTGACATGGACAAGTGAATTTCAATTTAAAATGTATAAGGAGAGAAACCAAGTAGAATAACCAGTAGTTCAGATTTGGTGCAAAATAATCATCGTGGCATGTTCAGCGAAAACAGAAAATTAAGATCCATATATCTTAGAAAAGACTGTTAAATATCTTCTCTCTACATATCATATTTTTCCAACAGGTATATCATAAGAAAATTTATCTGAACTGCAAAAGACGCAATCTGTGTCAAGATCTAATAAGTTGCTACTGCAGTACTGCTGCTCTTACTTTTCTCTCCTTTGGAGGAGGGGGGATAGTTTGAGTTTTTAAATTTAGTGCATTTATTATTCTTGTTACTGTTACTATTCTGTTAACTAGAAGCAATTCTAATCTTGAATTTGAATTAGCATTCATCTTTCTAGGAGACATTCATGCGGTTGCATGGATCATAGGATTCTTGAGGGTTGAAAGTACAACGTGGTATTTAACCGGGGGGGGGGGGGGGGGGGGGGGGGGGG
>NC_036238.1:12871933-12881817 GCF_002742605.1 Olea europaea var. sylvestris
CTCCCAAAGACATTACACTCTTCAACTTCTTAAAGACACTGGTTCTTTTGCCAGCAAACCAGCTCAGCTACTTGTGGATCCGCCTCTAAATTCTTTTGATGGAGAACTCCTTGATGATGCTTCTTTATATCAAAGATTGGTACTTAACCATCTCTCGACCAATCATTACCGTTGCTGTTCATAAACTCGGCTAATTCATGTCTCAACCTCGACAACCTCATCTTGATGTTGCACTTAAGGTATCTTAAATCATCCTCAGGATAAGGCTTGTTATTTGCTGCTGCTTCTTCATTCTAGCTTCAAGCATGTGCTGACGCTAATTGGGGATCATGTCCTGATTCAAGAAAATTCAAGAAAATTAATCACTGGGTTTTGTGTGCTCCTTGGTGATTCACTAATTTCCTGGAGAGCTAAAAAGCAAACCATTATTTCCAAATCATCAGCTGAGGCAGAATATAGGGCCTTGGCATCTACAACAAGCGAACTTGTTTGGATACATCAGCTTCTTCTTGATTTCCAGATTACATCTTCTTCTCCGGCATTAATTTTCTGTGATAATCAAGCTGCGATCCATATCGCCACGAATCCTATCTTCCATGAACGGACAAAGTATATAATTGATTGCCATTTTACATGGGACAAAATCAATGATGGTTTCATTAAACTTTTACTAGTTTGAAGTCAACATCAGTTAGCTGACATTTTTACCAAGCCTCTACCTTCCTCCCTCCTTTTTCCACTATTGTCCAAGATGGCCATTCTTGATCTTCATCGTCCATCTTGAGGGGGAGTATCAGATCTCAAGTTCAAGTTGGCACCAAAGTACAGCTGGCAATTACAGTTAGTAGGTGGTAGTTAGGCCATGTGTACAATTGGTTAGTTACATTGCAGCTGTCAATTATGTTATCTTGTTAGCTCACTGTACTTAGATATATGACTGTGATGTATCTTTCAGTGATTTGAATGAGAAATTTCATCTTCTTTCCACATTCCAATTCTCCCTTAGTACACAGCCTCATGGTTTCAGTTCTTGAGGTTCAAACTCATGATTTGCATGATGCCCACCAGTTTGCAGAGAATCTTGTTTATACTATAAACCCATAAATATACAAGTCATTCAAAGGGTAAGGTATTCAAACCTACTCAAACACAAACAGTCTGTCTTGTTTACTTACTGTAGCAATATCTAATCTTACAGTTTCAAACATTGTAGAGTATTTGGGTTATAACTTTAAGTTCATTGCTTTTTAACATAGGTCCGCAATGACATGCTCCAATGCTTTCTTGTTCCTAGTAGGGTCCACTTCATGTTCATAAATGATTGTCTAAAAAAGACTCTCAAATGGCGCGTCTACCTTATTGCCTCACAATCCTTCCACCACGACAAAGCATTAGTTATTTTTGAACGGCTCATATCTTCGTCACCTTGTATAAAGTTTAACCTGAAATTAATTTTTCTAGGTTGTTTTGGGTACAAATATTCACGTACTCGTAGCATGATGACGTTACTAACGACACAAAAATGGGGAGACAAGTCGTCAGAGTAGAGATCTAAAATTTGAACAAATCTAAACATAACTATTGATCAACCAATAATTAGTTAGTGTTGTGATGAGGTTAGTCGATTACGACGATCGAACTAAAGTTGTAGCATCATAGGACAATAGACCTAAGCTAAGCAATATAAGAAGACATATATGGCCAAGTAACTCAAGAATGGCCTAACCCAAGATGTCATAGTTAGGTGGATGTTAATGAAGATAGGCGACGTCCACAATGAATCAAGGGACAAATTCAAACCGACTAATTGACCATTGTCGTCCAATCAGCCACCAAATCTCCCTATTTCTCTTTTGACATCAGTTCCTCTTCTTTCAGGGTTGAAAATAGAAAAGTTTCAAAACTCGCCTCAAGCTTCACATTATCACAAACTTCAGAAGATTTTACCAGCACTAACACTCCAATAATTGAATGTCATTTAGCCAAGGAAGTACATCGAGTGTGTATCTTCTTTCGCTCTTACACACTCTTTTAAGTCTTAAATAAGCTATCCTTTTGAACTTAATTACGTATAAATATAAAAGAAATTTCAGAAAATAGGCAGGATGCTGCTGTCGTGGAAGGGCTATACAAGCATATTTAAGTTCAAAACTGTCTAACTAAAATGTATCAAGAAGACTAACGATTGTTACTGCTGCTCTAAATAACAACAGACAAAGATTGATAATAATTGGAGAAAAAGAAAAACAAGCCTAAAGTTAGTATATCGGAGTCATAGATATTTAAGTGCCAAAAAGAGAGCAAGAAATCACTTAAAATGGAACTCCAGAATCAAGTACACTTTTAATCTGCACAAAACAAAAATTAATATCCACAGCCTTGATATCCACCATACTAAGAGACTAGAAGCAAAAATACTATGCATCCCTCAAGAATGGCGAGTAAAATGTTTACTAGTTTCATATGCTGCCGCACTAATGAATGACCGTAAGCAATCATCACAGGAAACCTACACTTGTCGTCTGAAGGATCCTCGTCTGTGATCATAGCCAAGCCTGAGAAATCGCAGTCCCAATCATTTTGGTTGTTAAATTGATAATACATGTTAAAAGCGTAGGAAGCATTCCCTTGGACACTCAGATTATTACAGGAAGAACCATAGCCCAGAGCAGTGCAATCTGATAAGCTACAAGCATAATCAATATTTCTTGCCAAGTCTTCCAATTCCTTGACAAGTGGGTTCAAAACACACCATCTTTTGTGCATATATCTTACACCATCTACTGCAACTAGGCCCTTATTTTCTTGCAAACCCGACAAATCCAATTCGTATTTTGGCTTCCCATCAAATTCGAAAATCCCCCAATGCCTCTCAAAACTACCAGGAGCAATGCTTTTGGCATCCTCATCAATGAGGCTAAACAAGTAAACATCGATTTTACCTTTCCTAGCAGGGGTTCCTTTTCCACTTAAAGCATGCTGAATCATTCCTTGATTAAATCTCTTTGCGTATTGGATACTGGCATGCTTATCACCATCAGTTGGCCAGCCTACTTCTCCAATTGTGATCTTCATATCAGGGTACCCCGCCTTTGATAAAGACGAAACAAGGGTGTCAAAATTTGCATCAAATACATTGGTGTAAACCAAATCACCATCTCTAATTGGTTTGTTTGATCCATCAAAAAAGGCATAGTCTAAAGGAAAGTAAACGTTCCCATAGAGACTTAAGAAAGGATAGATGTTAACAACAAAGGGCGCATCATTTGAATATAGATATTGGACTATTTCAATTGTGAGATCGCGTATTTCAGGTCTGAAGTCACCAGCAGAGGGAACTTGATTTGAGTCTGGAGAGTTGTAAACATCAGCATTAAAGGGGACTGTTGCTTTCACTTGTGAACCAAGCCCCGCATGGTTAATGGCTTCCTGCATATTTTTAAGAGCTGGTAGTGTGGTGTGTAAGTAGGAGCCATTATAGGTAGTGAGAAAAGGCTCATTACCCACAGCTACATACCTGTAAAATTGTATTGATTGTTATGAAGCTGTAGTTAGAAAGAACGGGAAAACCATGGAATTGCACTCTACTTGACACAAAATTTAGCACTTGTCAAAAAAAAAAAAAAAAAAAAAACACAAAATTTTTTAACTGCACAACTAAACACGCACCTAAATATTTCTGCTTCAGTTAGAATTTATTTCAATCTTTCCTTCAATTTATATAGTTCGATCTTCTCCAATCCAGTATCAGAAAATTTGCTTTCATCTTAGGATCACAATGTCACCACATATTTTCGAATTGACCCAACAGTTAATAGGTCGAAATCATTCCAAAAAAACTAATTAAGCCCACCCGAGTCGAGTTTGAAGTTCAGCTGTTTAGTGTATATGCAAGACATAGATACACAGCCAAAATAGACTCAACAAATTGTTCAAATATTATCAAGAAATGGTGTTAAAATTGTTAATAACTGAACCTGATATTGACTCCTCCAGAGTCTGAATAGGCAGTGAGATTGGCCTCGACCCAAGAAGCGGCAGCGTCCGGGTCCTGGCTCATCTGCTCCAACATGTAATTGGGTATTGCAATCATAACTTCTATATCAGTTCCAGCCAATGCTTGCAGAATCTTATCATCTGCCTCGAACAGCTTAACCTTGCCGAACCCATTATCTTTCATCATCTGTACTACACTTTCTGGTGGCAACTGATGTTTTGCCATTGTACCCCAATTCACTCCAATACTCGAACCCTCAGAAACTCTACAGCTCAATATGTAAATAAGAAATACAATTATCAAAGAATAATTACAAGTGTACGCTCCAATTTTCTCCATGTTATTAGGTTCTTTGTTTCTTGATTCGGAAAAAATGGAAAAGAATCTCAATATATTCTACTCAAAATCTTCTTCTTTTTGTTAGAACATGTCAAATACGTGGAACTTTAGTAATTAGCTTGCAGAAGAAGTGAGGTAGGAGAAGAAAAATGGAAGTAAGGAAAAAGTTGAGGCACCAATCAGAAGGGGGAAAAAATATAACGAACAAAATATTCCTTTGTTAATTCTGTTATTCAGTTATGCAAGCAGGCCATGCATTTTCCCACTAGAAAACAATTGACATACTAACTTCCTTATTTTAACACATAATTTAATGTTGATTTTTCTTTAGGAAAGAATCAGATAATAATTTGCATGGAATTATAATCGATCGTTTTTGCGGCACCATAAATTTCATGCAGTTAAAATCAACCACACCACACTTCATTCTCCTTAATCATGCTTGTTGACCTCAAAAAATGTACCTCCAGATGATCAACAGATCCCGAAATCTCTTACGTCCAAACAAGCCGTATACTTATACACTATGACAAATCGTTAGACATACGTGGCCTTTTCCGGTGGAGGTGGAGCCGACTGCGCGTATTCCGATGATCAAGTCAGTTAGGGAAGAAGTATATTAATTGTGGGAGGGCTTTTAACATGAGTCCTAACATTAAACAAAGTGGGTCGGTTTCAGGGAAAATAGTGAATATAGAACAAAGTTATAAAGTATCTGTTTCGCACGGGTTAGTCGGTAACAATTAAAAGGGATCAGACGATTGTGTAAGGGACAAACCTCTTGAGACAAAGTCCCAAAAATGGGTGTTCTTTTATTGACGATGACTTTACAATTGGAAATTAAAAACAGAATGCCTCCAAGGGGCGCAAGCACACGAGTTACTGNTTTTTAACTGCTGTCATTACTCTTCGTCGTTCAACCGTTTTCGATTGAATTCCTTGAATCGTGGAACGTGATAGGGCTGCTTTGATAACTGCTTTGATAATTGCACTTCTTGATAACCACCACGCTTCATGTTTGTTAAGACCTTGGGCGACTTGAAGGTTTGGGCGAGAATAGAATAACAGCTCTGGGCGACTGCATGGCACTCCATTCGCTCAGATTCTGGGCGACTTGCAAACTTGGGCGATGGCGTTACCGCGTTCTTAGGCCTCCCTATTTGGGCCTTCATCTTGACTTATTTGATTGGGTTTCATTATTTGGGCTATCTGATTTGGGGATCCTCCAATTAGACTTCGTTCCTTAGGTCGTACGATTTGGGCTGAATTTTTATGTGTCAACAATTATCCCCCAATATGGCAGAATTAATACTAATTATTAAATTTTGCCATATTCATTTCGTGTTTCCAGCAACATTATCATTGTTTTCTTCCATAGTTTGAAAAGGTGCGTCGTTTTGCAAACCCTTAAACCCCCAAACACGCCATTTCACTGCACCATTAAATCACGCCTCAATTTTTTGCGTCTCTCCCACGATTTACTGTTCATCTTTTGCTTCCCTGCTACGTAACTCTGAAAAAACTTCGTTCCATCTCAAATGGCTACTTCACAATCTCAAGCTAGCGACTCCTTTAGTTTTGATGACTTTCAAAAACTTCTGAGTCGTCCATACATAATTTCCAGTTTTCTCGCGCCCGCCGATGTCGAACGCAATGAGTTCTACTTAGCTCCTTTCTTCAACAATGCAGAGGCAGACGAACAGGCGGCGGTGGGCCAGCTGTTTCCTTGTACTCAAGGCCCTCCATTTCTAAACTCTCTACCGTTGGGGCCACTTCGCGAAAGAGGTATTCGCACTTGGCCTAAATCTTATGTAGCTTTCCGTAGGTAGCATTCTCGTCTTGTGGGCCATGGTCCTACTAAGGCACTTTTTGATAATGCTAGGATTTCTGATTTGTTAGAAATCTCTATTCGCCCCCCTATTTTTGATTCAGCACTTTTTTCGATTGCTTTGAGTTTTTGGTCTTTCGAGTATAATACCTTTATTTTCCCTCTTGGCCCCATGTCTATTACTTTAAGGAATGTTGGGGCCCTAGTGAATCTACCACCTTTGGGCGATACCATTTTTCCTGGTATCTTGGTTTCTGGTGGCGCCCCAAAGTTTAGTAAAAACTACACCGAATCTTATTCAAGCCTGCAAACCCTTCACAATCATTCAAGCGTTGAGCCTTCCCATACTGAGCGAGTGGCCTTTCTTCTAGTTTGGCTTTATAAATATGTTTTGTGTATGCCAAGCATAAAGCCCTCCCTGAGTTATTTACCCATAGCGCATGAATTGGCGCGTGACAGGCCTTTGAATTTATGTTCTTTCTTTTTGGCTGCCCTTTATAGAGGCATGACTTCTCTCCAAACCCAATTGAAGAATGGTGCATCTCCTACTGGTAGTGGACCTCTTTGGTTCACTCAACTGTGGTTGAGATCCTATTTTCCATTGCTTGGTGCTCCATCAATTTCTCGTTTCTCTGCTAGCTGCTATGGGCTAGCCATTGAGCCCTTGGCTCTTGTAAATATGTCCAGAAGGGACATTTTTTCATTCTTTTATTCTTTGGATTCAATCTCTTCCTTTTTTCCTTTTCCTCCTTTTTTGACTCCAAACTATGTACATCCCCCCTGCACTATAGACAGCGCGAGCACCTCCCTGCTCATTTGGATCCAGTTTTTAACTGGGAGGGAGCTATTTCATGATATTTTAACTGGTACCAATGCCAAGGCAGGGGTAGAAATTTATGCTCCCCAATTTTTTGCTCGCCAACTTGGTTTCGGCCAAACTTGGCCTGTTCCTTCTTGCTATTCAAGGAACTTTATTGACCGTTTTCATATTATTAATAAGGCAGAGGCAGAGGCTATAAATGCTCGCAACCTTATTTTGACCAGCTATTTTTCATTAGCCCCCTTCAATTCTAGCCACGCCATCCATCCTCTCTTTGAACAGCTCTGGCCGTCAGTGAAGCGCAGATTATTTGCGACTGATGTCAATCGTGCCTTTCATTCACTAGACCAGCCGAGCATTTCTTCCCCTCCTCCTGTTTTAATCACTCCTTTGTCCATTCGGAGTCCTCCTCCTCGTCGCGCTAAACAGTCTGCTCGTCCATCTTCTTCTCTTCCTGCCAAGCCTACTACAGCCAAGAGTGCCCCAAGCCGCAAACGGCCAGCCTCAGCATCTCCCATTCTGGAGGATGATGTAGATGATGATGATGATACCCCTCTTATCGTCAGGAGGAAGGTAACTAAATTGGTTTACCCACAAGCATACTTTTCCATACTTGAAACTTTTCTGTGTGCTGACAACTTATTTGGATTTCTCAGAAAAGTTCAGCCTCTCCTTTAAAGGTTTTGGCATCGGCAGCTCCTGCTCCATCATCCTCTATTGAGGCTGCTTTATCCAAACCAGTTGATAAGAGGACTATGCTTAAAGAGACATCTTCAGTCCCAGAATCCTCATCACAACCCATGGATGAGCTACCTTCTTCCCAGGGCGTCAACCCCCCAATCATTGAAGCAGAAGGTAATTCAGTTTTTTGATGCCTTACCTTTGCTTGTGCTATTGGTTTCTGATTTGTTGCTCTTGGGTTCTGCAGATACTCCTACGAGTCTGCCCGTTGTGGCAACATCTTCTCGCTCAGACAAGGGGAAGTCCTCACGAATGGAGGAGTCACTGGTGGCAGATTTGGCAGAGGGTATGCTATCTTTCACGATTGTTGATGAGGTAATCTTTGCTTCAATTTTATTTCCATTTGGTTCGTTGTAGTGAGAATCTTCAATATTGGCAATTTTCTTTGCAGGATGCTGACAAGATTGTGCGTTCTATCCAAGACTTGTTCGCTTCCTGGGGGAAAGTCAAGACATCTCACCCTGCTCCATCTGATCGTCCTGCTGCTTCTTCAGAGGAAGATTTGAAGTTCCTCAAGCAGTCGATATTTGAGTACGTGTCCTTCATGGATATGGATATTGGTAGGGCTAGTGCTGCTAGACACAAGGATAAACTTGAGCATTTGAATGCGAAGTTGGAGCAAGCACTGACGCTTCCGTCGCTCAATCTTTCTGTCGATTTTAAAGCGACGTTGAAGGTTATCCACTCCGAGGTCCTTTCCTTGCTGGCCAAGAATGCTGAACTAAAGGCCAAAAGTACTCAACATCTTCGCGCCGTATCTGAAAAAGAGTCTCTGCGTCTGGAGATCAACAAGGCTGAGGATGAGTTGAAAGAGATCTCTTTCGAAGTCATGATTGAAGACTCTTTGATGGTTAGTTTGGCTGCTCAGATGAAGGAACTTCGAGCCAAAATGGATGACTGCAAGGCGAGAATGGCAGCTAAAAAGTGCAACGCCTCCCAGGGAATTGAGCGAACTAAGTCCTTGGTTGAGCAGTACAAGAAGTTGGAAGTTGATGATGATGTCGTGGCCGAATTGAACATCACTTCCTCTCTGCAGAACGAGGATTGGAAAAAACTTAGGGAACGAATTCGTTCAGTGTAGGGTGGACTATAATTAAGACATACGATGCCTTTTTCTTTTGTAATTTGATTTTCCCTTTGTAACTTTGTTCATCATTAATGAACATATTTGTTAACTTCTTGTGCATTTATTTGACCTTTTTTTAATCGTCAATTCTTCAAGCATTTAATTGCTTTGTGCTAAAAAATCTTACCCATTTTCTTTTGATATTTATACCACTTTTTTCAAGACTTTGGGCTATTTAATTCCATTTACTAGGCAGAATGTGGCTACTCATATTCTGTCTCTTCATCTCCACCCCCTATAAATGCACGCATGCTTCGCATTTTCCATCTTCCATCTTCATCTTCATTTTCTTCTTCGAAACCAATTTGCTGTCATTATTTGGTACTCTGACAATCAATCCGATCCGAAACCTTCGTCTTTCTATAAAAATTGATTGTTTAGTCCGTTCATTTTACTATTTGCCTTGATGTCACATTTGATGTGGGAGGTATAGGAAATATTTTTGGCCAGCAGCAAAGTTTTTACCATCGAAGTTCTTCCCATCACCTCTTTGTCCTTTACAAGGAGTTGATGATAGAAGACAATTTTTGGGATGCTTGCGGGCTACCTTACTTGCTGAGAGTGCTTCTGAGCTTGCTTGCTAAGAGTGCTTCTCAGCCTGCGATGCATTTAGGAACGTGGTGAGGTCAGTCCACCCTCTTACTCAGCGATCAACCGGGAGATTAGCTTACTTTTGATTGTAGTTTGTAGAGCATCCATTATTTGTATTTTTGCATCTTTGTAATGAATGTTTGATAATAAAGAGCTTTATTTGAACGTATTTCGCTCCGACCTTGTTTTCGCATCTTTGTAATGAACGTTTGATAATAAAGGACTTTATTTGAACGTATTTCGCTCCGACCTTGTTATCCTTAATCGTTCAACATATTTTGGTTATGCTTTTATCTGTTCACATTCCCATAAAGAAGGAACATATTTTTGCAAATATTTGCCGTTAATGAATCTCACGTGCTTGGTGCCATCTAAATCTTCCAAATGATACGCTCAATTTGGCAACACACTATTAATTTTGTATGGCCCTTCCCAATTGGGC
>NC_036238.1:12882039-12882386 GCF_002742605.1 Olea europaea var. sylvestris
AGTGATTCGACATACTCATCATCATTCAACTTATGTTGCAAGCACACTCTAATCGATTGCACGTTGATTTCCATAGGCAAAACAACTTCCCGTCCATAAACAAGTTGGAAAGGAGTAACTTTGATACTTGATCGAGGTGATGTTCTATAAGCCCATAAAGCCTTGTTCAGACATTCGTGCCAATTTCCGCCATTTTCGTCTATCATCTTTCTGATGATATTTTTTAGAACCTTATTAGAAGATTCTGCTTGTCCGTTGGATTGAGCGTAATATGGTGTGGAGTTTACTAATTTAACCTCAAACTCACTCAAAAATTTGTTCACTTGATCCCCATTCAAAGATGTTCC
>NC_036238.1:12882576-12882985 GCF_002742605.1 Olea europaea var. sylvestris
TAATAATTAACCATCTCATCCTTTGGCTAGCTTGATGAGCTCCACATATCCCTTCGTGCACCTCAGCCATGATCGTCTTGGTTTCTTGCAAACTTACACACTTTAGTAATACACCATCAGAGCGTTTCTTAAACAACTCTTCATCTATTAGTGTATAGTTCAGCAAACACAGCTTCATTTTCCTACTAATCCCTCCATTAGGTTCTTTAAGGAACCTTTTAATTTCTGTTCTCCAATCCATTGCGTCTCCATCTTGTATGCAGTGAAGTTCAATCTTTCTCGCACTTCTTTGAGTTACGGACAATATGATTCCATACTTACAAGTAGACTTCCAATTCAAAACCTTTGAGTACCCTGAGGCCATTTGGGCTAACTCATTTGCCACGTCGTTATATATCCTATTAACGCA